>NW_027142075.1:0-317410 GCF_036365525.1 Heterodontus francisci | reverse complement strand
AGTGTGTGGGGAAGGGGTTTCAGTGTGTGGGGAAGGTGTTTCAGTGTGTGGGGATGTGTTGCAGTTTATGGGGAAGGGGTTCCAGTGTGTGGGGAAGGTGTTTCAGTGTGTGGGGAAGGTGTTTCACAGTGTGGGGAAGGGGTTTTCAGTGTGTGGGGAAGGGTTTCCATTGTGTGGGAAAGGAGTTTCAATATGTGGGGAAGTGTTTCAGTGTGTGGGGAAGGTGTTTCAGTGTGTGGGGAAGGGTTTCGGTGTGTGCGGAAGGTGTTTCAGTGTGTGCGGAAGGGGTTTCAGTGTGTGGGGAAGGTGTTTCAGTGCATGGGGAAGGTGTTTCAGTGTGTGGGGAAGGGGTTTCAGTGTGTGGGGAAGTTGTTTCAGTGTGTGGAGAAGGTGTTTCAATGTGTGGGGAAGGGGTTTCAGTGTGTGGGGAAGGGTTTCAGAGTGTGGGGAAGGTGTTTCAGAGTGTGGGGAAGGTTTTCAGTGTGTGAGGAAGATTTTTCAGTCTTTGCAGAAGGGGTTTCAGTGTGTGGGGAAGGTGTTTCAGTGTGTGGGGAAGGTCTTTCAGTGGGTGGAGAAGGTGTTTCAGTGTGTCGGGAAGGGTTTTCAGTTTGTGGGAATGTGTTTCAGGGTGTGGGGAAGGTGTTTCAGTGTGTGGGGAAGGGTTTCACTGTGTGCGGAAGGGGTTTCAGTGTTTGGGGAAGGAGTTTCATTGTGTGAGGAAGATGTTTCAGTGTGTGTGGGGAAGGGGTTTCAGTGTGTGGGGATCTGTTTCATTGTTTAGGGAAGGGGTTTAGGTGTGTGGGGATGTGTTTCAGTGTGTGGGGAAGGTGTTTCAGTGTGTGGGGAAGGGGTTTTCACTGTGTGCGGAAGGGGTTTCAGTGTGTGGGGAAGGGTTTTCAGTGTTTGGGGAAGGTGTTTCAGTATGTGCGGAAGGGGTTTCAGTGTGTGGGGAAGGGTTATCAGTGTGTGGGGAAGGTGTTTCAGTGTGTGCAGAAGGGGTTTCAGTGTGTGGGGAATGGGTTTCAGTGTGTGGGGTATGTGTTTCAGTGTGTTTGGAAGGGTTTCAGTGTGTGGGGAATGTGTTTCAGTGTGTGGTAAATGGGTGTCAGTGTTTTGGGAAGGGTTACAGTGAGTGGGGAAGGGGTTTCAGCGTGTGGGAATGTGTTTCAGTGTGTGGCGATGTGTTGCAATGAGTGGAGAATGCGTTTCAGTGTGTGGGGAAGGGTTTCAGTGTGTGTGGAAGGTGTTTCAGTGTGTGCGGAAGGGGTTTCAGTGTGTGAGGAAGGTGTTTTGTTGCGTGGGGAAGGTGTTTATGTGTGTGGGGAATGTGTTTCAGTGTGTGGTGTTGGTGTTTCAGTGTGTGGGGAAGCGGAATCAGTGTGTGGGGAAGCTGTTTCACTGTGTGGGTAAGGGGTTTCAGTTTTATGGGGAAGGTGTTTTAGTGTGTGAGGATGTGTTTCAGTGTGTGGGGATGTGTTTCAGTGTGTCGGGAAGGGTTTTAGTGAGTGGGGAAGGTGTTTCAGTGTGTGTGGAAGGGGTTTCAGTGTGTGGAGAAGGTGTTTCAGTGTGTGGGGAAGGGGTTTCAGTGTGTGGGGACGGGTTTCCAGTGTCTGAGGAAGGAGCTTCAGTTTGTGGGGATGTGTTTTATTGCGTGGGGATGGGTTTCATTGTATGCGGAACGGGTTTCAGTGTGTGGGGAAGGTGTTTCAGTGTGTGTGGAAGGTGTTTCAGTGTGTGGGGAAGGTGTTTCAGTGTGTGGGGAAGGGGTTTCAGTGTGTGGGGACGGGTTTCCAGTGTCTGAGGAAGGAGCTTCAGTGAGTGGGGATGTGTTTCAGTGTGTGGGGAAGGTGTTTCAGTGTGTGGGGAAGGGTTTCGATGTGTGGGGAAGGTGTTTCAGTGCGTGCGGAAGGGGTTTCAGCGTGTGGGGAATGTGTTTCAGTGTGCGGCAATGTGTTGCAGTGTGTGGGGATGGCGTTTCAGTGTGTGGGGAAGGTGTTTCAGTGTGTGGGGAAGGGGTTTCAGTGTTTGGGGAAGGGTTTCCAGTGTGTGGGGTAGGTGCTTCAGTGTGTGGGAAGTTTTTCAGTGTGTGTGGAAGGGGTTCCAGTGTGTGGGAAAGGTGTTTCAGTGTGTGGGGATGGTATTTCAGAGTGTGGGCAAGGTGTTTCAGTGTGTGGGGAAGATGCTTTAGTGTGTGGGGAAGAGGTTTCAGTGTGTGGGGAAGGTGTTTTAGTGTGTGGGGATTGTGATTCTGTTTGTTTGGAAGGGTTTAAGTGTGTGGGAAATGTGTTTCAGTGTGTGGTGAATGGGTGTCAGTGTTTGGGGAATGGTTTCCGTGTGTGCGGAAGGGTTTCAGTGTGTGGGGAAGGTGTTTCAGTGTGTGGGGAAGGTTTTCAGTGTGTGGGAAGAATTTTCAGTGTGTGCGGAAGGGGTTTCAGTGTATAGGGAAGGTGTTTCAGTTTGTGGGGAAGGGGTTTCAGTGTGTGGGGATGTGTTTCAGTGTGTGGGGAAGGGGTTTCAGTGTTTGGGGAAGGGTTTCACTGTGTGTGGAAGGTGTTTCAGTGTGTGGGGAAGGAGTTTCAGTGTGTGGGGAAGGTGTTTCAGTGTGTGGGGGGAAGGGGTTTCAGTGTGTGGGAAATTGTTTCAGTGAGTGGGGAAGGGGTTTCAGTGTGTGGGGATGTGTTTCAGTGTGCGGCAATGTGTTGCAGTGTGTGGGGATGGCGTTTCAGTGTGTGGGGAAGGTGTTTCTGTGTGTGGGGAAGGGATTTCAGTGTGTGGGGAAGGGTTTCCAGTGTGTGGGGAAGGTGCTTCAGTGTGTGGGAAGTGTTTCAGTGTGTGGGGAAGGTGTTTCAGTGTGTGGGGAAGGGTTTCAGTGTGTGTGGAAGGGGTTTCAGTGTGTGGGAAAGGTGATTCAGTGTGTGGGGATGGTATTTCAGTGTGTGGGGAAGGTGTTTCAGTGTGTGGGGAAGGTGTTTTAGTGTGTGTGGAAGGGGTTCCAGTGTGTGGGGAAGGTGTTTAGTGTGTGGGGATTGTGATTCTGTGTGTTTGGAAGGGTTTAAGTGTGTGGGAAATGTGTTTCAGTGTGTGGTGAATGGGTTTCAGTGTTTGGGGAATGGTTTCAGTGTGTGGGGAAGGGGTTTCAGTGTGTGGGGAAGGTGTTTAGGTGTGTGGGGATGTGTTGCAGTTTGTGGGGATGGGGTTTCAGTGTGTGGGGAAGGTGTTTCACAGTGTGGGGAAGGGGTTTCAGTGTGTGGGGAAGTGTTACCTGTGTCTGGGGAAGGGGTTTCAGTGTGTGGGGAAGTGTTTCAGTGTGTGGGGTAGGTGTTTAAGTATGTGGGGAAGGGTTTCGGTGTGTGGGCAAGGTGTTTCAGAGTGTGCGGAATGGGTTTCAGTGTGTGGGGAAGGTGTTTCACTGTATGTGGAAGGTGTTTCAGTGTGTGGGGAAGGGGTTCCAGTGTGTGGGGATGTGTTTCAGTGTGTGGGGAAGGGGTTTCAGTGTTTGGGGAACGGTTTCACTGTGTGTGGAAGGTGTTTCAGTGTGTGGGGAAGGAGTTTCAGTGTGTGGGGAAGATGTATCAGTGTGTGGGGGGAAGGTGTTTCAGTGTGTGGGGAAGGGGTTTCAGTGCGTGGGGATGTGTTTCAGTGTGTGGGGAAGTTGTTTCAGTGAGTGGGGAAGGGTTTAACTGTGTGCGGAAGGGGTTCCAGAGTGTGGGGAAGGGGTTTCAGTCTGTGGGGAAGATTTTTCACAATGTGCGGAAGGGGTTTCAGTGTGTGGGGAAGGGGTTTCAGTCTGTGGGGAAGGCCTTTCAGTGAGTGCAGAAGGGGTTTCAGTGTGTGGGGAAGGGGTTTCAGTGTGTGGGGAATGGGTTTCAGTGTGTTTGGAAGGGTTTCAGTGTGTGCCGAATGTGTTTCAGTGTTTGGTGAATGGGTATCAGTGTTTGCGGAAGGGTTACAGTGTTTGGGGAAGGGGTTTCAGTGTGTGGGGAAGGTGTTTCTGTGTGTGGGGAAGGGATTTCAGTGTGTGGGGAAGGGTTTCCAGTGTGTGGGGAAGGTGCTTCAGTGTGTGGGAAGTGTTTCAGTGTGTGGGGAAGGTGTTTCAGTGTGTGGGGAAGGGTTTCAGTGTGTGTGGAAGGGGTTTCAGTGTGTGGGAAAGGTGATTCAGTGTGTGGGGATGGTATTTCAGTGTGTGGGGAAGGTGTTTCAGTGTGTGGGGAAGGTGTTTTAGTGTGTGGGGAAGGGGTTCCAGTTTGTGGGGAAGCTGTTTCAGTGTGTGGGGATTGTGATTCTGTGTGTTTGGAAGGGTTTAAGTGTGTGTGGAAGGGGTTTCAGTGTGTGGGAAAGCTGATTCAGTGTGTGGGGATGGTATTTCAGTGTGTGGGGAAGGTGTTTCAGTGTGTGGGGAAGGTGTTTTAGTGTGTGGGGAAGGGGTTCCAGTGTGTGGGGAATGGTTTCAGTGTGTGGGGAAGGGATTTCAGTGTGTGGGGAAGGTGTTTCAGTGTGTGGGGATGTGTTGCAGTTTGTGTGGATGGGGTTTCAGTGTGTGGGGATGGTGTTGCACAGTGTGGGGAACGGGTTTCAGTGTGTGGGGAAGGGTTACCTGTGTCTGGGGAAGGGGTTTCAGTGTGTGGGGAAGTGTTTCAGTGTGTGGGGAAGGTGTTTAAGTATGTGGAGAAGGGTTTCGGTGTGTGGGAAAGGTGTTTCAGAGTGTGCGGAAGGGGTTTCAGTGTGTGGGGAAGGGGTTTCAGTGTATGGGGAAGGTGTTTCAGTGTGTGTGGAAGGGGTTTCAGTGTGTGGGGATGTGTTTCAGTGTGTGGGGAAGGGGTTTCAGTGTTTGGGGAAGGGTTTCACTGTGTGTGGAAGGTGTTTCAGTGAGTGGGGAAGGAGTTTCAGTGTGTGGGGAAGGTGTTTCAGTGTGTGGGGGGAAGGGGTTTCAGTGTGTGGGGAATAGTTTCAGTGTGTGGGGAAGGGGTTTCAGTGTGTGGGGATGTGTTTCAGTGTGTGGGGAAGGTGTTTCAGTGTGTGGGGAAGGGTTTAACTGTGTGCGGAAGGGGTTTCAGAGTGTGGAGAAGGGGTTTCAGTCTGTGGGGAAGATTTTTCACAATGTGCGGAAGGGGTTTCAGTGTGTGGGGAAGGGGTTTCAGTGTGTGGGGAAGGCCCTTCAGTGAGTGCAGAAGGGGTTTCAGTGTGTGGGGAAGGGGTTTCAGTGTGTGGGGAATGGGTTTCAGTGTGTTTGGAAGGGTTTCAGTGTGTGACGAATGTGTTTCAGTGTTTGGTGAATGGGTATCAGTGTTTGGGGAAGGTGTTTCAGTGGTTGGGGAAGGGGCTTCAGTGTGTGGGGAAGTTGTTTCAGTGTGTGGGGAAGGTGTTTCAGTGTGTGGGGAAGGGGGTTCAGTGTGTGGGGAAGGTGTTTCAGTGTGTTGGGAAGGGGTTTCAGTGTGTGGGGAAGGGTTTCCAGTGTGTGGGGAAGGTGTTTCAGTGTGTGGGGAAGCTGCTTCAGTGTGTGGGGAGGGTTTCATTGTGTGGGGAAGGTGTTTTAGTGTGTGCGGAAGGGGTTTCAGTGTGTGGGGAAGGTGTTTCGGTGTGTGGGGAATGTGTTTCAGTGTGTGGGGAAGGGGTTTCAGTGTGTGGGGAAGGTGTTTCAGTGTGTGGGAATTGTGATTCTGTGTGTTTGGAAGGGTTTCAGTGTGTGGGGAATGTGTTTCAGTTTGTGGTGAATGGATTAAGTGTTTGGGGAAGGGTTGCAGTGTGTGGGGAAGGGGTATCAGTGTGTGGGGAAGGTGTTTCAGTGTGTGGGGATGTGTTGCAGTTTATGGGGAAGGGGTTCCAGTGTGTGGGGAAGGTGTTTCAGTGTGTGGGGAAGGTGTTTCACAGTGTGGGGAAGGGGTTTTCAGTGTGTGGGGAAGGGTTTCCATTGTGTGGGGAAGGAGTTTCAATGTGTGGGGAAGGGTTTCGGTGTGTGCGGAAGGTGTTTCAGTGTGTGCGGAAGGGGTTTCAGTGTGTGGGGAAGGTGTTTCAGTGCATGGGGAAGGTGTTTCAGTGTGTGGGGAAGGGGTTTCAGTGTGTGGGGAAGTTGTTTCAGTGTGTGGGGAAGGTGTTTCAGTGTGTGGGGAAGGGGTTTCAGTGTGTGGGGAAGGGTTTCAGAGTGTGGGGAAGGTGTTTCAGAGTGTGGGGAAGGTTTTCAGTGAGTGAGGAAGATTTTTCAGTCTTTGCAGAAGGGGTTTCAGTATGTGGGGAAGGTGTTTCAGTGTGTGGGGAAGGTGTTTCAGTGGGTGGAGAAGGTGTTTCAGTGTGTGGGGAAGGGTTTTCAGTGTGTGGGAATGTGTTTCAGGGTGTGGGGAAGGTGTTTCAGTGTGTGGGGAAGGGTTTCACTGTGTGCGGAAGGGGTTTCAGTGTTTGGGGAAGGAGTTTCAGTGTGTGAGGAAGATGTTTCAGTGTGTGTGCGGAAGGGGTTTCAGTGTGTGGGGATTTGTTTCATTGTTTAGGGAAGGGGTTTAAGTGTGTGGGGATGTGTTTCAGTTTGTGGGGAAGGTGTTTCAGTGTGTGGGGAAGGTTTTCACTGTGTGCGGAAGGTGTTTCAGTGTGTGGGGAAGGGTTTTCAGTGTTTGGGGAAGGTGTTTCAGTATGTGCGGAAGGGGTTTCAGTGTGTGGGGAAGGGTTATCAGTGTGTGGGGAAGGGGTTTCAGTGTGTGCAGAAGGGGTTTCAGTGTGTGGGGAATGGGTTTCAGTGTGTGGGGAATGTGTTTCAGTGTGTTTGGAAGGGTTTCAGTGTGTGGGGAATGTGTTTCAGTGTGTGGTGAATGGGTGTCAGTGTTTTGGGAAGGGTTACAGTGAGTGGGGAAGGGGTTTCAGCGTGTGGGAATGTGTTTCAGTGTGTGGCGATGTGTTGCAATGAGTGGAGAATGCGTTTCAGTGTGTGGGTAAGGGTTTCAGTGTGTGTGGAAGGTGTTTCAGTGTGTGCGGAAGGGGTTTCAGTGTGTGAGGAATGTGTTCTGTTGCGTGGGGAAGGTGTTTATGTGTGTGGGGAATGGTTTTCAGTGATTGGGGTTGGTGTTTCAGTGTGTGGGGAAGCTGATTCAGTGTGTGGGGAAGCTGTTTCACTGTGTGGGGAATGGGTTTCAGTTTTATGGGGAAGGTGTTTCAGTGTGTGGGGATGTGTTTCAGTGTGTCGGGAAGGGTTTCAGTGAGTGGGAAAGGTGTTTCATTGTGTGGGGATGGTTTTCAGTGTGTGGGGATGTGTTTTATTGCGTGGAGACGGGTTTCATTGTATGCGGAAGGGGTTTCAGTGTGTGGGGAAGGTGTTTCAGTGTGTGTGGAAGGGGTTTCAGTGTGTGGGGAAGGTGTTTCAGTGTGTGGGGAAGGGGTTTCAGTGTGTGGGGACGGGTTTCCAGTGTCTGGGGAAGGAGCTTCAGTGAGTGGGGATGTGTTTCAGTGTGTGGGGAAGGTGTTTCAGTGTGTGGGGAAGTGTTTCGGTGTGTGGGGAAGGTGTTTCAGTGCCTGCGGAAGGGGTTTCAGCGTGTGGGGAATGTGTTTCAGTGTGCGGCAATGTGTTGCAGTGTGTGGGGATGGCGTTTCAGTGTGTGGGGAAGGTGTTTCAGTGTGTGGGGAATGGGTTTCAGTGTGTGGGGAAGGGTTTCCAGTGTGTGGGGAAGGTGCTTCAGTGTGTGGGAAGTTTTTCAGTGTGTGGGGAAGGTGTTTCAGTGTGTGGGGAAGGGTTTCAGTGTGTGTGGAAGGGGTTCCAGTGTGTGGGAAAGGTGTTTCAGTGTGTGGGGATGGTATTTCAGTGTGTGGGGAAGGTGTTTCAGTGTGTGGGGAAGATGCTTTAGTGTGTGGGGAAGAGGTTTCAGTGTGTGGGGAAGGTGTTTTAGTGTGTGGGGATTGTGATTCTGTTTGTTTGGAAGGGTTTAAGTGTGTGGGAAATGTGTTTCAGTGTGTGGTGAATGGGTTTCAGTGTTTGGGGAATGGTTTCAGTGTGTGGGGAAGGGGTTTCAGTGTGTGGGGAAGGTGTTTCAGTGTGTGGGGATGTGTTGCAGTTTGTGGGGATGGGGTTTTAGTGTGAGGGGAAGGTGTTTCACAGTGTGGGGAAGGGGCTTCACAGTGTGGGGAAGGGTTTCCAGTGTCTGGGGAAGGGGTTTCAGTGTGTGGGGAAGTGTTTCAGTGTGTGGGGAAGTTGTTTAAGTGTGTGGGGAAGGGTTTCGGTGTGTGGGCAAGGTGTTTCAGAGTGTGCGCAAGTGGTTTCAGTGTGTGGGGAAGGTGTTTCAGTGTAAGGGGAACGTGTTTCAGTGTGTGTGGAAGGGGTTTCCGTGTGTGGGGAAGTTGTTTCAGTGTGTGGGGAAGGTGTTTCAGTGTGTGGGGAAGGGGGTACAGTCTGTGGGGAAGGTGTTTCAGTGTGTTGGGAAGGGGTTTCAGTGTGTGGGGAAGGGTTTCCAGTGTCTGGGGAAGGTGTTTCAGTGTGTGGGGAAGTGTTTCAGTGTGTGGGGAAGCTGTTTCAGTGTGTGGGGAGGGTTTCATTGTGTGGGGAAGGTGTTTCAGTGTGTGCGGAAGGGGTTTCAGTGTGTGGGGAAGGTGTTTCGGTGTGTGGGGAAGGTGTTTCAGTGTGTGGGGAAGGGGTTTCAGTGTGTGGGGAAAGTGTTTCAGTGTGTGGGGAAGGGGTTTCAATGTTTGGGGAAAGATTTCAGTGATTGGGGCAGGTGTTTCAGTGAGTGCGGAAGGGCTTTCAGTGTGTGGGGAAGGTGTCTCAGTGTTAGGGGAAGGTGTTTCAGTGCTTGGGGAAGGGGTTTCAGTGTGTGGGGAAGCTGTTTCAGTGTGTGGGGAAGGGGTTTCAGTGTTTGGGGAAGGTGTTTCAGTGTGTGGGGTAGGGTTCCAGTGTGTGGGGAAGGGGTTTCAGTGTGTGGGAAAGGTGTTTCAGTGTGTGGGGATAGTATATCAGTGTGTGGGGAAGGAGTTGCAGTGTGTGGGGAAGGTGTTTTAGTGTGTGGGGAAGGGTTTCAGGATGTGGGGAAGGTGTTTCAATGTGTGGGGATGTGTTTAAGTGTGTGGGGAAGGTGTTTCAGTGTGTGGGGATGGGTTTCAGTGTGTGGCGATGGGTTTCAGTGGGTGGGGATGTGTTGCAGTTTGTGGGGATGGGGTTTCAGTGTGTGGGGAAGGTGTTTCAGAGTGTGGGGAAGGGGTTTCAGTGTGTGGGGAAGGGTTTCCAGTGTCTGGGGAAGGAGTTTCAGTGTGTGGGGAAGTGTTTCAGTGTGTGGGGAAGGTGGTTCAGTGTGTGCGGAAGGGTTTCGGTGTGTGGGGAAGATGTTTCAGAGTGTGCGGAAGGGGTTTCAGTGTGTGGGGAAGGTGTTTCAGTGCATGGGGAAGGTGTTTCAGTGTGTGGGGAAGGGGTTTCAGTGTGTGGGAAAGTTGTTTCAGTGTGTGGGGAAGGTGTTTCAGTGTGTGGGGAAGGGGTTTCAGTGTGTGGGGAAGGGTTTCCAGTGTGTGGGGAAGGTGTTTCAGAGTGTGGGGAAGCTGTTTCAGTGTGTGGGGAGGGTTTCATTGTGTGGGGAAAGTGTTTGAATGTGTGTGGAAGGGGTTTCAGTGTGTGGGGAAGGTGTTTCGGTGTGTGGGGAAGGTGTTTCAGTGTGTGGGGAAGGGGTTTCAGTGTGTGGGGAAGGTGTTTCAGTGTGTGGGGCAGGTGTTTCAGAGTGTGGGAAGTGCTTTCAGTGTGTAGGGAAGGGTTTCAGTGTGTGGGGAAGGGGTTTCAGAGTTTGTGGAAGGTGTTTCAGTGAGTGTGGAAGGGCTTTCAGTGTGTGGGGAAGGTGTTTCAGTGTGTGGGGAAGGGGTTTCAGTGTGGGGGAAGCTGCTTCAGTGTGTGGGGAAGGGGTTTCAGTGTTTGGGGAAGGTGTTTTAGTGTGTGGGGAAGGGTTTCAGGATGTGGGGAAGGTGTTTCAATGTGTGGGGATGTGTTTAAGTGTGTGGGGAAGGTGTTTCAGTGTGTGGGGATGGGTTTCAGTGTGTGGCGATGGGTTTCAGTGGGTGGGGATGTGTTGCAGTTTGTGGGGATGGGGTTTCAGTGTGTGGGGAAGGTGTTTCAGAGTGTGGGGAAGGGGTTTCAGTGTGTGGGGAAGGGTTTCCAGTGTCTGGGGAAGGAGTTTCAGTGTGTGGGGAAGTGTTTCAGTGTGTGGGGAAGGTGGTTCAGTGTGTGCGGAAGGGTTTCGGTGTGTGGGGAAGATGTTTCAGAGTGTGCGGAAGGGGTTTCAGTGTGTGGGGAAGGTGTTTCAGTGCATGGGGAAGGTGTTTCAGTGTGTGGGGAAGGGGTTTCAGTGTGTGGGAAAGTTGTTTCAGTGTGTGGGGAAGGTGTTTCAGTGTGTGGGGAAGGGGTTTCAGTGTGTGGGGAAGGGTTTCCAGTGTGTGGGGAAGGTGTTTCAGAGTGTGGGGAAGCTGTTTCAGTGTGTGGGGAGGGTTTCATTGTGTGGGGAAAGTGTTTGAATGTGTGTGGAAGGGGTTTCAGTGTGTGGGGAAGGTGTTTCGGTGTGTGGGGAAGGTGTTTCAGTGTGTGGGGAAGGGGTTTCAGTGTGTGGGGAAGGTGTTTCAGTGTGTGGGGCAGGTGTTTCAGAGTGTGGGAAGTGCTTTCAGTGTGTAGGGAAGGGTTTCAGTGTGTGGGGAAGGGGTTTCAGAGTTTGTGGAAGGTGTTTCAGTGAGTGTGGAAGGGCTTTCAGTGTGTGGGGAAGGTGTTTCAGTGTGTGGGGAAGGGGTTTCAGTGTGGGGGAAGCTGCTTCAGTGTGTGGGGAAGGGGTTTCAGTGTTTGGGGAAGGTGTTTCAGTGCGTGGGGTAGGGTTCCAGTGTTTGGGGAAGGGGTTTCAGTGTGTGGGAAAGGTGTTTCAGTATGTGGGGATGGTATTTCAGTGTGTGGGGAAGGTGTTTCAGTGTGTGGGGAAGGTGTTTTTGTGTGGGGAAGGGTTTCAGTATGTGGGGAAGGTGTTTCAGTGTGTGGGGATGTGTTCCAGTGTTTGGGGAAGGTGTTTCAGTGTGTGGGGATGGGTTTCTGTGTGTGGCGATGGGTTTCAGTGTGTGGGGATGAGTTGCATTGTGTGCGGGAGGGGTTTTGGTGTGTGGGGAAGGTGTTTCAGTGCGTGGGGAAGGGGTATCAGTGTGTGGGGAAGGGGTTTCAGTGTGTGGGGATTATGATTCTGTGTGTTTGGAAGGGTTTCAGTGTGTGGGGAATGTGTTTCAGTGTGTGGTGAATGGGTTTCAGTGTTTGGGGAAGGGTTTCAGTGTGTGGAGAAGGGGTTCCAATGTGTGGGGAAGGTGTTTCAGTGTGTGGGGAAGGTGTTTCACAGTGTGGGGAAGGGGTTTTCAGTGTGTGGGGAAGGGTTTCCATTGTGTGGGGAAGGAGTTTCAGTGTGTGGCGAAGTGTTTCAGTGTGTGGGGAAGGTGTTTCAGTGCGTGGGGAAGGGTTTCGGTGTGTGGGGAAGGTGTTTCAGTGTGTGCGGAAGGGGTTTCAGAGTGTGGGGAAGGTGTTTCAGTGTGTGGGGAAGGTGTTTCAGTGTGTGGGAAAGGGGTTTCAGTGTGTGGGGAAGTTGTTTCAGTGTGTGGGCAAGGTGTTTCAGTGTGTGGGGAAGGGGTTTCTGTGTGTGGGGAAGGGTTTCAGAGTGTGGGGAAGGTTTTCAGTGAGTGAGGAAGATTTTTCAGTGTGTGCAGAAGGGGTTTCAGTGTGTGGGGAAGGTGTTTCAGTGTGTGGGGAAGGTGTTTCAGTGGGTGGAGAAGGTGTTTCAGTGTGTGGGGAAGATGTTTCAGAGTGTGTGGAAGGGGTTTCAGTGTGTGGGGAAGGTGTTTCAGTGCATGGGGAAGGTGTTTCAGTGTGTGGGGAAGGGGTTTCAGTGTGTGGGAATGTTGTTTCAGTGTGTGGGGAAGGTGTTTCAGTGTGTGGGGAAGGGGTTTCAGTGTGTGGGGAAGGGTTTCCAGTGTGTGGGGAAGGTGTTTCAGAGTGTGGGGAAGCTGTTTCAGTGTGTGGGGAGGGTTTCATTGTGTGGGGAAGGTGTTTCAGTGTGTGCGGAAGGGGTTTCAGTGTGTGGGGAAGGTGTTTCGGTGTGTGGGGAAGGTGTTTCAGTGTGTGGAGAAGGGGTTTCAGTGTGTGGGGAAGGTGTTTCAGTGTGTGGGGCAGGTGTTTCAGAGTGTGGGAAGTGCTTTCAGTGTGTAGGGAAGGGTTTCAGTGTGTGGGGAAGGGGTTTCAGTGTGTGGGGAAGGGTTTCAGTGTTTGGGGAAGGTGTTTCAGTGAGTGTGTAAGGGCTTTCAGTGTGTGGGGAAGGTGTCTCAGTGTTTGGGGAAAGTGTTTCAGTGAGTGGGGAAGGGGTTTCAGTGTTTGGGGAAAGTGTTACAGTGTGTGGGGAAGGGGTTTCAGTGTTTGGGAAAGGTGTTTCAGTGTGTGGGGATGGTATTTCAGTGTGTGGGGAAGGTGTTTCAGTGTGTGGGGAAGGTGTTTTAGTGTGTGGGGAAGGGTTTCAGTATGTGGGGAAGGTGTTTCAGTGTGTGGGGATGTGTTTCAGTGTTTGGGGAAGATGTTTCAGTGTGTGGGGATGGGTTTCAGTGTGTGGGGAAGGGGTTTCAGTGTGTGGGGAAGGGTTTCCAGTGTGTGGGGAAGGTGTTTCAGAGTGTGGGGAAGCTGTTTCAGTGTGTGGGGAGGGTTTCATTGTGTGGGGAAGGTGTTTCAGTGTGTGCGGAAGGGGTTTCAGTGTGTGGGGAAGGTGTTTCGGTGTGTGGGGAAGGTGTTTCAGTGTGTGGGGAAGGGGTTTCTGTTTGTGGGGAAGGTGTTTCAGTGTGTGGGGCAGGTGTTTCAGAGTGTGGGAAGTGCTTTCAGTGTGTAGGGAAGGGTTTCAGTGTGTGGGGAAGGGGTTTCAGTGTGTGGGGAAGGGTTTCAGTGTTTGGGGAAGGTGTTTCAGTGAGTGTGGAAGGGCTTTCAGTGTGTGGGGAAGGTGTCTCAGTGTTTGGGGAAAGTGTTTCAGTGTGTGGGGAAGGGGTTTCAGTGTTTGGGGAAGGTGTTTCAGTGCGTGGGGTAGGGTTCCAGTGTTTGGGGAAGGGGTTTCAGTGTGTGGGAAAGGTGTTTCAGTGTGTTCGGATGGTATTTCAGTGATTGGGGAAGGTGTTTCAGTGTGTGGGGAAGGTGTTTTAGTGTGTGGGGAAGGGTTTCAGTATGTGGGGAAGGTGTTTCAGTGTGTGGGGATGTGTTTCAGTGTTTGGGGAAGGTGTTTCAGTGTGTGGGGATGGGTTTCAGTGTGTGGCGATGGGTTTCAGTGTGTGGGGATGAGTTGCATTGTATGCGGAAGGGGTTTTGGTGTGTGGGGAAGGTGGGGAAGGTGTTTCAGTGTGTGGGGAAGGGGTTTCAGTGTGTGGGGAAGGGTTTCCAGTGTGCGGGGAAGGTGCTACTGTGTGTGGGACGTGTTTCAGTGTGTGGGGAAGATGTTTCAGTTTGTGGGGAAGGGATTCAGTGTGTGGGGAAGGGGTTTCAGTGTGTGGGGATTATGATTCTGTGTGTTTGGAAGGGTTTCAGTGTGTGGGTAATGTGTTTCAGTGTGTGGTGAATGGGTTTCCGTGTTTGGGGAAGGGTTTCAGTGAGTGGGGAAGGGGTTCCAGTGTGTGGGGAAGGTGTTTCAGTGTGTGGGGAAGGTGTTTCACAGTGTGGGGAAGGGGTTTTCAGTGTGTGGGGAAGGGTTTCCATTGTGTGGGGAAGGAATTTCAGTGTGTGGGGAAGTGTTTCAGTGTGTGGGGAAGGTGTTTCAGTGTGTGGGGAAGGGATTCGGAGTGTGGGGAAGGTGTTTCAGTGTGTGCGGAAGGGGTTTCAGAGTGTGGGGAAGGAGTTTCAGTGTGTGGGGAAGGTGTTTCAGTGTGTGGGAAAGGGGTTTCAGTGTGTGGGGAAGTTGTTTCAGTGTGTGGGGAAGGTGTTTCAGTGTGTGGGGAAGGTTTTCAGAGTGTGGGGAAGGTGTTTCAGTGTGTGGGGAAGGTTTTCAGTGAGTGAGGAAGATTTTTCAGTGTGTGCAGAAGGGGTTTCAGTGTGTGGGGAAGGTGTTTCAGTGTGTGGGGAAGGTGTTTCAGTGGGTGGAGAAGGTGTTTCAGTGTGTGGGGAAGTTTTTTCAGTGAGTGGGAATGTGTTTCAGGGTGTGGGGAAGGTGTTTCAGTGTGTGAGGAAGGTGTTTCAGTGTGTGTGGGGAAGGGGTTTCAGTGTGTGGGGATATGTTTCATTGTTTAGGGAAGGGGTTTAAGTGTGTGGGGATGTGTTTCAGTGTGTGGGGAAGGGGTTCCAGTGTGTGGGGAAGGTGTTTCAGTGTGTGGTTAAGGTGTTTCACAGTGTGGGTTAGGGGTTTTCAGTGTGTGGCGAAGGGTTTCCATTGTGTGGGGAAGGAGTTTCAGTGTGTGGGGAAGTGTTTCAGTGTGTGGGGAAGTTGTTTCAGTGTGTGGGGAAGGGTTTTGGTGT
Source organism: Heterodontus francisci (assembly GCF_036365525.1). NCBI lineage: Eukaryota > Metazoa > Chordata > Chondrichthyes > Heterodontiformes > Heterodontidae > Heterodontus > Heterodontus francisci. The sequence continues at coordinate 302,976 of NW_027142075.1, read as the reverse complement.
GTGGGCAAGGTGTTTCAGAATGTGCGGAAGTGGTTTCAGTGTGTGGGGAAGGTGTTTCAGTGTATGGGGAAGGTGTTTCAGTGTGTGTGGAAGGGGTTTCAGTGTGTGGGGAAGTTGTTTCAGTGTGTGGGGAAGGTGTTTCAGTGTGTGGGGAAGGGGGTACAGTCTGTGGGGAAGGTGTTTCAGTGTGTTGGGAAGGGGTTTCAGTGTGTGGGGAAGGGTTTCCAGTGTGTGGGGAAGGTGTTTCAGTGTGTGGGGAAGTGTTTCAGTGTGTGGGGAAGCTGTTTCAGTGTGTGGGGAGGGTTTCATTGTGTGGGGAAGGTGTTTCAGTGTGTGCGGAAGGGGTTTCAGTGTGTGGGGAAGGTGTTTCGGTGTGTGGGGAAGGTGTTTTAGTGTGTGGGGAAGGGGTTTCAGTGTGTGGGGAAGGTGTTTCAGTGTGTGGGGAAGGGGTTTCAGTGTTTGGGGAAAGGTTTCAGTGATTGGGGAAGGTGTTTCAGTGAGTGTGGAAGGGCTTTCAGTGTGTGGGGAAGGTGTCTCAGTGTTAGGGGAAGGTGTTTCAGTGTGTGGGGAAGGGGTTTCAGTGTGTGGGGAAGCTGTTTCAGTGTGTGGGGAAGGGGTTTCAGTGTTTGGGGAAGGTGTTTCAGTGTGTGGGGTAGGGTTCCAGTGTGTGGGGAAGGGGTTTCAGTGTGTGGGAAAGGTGTTTCAGTGTGTGGGGATGGTATATCAGTGTGTGGGGAAGGTGTTTCAGTGTGTGGGGAAGGTGTATTAGTGTGTGGGGAAGGGTTTCAGTATGTGGGGAAGGTGTTTCAGTGTGTGGGGATGTGTTTAAGTGTTTGGGGAAGGTGTTTCAGTGTGTGGGGAAGGAGTTTCAGTGTGTGGCGTAGTGTTTCAGTGTGTGGGGAAGGTGTTTCAGTGCGTGGGGAAGGGTTTCGGTGTGTCGGGAAGGTGTTTCAGTGTGTGCGGAAGGGGTTTCAGAGTGTGGGGAAGGTGTTTCAGTGTGTGGGGAAGGTGTTTCAGTGTGTGGGAAAGGGGTTTCAGTGTGTGGGGAAGTTGTTTCAGTGTGTGGGCAAGGTGTTTCAGTGTGTGGGGAAGGGGTTTCTGTGTGTGGGGAAGGGTTTCAGAGTGTGGGGAAGGTTTTCAGTGAGTGAGGAAGATTTTTCAGTGTGTGCAGAAGGGGTTTCAGTGTGTGTGGATGGTGTTTCAGTGTGTGGGGAAGGTGTTTCAGTGGGTGGAGAAGGTGTTTCAGTGTGTGGGGAAGAGTTTTCAGTTTGTGGGAATGTGTTTCAGGGTGTGGGGAAGGTGTTTCAGTGTGTGAGGAAGGTGTTTCAGTGTGTGTGGGGAAGGGGTTTCAGTGTGTGGGGATATGTTTCATTGTTTAGGGAAGGGGCTTAAGTGTGTGGGGATGTGTTTCAGTGTGTGGGGAAGGGGTTCCAGTGTGTGGGGAAGGTGTTTCAGTGTGTGGGGAAGGTGTTTCACAGTGTGGGGAAGGGGTTTTCAGTGTGTGGCGAAGGGTTTCCATTGTGTGGGGAAGGAGTTTCAGTCTGTGGGGAAGTGTTTCAGTGTGTGGGGAAGGTGTTTCAGTGTGTGGGGAAGGGTTTCGGTGTGTGGGCAAGGTGTTTCAGAGTGTGCGGAAGTGGTTTCAGTGTGTGGGGAAGGTGTTTCAGTGTATGGGGAAGGTGTTTCAGTGTGTGTGGAAGGGGTTTCAGTGTGTGGGGAAGTTGTTTCAGTGTGTGGGGAAGGTGTTTCAGTGGGTGGGGAAGGGGGTACAGTCTGTGGGGAAGGTGTTTCAGTGTGTTGGGAAGGGGTTTCAGTGTGTGGGGAAGGGTTTCCAGTGTGTGGGGAAGGTGTTTCAGTGTGTGGGGAAGTGTTTCAGTGTGTGGGGAAGCTGTTTCAGTGTGTGGGGAGGGTTTCATTGAGTGGGGCAGGTGTTTCAGTGTGTGCGGAAGGGATTTCAGTGTGTGGGGAAGGTGTTTCGGTGTCTGGGGAAGGTGTTTTAGTGTGTGGGGAAGGGGTTTCAGTGTGTGGGGAAGGTGTTTCAGTGTGTGGGGAATGGGTTTCAGTGTTTGGGGAAAGGTTTCAGTGATTGGGGAAGGTGTTTCAGTGAGTGTGGAAGGGCTTTCAGTGTGTGGGGAAGGTGTCTCAGTGTTAGGGGAAGGTGTTTCAGTGTGTGGGGAAGGGGTTTCAGTGTGTGGGGAAACTATTTCAGTGTGTGGGGAAGGGGTTTCAGTGTTTGGGGAAGGTGTTTCAGTGTGTGGGGTAGGGTTCCAGTGTGTGGGGAAGGGGTTTCAGTGTGTGGGACAGGTGTTTCAGTGTGTGGGCATGGTATATCAGTGTGTGGGGAAGGTGTTTCAGTGTGTGGGGAAGGTGTTTTAGTCTGTGGGGAAGGGTTTCAGTATGTGGGGAAGGTGGTTCAGTGTGTGGGGATGTGTTTAAGTGTGTGGGGAAGGTGTTTCAGTGTGTGGGGATGGGTTTCAGTGTGTGGCGATGGGTTTCAGTGGGTGGGGATGTGTTGCAGTTCGTGGGGATGGGGTTTCAGTGTGTGGGGAAGGTGTTTCAGAGTGTGGGGAAGGGGTTTCAGTGTGTGGGGAAGGGTTTCCAGTGTGTGGGGAAGGTGTTTCAGTGTGTGGGGAAGTGTTTCAGTGTGTGGGGAAGCTGTTTCAGTGTGTGGGGAGGGTTTCATTGTGTGGGGAAGGTGTTTCAGTGTGTGCGGAAGGGGTTTCAGTGTGTGGGGAAGGTGTTTCGGTGTGTGGGGAAGGTGTTTTAGTGTGTGGGGAAGGGGTTTCAGTGTGTGGGGAAGGTGTTTCAGTGTGTGGGGAAGGGGTTTCAGTGTTTGGGGAAAGGTTTCAGTGATTGGGGAAGGTGTTTCAGTGAGTGTGGAAGGGCTTTCAGTGTGTGGGGAAGGTGTCTCAGTGTTAGGGGAAGGTGTTTCAGTGTGTGGGGAAGGGGTTTCAGTGTGTGGGGAAGCTGTTTCAGTGTGTGGGGAAGGGGTTTCAGTGTTTGGGGAAGGTGTTTCAGTGTGTGGGGTAGGGTTCCAGTGTGTGGGGAAGGGGTTTCAGTGTGTGGGAAAGGTGTTTCAGTGTGTGGGGATGGTATAACAGTGTGTGGGGAAGGTGTTTCAGTGTGTGGGGAAGGTGTTTTAGTGTGTGGGGAAGGGTTTCAGTATGTGGGGAAGGTGTTTCAGTGTGTGGGGATGTGTTTAAGTGTTTGGGGAAGGTGTTTCAGTGTGTGGGGAAGGAGTTTCAGTGTGTGGCGTAGTGTTTCAGTGTGTGGGGAAGGTGTTTCAGTGCGTGGGGAAGGGTTTCGGTGTGTGGGGAAGGTGTTTCAGTGTGTGCGGAAGGGGTTTCAGAGTGTGGGGAAGGTGTTTCAGTGTGTGGGGAAGGTGTTTCAGTGTGTGGGAAAGGGGTTTCAGTGTGTGGGGAAGTTGTTTCAGTGTGTGGGCAAGCTGTTTCAGTGTGTGGGGAAGGGGTTTCTGTGTGTGGGGAAGGGTTTCAGAGTGTGGGGAAGGTTTTCAGTGAGTGAGGAAGATTTTTCAGTGTGTGCAGAAGGGGTTTCAGTGTGTGGGGAAGGTGTTTCAGTGTGTGGGGAAGGTGTTTCAGTGGGTGGAGAAGGTGTTTCAGTGTGTGGGGAAGAGTTTTCAGTTTGTGGGAATGTGTTTCAGGGTGTGGGGAAGGTGTTTCAGTGTGTGAGGAAGGTGTTTCAGTGTGTGTGGGGAAGGGGTTTCAGTGTGTGGGGATATGTTTCATTGTTTAGGGAAGGGGCTTAAGTGTGTGGGGATGTGTTTCAGTTTGTGGGGAAGGGGTTCCAGTGTGTGGGGAAGGTGTTTCAGTGTGTGGGGAAGGTGTTTCACAGTGTGGGGAAGGGGTTTTCAGTGTGTGGCGAAGGGTTTCCATTGTGTGGGGAAGGAGTTTCAGTCTGTGGGGAAGTGTTTCAGTGTGTGGGGAAGGTGTTTCAGTGTGTGGGGAAGGGTTTCGGTGTGTGGGCAAGGTGTTTCAGAGTGTGCGGAAGTGGTTTCAGTGTGTGGGGAAGGTGTTTCAGTGTATGGGGAAGGTGTTTCAGTGTGTGTGGAAGGGGTTTCAGTGTGTGGGGAAGTTGTTTCAGTGTGTGGGGAAGGTGTTTCAGTGGGTGGGGAAGGGGGTACAGTCTGTGGGGAAGGTGTTTCAGTGTGTTGGGAAGGGGTTTCAGTGTGTGGGGAAGGGTTTCCAGTGTGTGGGGAAGGTGTTTCAGTGTGTGGGGAAGTGTTTCAGTGTGTGGGGAAGCTGTTTCAGTGTGTGGGGAGGGTTTCATTGAGTGGGGCAGGTGTTTCAGTGTGTGCGGAAGGGATTTCAGTGTGTGGGGAAGGTGTTTCGGTGTCTGGGGAAGGTGTTTTAGTGTGTGGGGAAGGGGTTTCAGTGTGTGGGGAAGGTGTTTCAGTGTGTGGGGAATGGGTTTCAGTGTTTGGGGAAAGGTTTCAGTGATTGGGGAAGGTGTTTCAGTGAGTGTGGAAGGGCTTTCAGTGTGTGGGGAAGGTGTCTCAGTGTTAGGGGAAGGTGTTTCAGTGTGTGGGGAAGGGGTTTCAGTGTGTGGGGAAACTATTTCAGTGTGTGGGGAAGGGGTTTCAGTGTTTGGGGAAGGTGTTTCAGTGTGTGGGGTAGGGTTCCAGTGTGTGGGGAAGGGGTTTCAGTGTGTGGGACAGGTGTTTCAGTGTGTGGGCATGGTATATCAGTGTGTGGGGAAGGTGTTTCAGTGTGTGGGGAAGGTATTTTAGTCTGTGGGGAAGGGTTTCAGTATGTGGGGAAGGTGGTTCAGTGTGTGGGGATGTGTTTAAGTGTGTGGGGAAGGTGTTTCAGTGTGTGGGGATGGGTTTCAGTGTGTGGCGATGGGTTTCAGTGGGTGGGGAAGGGGTTTCAGTGTGTGGGGAAGGGTTTCCAGTGTCTGGGGAAGGCGTTTCAGTGTGTGTGGAAGTGTTTCTGTGTGTGGGGAAGGTGTTTCAGTGTTTGGGGAAGGGTTTCGGTGTGTGGGGTAGATGTTTCAGAGTGTGCGGAAGGGGTTTCAGTGTGTGGGGAAGGTGTTTCAGTGCATGGGGAAGGTGTTTCAGTGTGTGGGGAAGGGGTTTCAGTGTGTGGGAAAGTTGTTTCAGTGTGTGGGGAAGGTGTTTCAGTGTGTGGGGAAGGGGTTTCAGTGTGTGGGGAAGGGTTTCCTGTGTGTGGGGAAGGTGTTTCAGAGTGTGGGGAAGCTGTTTCAGTGTGTGGGGAGGGTTTCATTGTGTGGGGAAGGTGTTTCAGTGTGTGCGGAAGGGGTTTCAGTGTGTGGGGAAGGTGTTTCGGTGTGTGGGGAAGGTGTTTCAGTGTGTGGGGAAGGGGTTTCAGTGTGTGGGGAAGGTGTTTCAGTGTGTGGGGCAGGTGTTTCAGAGTGTGGGAAGTGCTTTCAGTGTGTAGGGAAGGGTTTCAGTGTGTGGGGAAGGGGTTTCAGTGTGTGGGGAAGGGTTTCAGTGTTTGGGGAAGGTGTTTCAGTGAGTGTGGAAGGGCTTTTAGTGTGTGGGGAAGGTGTCTCAGTGTTTGGGGAAAGTGTTTCAGTGTGTGGGGAAGGGGTTTCAGTGTTTGGGGAAGGTGTTTCAGTGCGTGGGGTAGGGTTCCAGTGTTTGGGGAAGGGGTTTCAGTGTGTGGGAAAGGTGTTTCAGTGTGTGGGGATGGTATTTCAGTGTGTGGGGAAGGTGTTTCAGTGTGTGGGGAAGGTGTTTTAGTGTGTGGGGAAGGGTTTCAGTATGTGGGGAAGGTGTTTCAGTGTGTGGGGATGTGTTTCAGTGTTTGGGGAAGGTGTTTCAGTGTGTGGGGATGGGTCTCAGTGTGTGGGGAAGGGGTTTCAGTGTGTGGGGAAGGGTTTCCAGTGTGTGGGGAAGGTGTTTCAGAGTGTGGGGAAGCTGTTTCAGTGTGTGGGGAGGGTTTCATTGTGTGGGGAAGGTGTTTCAGTGTGTGCGGAAGGGGTTTCAGTGTGTGGGGAAGGTGTTTCGGTGTGTGGGGAAGGTGTTTCAGTGTGTGGGGAAGGGGTTTCAGTGTGTGGGGAAGGTGTTTCAGTGTGTGGGGCAGGTGTTTCAGAGTGTGGGAAGTGCTTTCAGTGTGTAGGGAAGGGTTTCAGTGTGTGGGGAAGGGGTTTCAGTGTGTGGGGAAGGGTTTCAGTGTTTGGGGAAGGTGTTTCAGTGAGTGTGGAAGGGCTTTCAGTGTGTGGGGAAGGTGTCTCAGTGTTTGGGGAAAGTGTTTCAGTGTGTGGGGAAGGGGTTTCAGTGTTTGGGGAAGGTGTTTCAGTGCGTGGGGTAGGGTTCCAGTGTTTGGGGAAGGGGTATCAGTGTGTGGGAAAGGTGTTTCAGTGTGTGGGGATGGTATTTCAGTGTGTGGGGAAGGTGTTTCAGTGTGTGGGGAAGGTGTTTTAGTGTGTGGGGAAGGGTTTCAGTATGTGGGGAAGGTGTTTCAGTGTGTGGGGATGTTTTTCAGTGTTTGGGGAAGGTGTTTCAGTGTGTGGGGATGGGTTTCAGTGTGTGGCGATGGGTTTCAGTGCGTGGGGATGAGTTGCATTGTATGCGGAAGGGGTTTTGGTGTGTGGGGAAGGTGGGGAAGGTGTTTCAGTGTGTGGGGAAGGGGTTTCAGTGTGTGGGGAAGGGTTTCCAGTGTGTGGGTAAGGTGCTACTGTGTGTGGGACGTGTTTCAGTGTGTGGGGAAGATGTTTCAGTTTGTGGGGAAGGGATTCAGTGTGTGGGGAAGGGGTTTCAGTGTGTGGGGATTATGATTCTGTGTGTTTGGAAGGGTTTCAGTGTGTGGGTAATGTGTTTCAGTGTGTGTTGAATGGGTTTCAGTGTTTGGGGAAGGGTTTCAGTGAGTGGGGAAGGGGTTCCAGTGTGTGGGGAAGGTGTTTCAGTGTGTGGGGAAGTTGTTTCACAGTGTGGGGAAGGGGTTTTCAGTGTGTGGGGAAGGGTTTCCATTGTGTGGGGAAGGAATTTCAGTGTGTGGGGAAGTGTTTCAGTGTGTGGGGAAGGGTTTCAGTGTGTGGGGAAGGGTTTCGGAGTGTGGGGAAGGTGTTTCAGTGTGTGCGGAAGGGTTTTCAGAGTGTGGGGAAGGAGTTTCAGTGTGTGGGGAAGGTGTTTCAGTGTGTGGGAAAGGGGTTTCAGTGTGTGGGGAAGTTGTTTCAGTGTGTGGGGAAGGTGTTTCAGTGTGTGGGGAAGGTTTTCAGAGTGTGGGGAAGGTGTTTCAGTGTGTGGGGAAGGTTTTCAGTGAGTGAGGAAGATTTTTCAGTGTGTGCAGAAGGGGTTTCAGTGTGTGGGGAAGGTGTTTCAGTGTGTGGGGAAGGTGTTTCAGTGGGTGGAGAAGGTGTTTCAGTGTGTGGGGAAGTTTTTTCAGTGAGTGGGAATGTGTTTCAGGGTGTGGGGAAGGTGTTTCAGTGTGTGAGGAAGGTGTTTCAGTGTGTGTGGGGAAGGGGTTTCAGTGTGTGGGGATATGTTTCATTGTTTAGGGAAGGGGTTTAAGTGTGTGGGGATGTGTTTCAGTGTGTGGGGAAGGGGTTCCAGTGTGTGGGGAAGGTGTTTCAGTGTGTGGGTAAGGTGTTTCACAGTGTGGGGAAGGGGTTTTCAGTGTGTGGCGAAGGGTTTCCATTGTGTGGGGAAGGAGTTTCAGTGTGTGGGGAAGTGTTTCAGTGTGTGGGGAAGTTGTTTCAGTGTGTGGGGAAGGGTTTTGGTGTGTGGGCAAGGTGTTTCAGAATGTGCGGAAGTGGTTTCAGTGTGTGGGGAAGGTGTTTCAGTGTATGGGGAAGGTGTTTCAGTGTGTGTGGAAGGGGTTTCAGTGTGTGGGGAAGTTGTTTCAGTGTGTGGGGAAGGTGTTTCAGTGTGTGGGGAAGGGGGTACAGTCTGTGGGGAAGGTGTTTCAGTGTGTTGGGAAGGGGTTTCAGTGTGTGGGGAAGGGTTTCCAGTGTGTGGGGAAGGTGTTTCAGTGTGTGGGGAAGTGTTTCAGTGTGTGGGGAAGCTGTTTCAGTGTGTGGGGAGGGTTTCATTGTGTGGGGAAGGTGTTTCAGTGTGTGCGGAAGGGGTTTCAGTGTGTGGGGAAGGTGTTTCGGTGTGTGGGGAAGGTGTTTCAGTGTGTGGGGAAGGGGTTTCAGTGTTTGGGGAAAGGTTTCAGTGATTGGGGAAGGTGTTTCAGTGAGTGTGGAAGGGCTTTCAGTGTGTGGGGAAGGTGTCTCAGTGTTAGGGGAAGGTGTTTCAGTGTGTGGGGAAGGGGTTTCAGTGTGTGGGGAAGCTGTTTCAGTGTGTGGGGAAGGGGTTTCAGTGTTTGGGGAAGGTGTTTCAGTGTGTGGGGTAGGGTTCCAGTGTGTGGGGAAGGGGTTTCAGTGTGTGGGAAAGGTGTTTCAGTGTGTGGGGATGGTATATCAGTGTGTGGGGAAGGTGTTTCAGTGTGTGGGGAAGGTGTTTTAGTGTGTGGGGAAGGGTTTCAGTATGTGGGGAAGGTGTTTCAGTGTGTGGGGATGTGTTTAAGTGTTTGGGGAAGGTGTTTCAGTGTGTGGGGATGGGTTTCAGTGTGTGGCGATGGGTTTCAGTGGGTGGGGATGTGTTGCAGTTTGTGGGGATGGGGTTTCAGTGTGTGGGGAAGGTGTTTCAGAGTGTGGGGAAGGGGTTTCAGTTTGTGGGGAAGGGTTTCCAGTGTCTGGGGAAGGAGTTTCAGTGTGTGGGGAAGTGTTTCTGTGTGTGGGGAAGGTGTTTCAGTGTGTGGGGAAGCGTTTCGGTGTGTGGGGAAGATGTTTCAGAGTGTGCGGAAGGGGTTTCAGTGTGTGGGGAAGGTGTTTCAGTGCATGGGGAAGGTGTTTCAGTGTGTGGGGAAGGGGTTTCAGTGTGTGGGAAAGTTGTTTCAGTGTGTGGGGAAGGTGTTTCAGTGTGTGGGGAAGGGGTTTCAGTGTGTGGGGAAGGGTTTCCAGTGTGTGGGGAAGGTGTTTCAGAGTGTGGGGAAGCTGTTTCAGTGCATGGGGAAGGTGTTTCAGTGTGTGGGGAAGGGGTTTCAGTGTGTGGGAAAGTTGTTTCAGTGTGTGGGGAAGGTGTTTCAGTGTGTGGGGAGGGTTTCATTGTGTGGGGAAGGTGTTTCGGTGTGTGCGGAAGGGGTTTCAGTGTGTGAGGAAGGTGTTTCGGTGTGTGGGCAAGGTGTTTCAGTGTGTGGGGAAGGGGTTTCAGTGTGTGGGGAAGGTGTTTCAGTGTGTGTGGAAGGGGTTTCAGTGTGTGGGGAAGGGTTTCAGTGTTTGGGGAAGGTGATTCAGTGAGTGTGGAAGGGCTTTCAGTGTGTGGGGAAGGTTTCTCAGTGTTTGGGGAAGGTGTTTCAGTGTGTGGGGAAGTGTTTCAGTGTGTGGGAAAGCTGTTTCAGTGTGTGGGGAGGGTTTCATTGTGTGGGGAAGGTGTTTCATTGTGTGCGGAAGGGGTTTCAGTGTGTGGGGAAGGTGTTTCGGTGTGTGGGGAAGGTGTTTTAGTGTGTGGGGAAGGGGTTTCAGTGTGTGCGGAAGGTGTTTCAGTGTGTGGGGAAGGGGTTTCAGTGTTTGGGGAAAGGTTTCAGTGATTGGGGAAGGTGTTTCAGTGAGTGTGGAAGGGCTTTCAGTGTGTGGGGAAGGTGTCTCAGTGTTAGGGGAAGGTGTTTCAGTGTGTGGGGAAGGGGTTTCAGTGTGTGGGGAAGCTGTTTCAGTGTGTGGGGAAGGGGTTTCAGTGTTTGGGGAAGGTGTTTCAGTGTGTGGGGTAGGGTTCCAGTGTGTGGGGAAGGGGTTTCAGTGTGTGGGAAAGGTGTTTCAGTGTGTGGGGATGGTATATCAGTGTGTGGGGAAGGTGTTTCAGTGTGTGGGGCCGGTGTTTTAGTGTGTGGGGAAGGGTTTCAGTATGTGGGGAAGGTGTTTCAGTGTGTGGGGATGTGTTTAAGTGTGTGGGGAAGGTGTTTCAGTGTGTGGGCATGGGTTTCAGTGTGTGGCGATGGATTTCAGTGGGTGGGGATGTGTTGCAGTTTGTGGGGATGGGGTTGCAGTGTGTGGGGAAGGTGTTTCAGAGTGTGGGGAAGGGGTTTCAGTGTGTGGGGAAGGGTTTCCAGTGTCTGGGGAAGGAGTTTCAGTGTGTGGGGAAGTGTTTCTGTGTGTGGGGAAGGTGTTTCAGTGTGTGGGGAAGGGTTTCGGTGTGTGGGGAAGATGTTTCAGAGTGTGCGGAAGGGGTTTCAGTGTGTGGGGAAGGTGTTTCAGTGCATGGGGAAGGTGTTTCAGTGTGTGGGGAAGGGGTTTCAGTGTGTGGGAAAGTTGTTTCAGTGTGTGGGGAAGGTGTTTCAGTGTGTGGGGAAGGGGTTTCAGTGTGTGGGGAAGGGTTTCCAGTGTGTGGGGAAGGTGTTTCAGAGTGTGGGGAAGCTGTTTCAGTGTGTGGGGAGGGTTTCATTGTGTGGGGAAGGTGTTTCAGTGTGTGCGGAAGGGGTTTCAGTGTGTGGGGAAGGTGTTTCGGTGTGTGGGGAAGGTGTTTCAGTGTGTGGGGAAGGGGTTTCAGTGTGTGGGGAAGGGTTTCAGTGTTTGGGGAAGGTGTTTCAGTGAGTGTGGAAGGGCTTTCAGTGTGTGGGGAAGGTGTCTCAGTGTTTGGGGAAGGTGTTTCAGTGTATGGGGAAGGGGTTTCAGTGTGTGGGGAAGCTGTTTCAGTGTGTGGGGAAGGGGTTTCAGTGTTTGGGGAAGGTGTTTCAGTGCGTGGGGTAGGGTTCCAGTGTTTGGGGAAGGGGTTTCAGTGTGTGGGAAAGGTGTTTCAGTGTGTGGGGATGGTATTTCAGTGTGTGGGGAAGGTGTCTCAGTGTTTGGGGAAGGTGTTTCAGTGTGTGGGGAAGGGGTTTCAGTGTGTGGGGAAGCTGTTTCAGTGTGTGGGGAAGGGGTTTCAGTGTTTGGGGAAGGTGTTTCAGTGCGTGGGGTAGGGTTCCAGTGCTTGGGGAAGGGGTTTCAGTGTGTGGGAAAGGTGTTTCAGTGTGTGGGGATGGTATTTCAGTGTGTTGGGAAGGTGTTTCAGTGTGTGGGGAAGGTGTTTTAGTGTGTGAAGAAGGGTTTCAGTATGTGGGGAAGGTGTTTCAGTGTGTGGGGATGTGTTTCAGTGTTTGGGGAAGGTGTTTCAGTGTGTGGGGATGGGCTTCAGTGTGTGGCGATGGGTTTCAGTGTGTGGGGATGAGTTGCATTGTATGCGGGAGGGGTTTTGGTGTGTGGGGAAGGTGGGGAAGGTGTTTCAGTGTGTGGGGAAGGGGTTTCAGTGTGTGGGGAAGGGTTTCCAGTGTGTGGGGAAGGTGCTACTGTGTGTGGGACGTGTTTCAGTGTGTGGGGAAGGTGTTTCAGTTTGTGGGGATGGGTTTCAGTGTGTGGGAAAGCTGTTTCAGTGTGTGCTGAAGGGGTTTCAGTGCGTGGGGAAGGTGTTTTGTTGCGTGGCGAAGGTGTTTCAATGTGTGGGAAGGGGTTTCAGTGTGTGGGGAAGGGTTTCAGTGTGTGGGGAAGCGGCTTCAGTGTGTGGGGAAGGGTTTCAGTTTGTGGTGAAGGTGTTTCTGTGTGTGCGGAAGGGGTCTCAGTGTGTGGGGAACGCATTTCAGTGTGTGGGGAAGGAGTTTCAGTGTGTGGGGTAGGTGTTTCAGTGTTTGGGGAAGCGGTTTCAGTGTGTGGGGAATCTGTTTCAGTGTGTGGGGAAGGTGTTTCAGTGTTTGGGGGAGGTGTTTCAGTGTGTGGGGTAGGGTTCCAGTGTGTGGGGAAGGCGTTTCAGTGTGTGGGAAAGGTGTTTCACTGTGTGGGGATGGTATTTCTGTGTGTTGGGAAGGTGTTTCAGTGTGTGGGGAACGTGTTTCAGTGTGTGGGGAAGGGGTTTCAGTGTGTGGGGATGTTGTTTCTTTGTGTGGGGATGTGTTTCAGTGTGTGGGGATGTGTTTCAGTGCGTCGGGAAGGGTTTCAGTGTGGGGGAAGGTGTTTCAGTGTGTGGGGATGGTTTTCAGTGTGTGGGGATGGGTTTCCTTGTGTGTGGATGCGTTTCATTGTATGCGGAAGGGGTTTCAGTGTGTGGGGAAGGTGTTTCAGTGTGTGTGGAAGGTGTTTCAGTGTGTGGGGAAGGTGTTTCAGTGTGTGGGGAAGGGGTTTCAGTGTGTGGGGAAGGGTTTCCAGTGTCTGGGGAAGGAGTTTCATTGCGTGGGGAAGTGTTTCAGTGTGTGGGGAAGGGGTTTCAGGGTTTGGGATAGGTGTTCCAGTGTGTGGGGATGGTATTGCAGTGTGTGGAGAAGGTGTTTCAGTATGTGTGGAAGGTGTTATAGTGTCTGGGGATGGGGTTTCAGTATGTGGGGAAGGTGTTTCAGTGTGTGGGAAGGGGTTTCAGTGTGTGGGGAAGCTGTTTCAGTGTGAGACGTAGGGTTCCAGTGCGTGGGGAAGGGGTTTCAGTGAGTGGGAAAGGTGTTTCATTTTGTGGGGATGGTATTTCAGTGTGTGGGGAAGTTGTTTCAGTGTGTGGGGAAGGTGTCTTAGTGTGTGGGGAAGGGGTTTCAGTATGTGGGGAAGGTGTTTCAGTGTGTGGGGATGTGTTTCAGTGTGTGGAGATGTGTTTCAGTGTGTGGGGACGGGTTCCAGTGTGTGGGGAATGTGTTTCAGTGTGTGGGGATGGGTTTCAGTGTGTGGCGATGGCTTTCAGTGTGTGGGGATGAGTTGCATTGTGTGCGGAAGGGGTTTTGGTGTGTGGGGAAGGTGTTTCAGTGTGTGGGGAAGGGGTTTCAGTATGTGGGGAAGGGGTTTCAGTGTGTGGGGATTGTGATTATGTGTGTTTGGAAGGGTTTCAGTGTGTGGGGAATGTGTTTCAGTGTGTGGTGAATGGGTTTCAGTGTTTGGGGAAGGGTTTCAGTGTGTGGGGAAGGGGTTTTAGAGCGTGGGGAAGATGTTTCAGTGTGTGGGGATGTGTTGCAGTTTGTGGGGAAGGTGTTTCAGTGTGTGGGGAAGTGTTTCAGTGTGTGGGGAAGGTGTAACGGTGTGTGGGGAAGGGTTTCAGTGATTGGGGAAGGTGTTTCAGTGTGTGCGGAAGGGGTTTCAGTGTGTGGGGAAGGTGTTTCCGTGTATGGGGAAGGTGTTTCAGTGTGTGGGGAAGGGGCTTCAGTGTGTGGGGAAGTTGTGTAAGTGTGTGGGGAAGGTGTTTCAGTGCGTGGGGAAGGGGTTTCAGTGTGTGCGGAAGGGGTTTCAGTGTGTGGGGAAGGTGTTTCAGTGTGTGGGGAAGGTGTTTCAGTGTGTGGGGAAGGGGTTTCAGTGTGTGGGGATGTGTTGCAGTTTGTGGGGAAGGAGTTTCAGTGTGTGGGGAAGGTGTTTCAGTGTGTGCAGGGAAGGGGTTTAAGTGTGTGGGGATGTGTCTCAGTGTGTGGGGAAGGTGTTTCAGTGTGTGGGGAAGGTTTTCACTGTGTGCGGAAGGGGTTTCAGTGTTTGGGGAAGGGGTTTCAGTGTGTGGGGAAGGTGTTTCAGTATGTGCGGAAGGGGATTCAGTGTGTCGGGAAGGGGTTTCAGTGTGTGGGGAAGGTGTTTCAGTGTGTGCAGAAGGTATTTCAGTGTGTGGGGAAGGGTTTCCAGTGTGTGGGGAATGTGTTTCAGTGTGTTTGGAAGGGTTTCAGTGTGTGGGGAATGTGTTTCAGTGTGTGTTGAATGAGTATCAGTGTTTTGGGAACGTTTACAGTGTGTGGGGGAACGGGTTTCAGCGTGTGGAGAATGTGTTTCAGTGTGTGGCGATGTGTTGCAGTGTGTGGGGATGGCGTTTCAGTGTGTGGGGAAGGTGTTTCAGTGTGTGGGGAAGGGATTTCAGTGTGTGGGGGTAGGGTTTCCAGTGTGTGGGGGAAGGTGCTACTGTATGTGGGAGGTGTTTCAGTGTGTGGGGAAGGTGTTTCAGTGTGTGGGGAAGGGTTTCAGTGTGTGGGGAAGGCGTTTCAGCGTGTGCGGAAGGGGTTTCAGTGTGTGGGGAAGGTGCTTTGTTGCGTGGGGAAGGTGTTTCAGTGTGTGGGGAAGGTGTTTCAGTGTGTGGGGAAGGGGTTTCAGTGTGTGGGGAAGGGGTTTCAGTGTGTGGGGATTGTGATTCTGTGTGTTAGGAAGGGTTTCAGTGTGTGGCGAATGTGTTTCAGTGTGTGGTGAATGGGTTTCAGTGTTTGGGGAAGGGTGTCAGTGGGTGGTGAAGGGGTTTCACTATGTGGGGAAGGTGTTTCAGTTTGTGGGAATGTGTTTCAGTGTGTGGCGAAGGGGTTTCAGTGTGTGGGGATGCTGTTTCAGTGTGTTGGGTAGGGTTCCAGTGTGTGGGGAAGGAGTTTCATTGAGTGGGAAAGGTGTTTCATTGTGTGTGGATGGTATTTCAGTGCGTGGGGAAGTTGTTTCAGTGTGTGGGGAAGGTGTCTTAGTGTGTGGGGAAGGGGTTTCAGTATGTGGGGAAGGTGTTTCAGTGTGTTGGGATGTGTTTCAGTGTGTGGAGATGTGTTTCAGTGTGTGGGGAAGGGTTTCAGTGTGTGGGGAATGTGTTTCAGTGTGTGGGGATGGGTTTCAGTGTGTGGCGATGGGTTTCAGTGTGTGGGGATGAGTTGCATTGTGTGCGGAAGGGGTTTCAGTGTGTGGGGAAGTGCTTCAGTGTTTGGGGAAGGTGTTTCAGTGTGTGGAGAAGGTGTTTCAGTGTGTGTGGGGAAGGGGTTTTAGTGTGTGGGGAAGGAGTTTCAGTGTTTGGGGAAGTGTTTCAGTGTGTGGGGAAGGTGTTTCAGTGTGTGGGGAAGGGTTTCAGTGTGTGGGGAAGGTGTTTCAGTGTGTGCAGAAGGGGTTTCAGTGTGTGGGGAAGGTGTTTCAGTGTATGGGAAGGTGTTTCAGTGTGTGGGGAAGGGGCTACAGTGTGTGGTGAAGTTGTTTCAGTGTGTGGGGAAGGTGTTTCAGTGTGTGGGGAAGGGGTTTCAGTGTGTGTGGAAGGGGTTTCAGTGTGTGGGGAAGGGGTTTCAGTGTGTGGGGAAGGTGCTTCAGTGTGGGTGGGGAAGGTGTTTCAGTGTGTGGGGATTTGTTTCATTGTGTAGGGAAGGGGTTTAAGTGTGTGGGGATGTGTCTCAGTGTGTGTGGGGATGTGTTTCAGTGTGTGGGGAATGTTTTCACTGTGTGCGGAAGGGGTTTCAGTGTGTGGGGAAGGGGTTTCAGTGTGTGGGGAAGGTGTTTCAGTATGTGCGGGAGGGGATTCAGTGTGTGGGGAAGGGGTTTCAGTGTGTGGTGAAGGTGTTTCAGTGTGTGCAGAAGGTATTTCAGTGTGTGGGGAAGGGTTTTCAGTGTGTGGGGAATGTGTATCAGTGTGTTTGGAAGGGTTTCAGTGTGTAGGGAATGTGTTTATGTGTGTGGTGAATGAGTATCAGTGTTTTGGGAACGTTTACAGTGTGTGGGGAAGGGGTTTCAGCGTGTGGAGAATGTGTTGCAGTGTGTGGGGTTGGCGTTTCAGTGTGTGGGGAAGGTGTTTCAGTGTGTGGGGAAGGGGCTTCACTGTGTGGGGTAGGCTTTCCAGTGTGTGGGCAAGGTGCTACTGTGTGTGGGAGGTGTTTCAGTGTGTGGGGAAGGTGTGTCAGTGTGTGGGGAAGGGTTTCAGTGTGTGGGGAAATTGTTTCAGCGTGTGCAGAAGGGGTTTCAGTGTGTGGGGAAGGTGTTTTGTTGCGTGGGGAAGGTGTTTCAGTGAGTGGGGAAGGGGTTTCAGTGTGTGGGGAAGGTGTTTCAGTGTGTGGGGAAGGGGTTTCATTGTGTGGGGAAGGGGTTTCAGTGTGTGGGGATTGTGATTCTGTTTGTTAGGAAGGGTTTCAGTGAGTGGCGAATGTGTTTCAGTGTGTGGTGAATGGGTTTCAGTGTTTGGGGAAGGGTTTCAGTGTGTGGGGAAGGGGTTTCACTATGTGGGGAAGGTGTTTCACTTTGTGGGAATGTGTGGCAGTTTGTGGGGAAGGAGTTTCAGTGAGTGGGGTAGTGTTTCATTGTGTGGGGAAGGTGTTTCAGTGTGTGGGGAAGGGTTTCAGTGATTGGGGAATGTGTTTCAGTGTGTGCGGAAGGGGTTTCAGTGTGTGGGGAAGGTGTTTCAGTGTATGGGGAAGGTGTTTCAGTGTGTGGGGAAGGGGCTTCAGTGTGTGGGGAAGTTGTGTCAGTGTGTGGGGAAGGTGTTTCAGTGTGTGGGGAAGGGGTTTCAGTGTGTGTGGAAGGGGTTTCAGTGTGTGGGGAAGGTGTTTCAGTGTGTGGCGAAGGTGTTTCAGTGTGTGGGGAAGGGGTTTCAGTGTGTGGGGATGTGTTTCAGTGTGTGGGGAAGGGGTTTCAGTGTGTGCGGAAGGGTTTCACTGTGTGCGGAAGGGGTTTCAGTGTGTGGGGAAGGAGTTTCAGTGTGTGGGGAAGGTGTTTCAGTGTGTGTGGGGAAGGGGTTTCAGTGTGTGGGGATTTGTTTCATTGTGTAGGGAAGGGGTTTAAGTGTGTGGGGTTGTGTCTCAGTGTGTGGGGAAGGTGTTTCAGTGTGTGGGAAAGGTTTTCACTGTGTGCGGAAGGGGTTTCAGTGTGTGGGGAAGGGGTTTCAGTGTGTGGGGAAGGTGTTTCAGTATGTGCGGAAGGGGCTTCAGTGTGTGTGGAAGGGGTTTCAGTGTTTGGGGAAGGTGTTTCAGTGTGTGCAGAAGGTATTTCAGTGTGTGGGGAAGGGTTTTCAGTGTGTGGGGAATGTGTTTCAGTGTGTGGTGAATGAGTATCAGTGTTTTGGGAACGTTTACAGTGTGTGGGGAAGTGGTTTCAGCGTGTGGAGAAGGTGTTTCAGTGTGTGGCGATGTGTTGCAGTGTGTGGGGATGGCGTTTCAGTGTGTGGGGAAGGTGTTTCAGTTTGTGGGGAAGGGGTTTCAGTGTGTGGGGTAGGGTTTCCAGTGTGTGGGGAAGGGTTTCAGTGTGTGGGGAAATTGTTTCAGCGTGTGCAGAAGGGGTTTCAGTGTGTGGGGAAGGTGTTTTGTTGCGTGGGGAAGGTGTTTCAGTGAGTGGGGAAGGGGTTTCAGTGTGTGGGGAAGGTGTTTCAGTGTGTGGGGAAGGGTTTTCAGTGTGTGGGGAAGGGGTTTCAGTGTGTGGGGATTGTGATTCTGTGTGTTAGGAAGGGTTTCAGTGAGTGGCGAATGTGTTTCAGTGTGTGGTGAATGGGTTTCAGTGTTTGGGGAAGGGTTTCAGTGTGTGGGGAAGGGGTTTCACTATGTGGGGAAGGTGTTTCACTTTGTGGGAATGTGTGGCAGTTTGTGGGGAAGGAGTTTCAGTGAGTGGGGAAGTGTTTCATTGTGTGGGGAAGGTGTTTCAGTGTGTGGGGATGGGTTTCAGTGATTGGGGAATGTGTTTCAGTGTGTGCAGAAGGTATTTCAGTGTGTGGGGAAGGGTTTTCAGTGTGTGGGGAATGTGTTTCAGTGTGTGGTGAATGAGTATCAGTGTTTTGGGAACGTTTACAGTGTGTGGGGAAGTGGTTTCTGCGTGTGGAGAAGGTGTTTCAGTGTGTGGCGATGTGTTGCAGTGTGTGGGGATGGCGTTTCAGTGTGTGGGGAAGGTGTTTCAGTTTGTGGGGAAGGGGTTTCAGTGTGTGGGGTAGGGTTTCCAGTGTGTGGGGAAGGGTTTCAGTGTGTGGGGAAATTGTTTCAGCGTGTGCAGAAGGGGTTTCAGTGTGTGGGGAAGGTGTTTTGTTGCGTGGGGAAGGTGTTTCAGTGAGTGGGGAAGGGGTTTCAGTGTGTGGGGAAGGTGTTTCAGTGTGTGGGGAAGGGGTTTCAGTGTGTGGGGAAGGGGTTTCAGTGTGTGGGGATTGTGATTCTGTGTGTTAGGAAGGGTTTCAGTGAGTGGCGAATGTGTTTCAGTGTGTGGTGAATGGGTTTCAGTGTTTGGGGAAGGGTTTCAGTGTGTGGGGAAGGGGTTTCACTATGTGGGGAAGGTGTTTTACTTTGTGGGAATGTGTGGCAGTTTGTGGGGAAGGAGTTTCAGTGAGTGGGGAAGTGTTTCATTGTGTGGGGAAGGTGTTTCAGTGTGTGGGGAAGGGTTTCAGTGATTGGGGAATGTGTTTCAGTGTGTGCGGAAGGGGTTTCAGTGTGTGGGGAAGGTGTTTCAGTGTATGGGGAAGGTGTTTCAGTGTGTGGGGAAGGGGCTTCAGTGCGTGGGGAAGTTGTGTCAGTGTGTGGGGAAGGTGTTTCAGTGTGTGGGGAAGGGGTTTCAGTGTGTGTGGAAGGGGTTTCAGTGTGTGGGGAAGGTGTTTCAGTGTGTGGCGAAGGTGTTTCAGTGTGTGGGGAAGGGGTTTCAGTGTGTGGGGATGTGTTTCAGTGTGTGGGGAAGGGGTTTCAGTGTGTGCGGAAGGGTTTCACTGTGTGCGGAAGGGGTTTCAGTGTGTGGGGAAGGAGTTTCAGTGTGTGGGGAAGGTGTTTCAGTGTGTGTGGGGAAGGGGTTTCAGTGTGTGGGGATTTGTTTCATTGTGTAGGGAAGGGGTTTAAGTGTGTGGGGTTGTGTCTCAGTGTGTGGGGAAGGTGTTTCAGTGTGTGGGAAAGGTTTTCACTGTGTGCGGAAGGGGTTTCAGTGTGTGGGGAAGGGGTTTCAGTGTGTGGGGAAGGTGTTTCAGTATGTGCGGAAGGGGCTTCAGTGTGTGTGGAAGGGGTTTCAGTGTTTGGGGAAGGTGTTTCAGTGTGTGCAGAAGGTATTTCAGTGTGTGGGGAAGGGTTTTCAGTGTGTGGGGAATGTGTTTCAGTGTGTGGTGAATGAGTATCAGTGTTTTGGGAACGTTTACAGTGTGTGGGGAAGTGGTTTCAGCGTGTGGAGAAGGTGTTTCAGTGTGTGGCGATGTGTTGCAGTGTGTGGGGATGGCGTTTCAGTGTGTGGGGAAGGTGTTTCAGTTTGTGGGGAAGGGGTTTCAGTGTGTGGGGTAGGGTTTCCAGTGTGTGGAGAAGGTGCTACTGTGTGTGGGAGGTGTTTCAGTGTGTGGGGAAGGTGTTTCAGTGTGTGAATAAGGGTTTCAGTGTGTGGAGAAGGTGTTTCAGCGTGTGCGGAAGGGGTTTCAGTATGTGGGGAAGGTGTTTTGTTGCGTGGGGAAGGTGTTTCAGTGTGTGGGAAAGGGGTTTCAGTGTGTAGGGAAGGTGTTTCAGTGTGTGGGGAAGGGGTTTCAGTGTGTGCGGAAGGGGTTTCAGTGTGTGGGGATTGTGATTCTGTGTGTGAGGAAGGGTTTCAGTGTGTGGCGAATGTGTTTCAGTGCGGGTGAATGGGTTTCAGTGTTTGGGGAAGGGTTTCAGTGGGTGGTGAAGGGGTTTCACTATGTGGGGAAGGTGTTTCAGTTTGTGGGAATGTGTTGCAGTTTGTGGGGAAGGAGTTTCAGTGTGTGGGGAAGTGTTTCAGTGTGTGGGGAAGGTGTTTCAGTGTGTGCGGAAGGGGTTTCAGTGTGTGGGGAAGCTGTTTCAGTGTGTGGGGTAGGGTTCCAGTGTGTGGGGAAGGGGTTTCAGTGAGTGGGAAAGGTGTTTCATTGTGTGTGGATGGTATTTCAGTGCCTGGGGAAGTTGTTTCAGTGTGTGGGGAAGGTGTCTTAGTGTGTGGGGAAGGGGTTTCAGTATGTGGGGAATGTGTTTCATTGTGTGGGGATGTGTTTCAGTGTGTGGAGATGTGTTTCAGTGTTTGGGGAAGGGTATCAGTATGTGGGGAATGTGTTTCAGTGTGTGGGGATGGATTTCAGTGTGTGGCGATGGGTTTCAGTGTGTGGGGATGAGTTGCATTGTGTGCGGAAGGGGTTTTGGTGTGTGGGGAAGGTGTTTCAGTGTGTGGGGAAGGGGTTTCAGTGTGTGGGGAAGGGGTTTCAGTGTGTGGGGATTGTGATTCTGTGTGTGCTGAATGGGTTTCAGTGTTTGGGGAAGGGTTTCAGTGTGTGGGGAAGGGGTTTTAGAGTGTGGGGAAGGTGTTTCAGTGTGTGGGGATGTGCTGCAGTTTGTGGGGAAGGAGTTTCAGTGTGTGGGGAATTGTTTTAGTGTGTGGGGAAGGTGTTTCAGTGTGTGGGGAAGGGTTTCAGTGTGTGGGGAAGGTGTTTCAGTGTGTGCATAAGGGGTTTCAGTGTGTGAGGAAGGTGTTTCAGTGTATGGGGAAGGTGTTTCAGTGTGTGGGGAAGGGGCTTCAGTGTGTGGGGAAGTTGTTTCAGTGTGTGGGGAAGGTGTTTCAGTGGGTAGCGAAGCGGTTTCAGTGTGTGGGGAAGGTGTTTCAGTGTGTGGGGAAGGGTTTTCAGTGTGTGGGGAAGGGGTTTCAGTGTGTGGGGATTGTGATTCTGTGTGTTAGGAAGGGTTTCAGTGTGTGGCGAATGTGTTTCAGTGCTTGTGAATGGGTTGCAGTGTTTGGGGAAGGGTTTCAGTGGGTGGTGAAGGGGTTTCACTATGTGGGGAACGTGTTTCAGTTTGTGGGAATGTGTTACAGTTTGTGGGGAAGGAGTTTCAGTGTGTGGGGAAGTGTTTCAGTGTGTGGGGAAGGTGTTTCAGTGTGTGGGGAAGGGGTGTCAGTGTGTGGGGAAGCTGTTTCAGTGTGTGGGGTAGGGTTCCAGTGTGTGGGGATGGGGTTTCAGTGAGTGGGAAAGGTGTTTCATTGTGTGGGGATGGTATTTCAGTGCGTGGGGAAGTTGTTTCAGTGTGTGGGGAAGGTGTCTTAGTGTGTGGGGAAGGGGTTTCAGTATGTGGGGAAGGTGTTTCAGTGTGTGGGGATGTGTTTCAGTGTGTGGAGATGTGTTTCATTGTGTGGGGAAGGGTTTCAGTGTGTGGGGAATGTGTTTCAGTGTGTGGGGATGGATTTCAGTGTGTGGCGATGGGTTTCAGTGTGTGGGGATGAGTTGCATTGTGTGCGGAAGGGGTTTTGGTGTGTGGGGAAGGTGTTTCAGTGTGTGGGGAAGGGGTTTCAGTATGTGGGGAAGGTGTTTCAGTGTGTGGGGATGTGTTTCAGTGTGTGGAGATGTGTTTCATTGTGTGGGGAAGGGTTTCAGTGTGTGGGGAATGTGTTTCAGTGTGTGGGGATGGATTTCAGTGTGTGGCGATGGGTTTCAGTGTGTGGGGATGAGTTGCATTGTGTGCGGAAGGGGTTTTGGTGTGTGGGGAAGGTGTTTCAGTGTGTGGGGAAGGGGTTTCAGTGTGTGGGGAAGGGGTTTCAGTGTGTGTGGATTGTGATTCTGTGTGTTTGGAAGGGTTTCAGTGTGTGGAGAATGTGTTTCAGTGTGTGGTGAATGGGTTTCAGTGTTTGGGGAAGGGTTTCAGTGTGTGGGGAAGGGGTTTTAGAGTGTGGGGAAGGTGTTTCAGTGTGTGGGGATGTTTGGCAGTTTGTGGGGAAGGAGTTTCAGTGTGTGGGGAATTGTTTCAGTGTGTGGGGAACTTGTTTCAGTGTGTGGGGAAGGGTCTCAG
This sequence comes from Heterodontus francisci, assembly GCF_036365525.1. NCBI lineage: Eukaryota > Metazoa > Chordata > Chondrichthyes > Heterodontiformes > Heterodontidae > Heterodontus > Heterodontus francisci. Next base: position 281,608 of record NW_027142075.1, on the reverse strand, counting down.
TGTGTGGGGAAGGTGTTTCAGTGTTTGCAGAAGTGGTTTCAGTGTGTGGGGAAGGTGTTTCAGTGTATGGGGAAGGTGTTTCAGTGTGTGGGGAAGGGGCTTCAGTGTGTGGGGAAGTTGTTTCAGTGTGTGGGGAAGGTGTTTCAGTGTGTGGGGAAGGGGTTTCAGTGTGTGCGGAAGGGGTTTCAGTGTGTGGGGAAGGGGTTTCAGTGTGTGGGGAAGGTGCTTCAGTGTGTGTGGGGAAGGGGTTTCAGTGTGTGGGGATTTGTTTCATTGTGTAGGGAAGGGGTTTAAGTGTGTGGGGATGTGTCTCAGTGTGTGGGGAAGGTGTTTCAGTGTGTGGGGAAGGTTTTCACTGTGTGCGGAAGGGGTTTCAGTTTGTGGGGAAGGGGTTTCAGTGTGTGGGGAATGTGTTTCAGTATGTGCGGAAGGGGATTCAGTGTGTGGGGAAGGGGTTTCAGTGAGTGGGGAAGGTGTTTCAGTGTGTGCAGAAGGTATTTCAGTGTGTGGGGAAGGGTATTCAGTGTGTGGGGAATGTGTTTCAGTGTGTTTGGAAGGGTTTCAGTGTGTGGGGAATGTGTTTCAGTGTGTGCAGAGGGCGTTTCAGTGTGTGGGGAAGGTGTTTCAGTGTGTGGGGAAGGGGTTTCAGTGTGTGGGGTAGGGTTTCAAGTGTGTGGGGAAGGTGCTACAGTGTGTGGGAGGTGTTTCAGTGCGTGGAGAATGCGTTGCAGTGTGTGGGGATGGTGTTTCAGTGTGTGGCGAAGGTGTTGCTGTGTGTGGAGAATGTGTTGCATTGTGTGGGGATGGCGTTTCAGTGTGTGGGGAAGGTGTTTCAGTGTGTGGGGAAGGGGTTTGAGTGTGTGGGGTAGGGTTTCCAGTGTGTGGGGAAGGTGCTACTGTGTGTGGGAGGTGTCTCACTGTGTGGGGAAGGTGTTTCAGTGTGTGGGGAAGGGAATTTCAGTGTGTGGGGAAGGTGTTTCAGCGTGTGCGGAAGGGGTTTCAGTGTGTGGGGAAGGTGTTTTGTTGCGTGGGGAAGGTGTTTCAGTGAGTGGGGAAGGGGTTTCAGTGTGTGGGGAAGGTGTTTCAGTGTGTGGGGAAGGGGTCTCAGTGTGTGGGGAAGGGGTTTCAGTGTGTGGGGATTGTGATTCTGTGTGTTAGGAAGGGTGTCAGTGTGTGGCGAATGTGTTTCAGTGTGTGGTGAAAGGGTTTCAGTGTTTGGGGAAGGGTTTCAGTGTTTGGGGAAGGGGTTTCACTATGTGGGGAAGGTGTTTCAGTTTGTGGGAATGTGTTGCGGTTTGTGGGGAAGGAGTTTCAGTGTGTGGGGAAGTGTTTCAGTGCGTGGGGAAGGTGTTTCAGTGTGTGAGGAAGGTGTTTCAGTGTGTGCGGAAGGGGTTTCAGTGTGTGGGGAAGGTGTTTCAGTGTGTGGGGAAGGGGTTTCAGTGTGTGCGGAAGGGGTTTCAATGTGTGGGGAAGGTGTTTCAGTGTGTGGGGAAGGTGTCTCAGTGTGTGGGGAAGGTGTTTCAGTGTGTGGTGAAGGGGTTTCAGTGTGTGGGGATGTGTTTCAGTGTATGGGGAAGGCGTTTCAGTTTGTGGGGAATGTTTTCACTGTGTGCGGAAGGGGTTTCAGTGTGTGGGGAAGGTGTTTCAGTGTGTGGGGAAGGTGTTTCAGTATGTGCGGGAGGGGCTTCAGTGTGTGGGGAAGGGGTTTCATTGTGTGGTGAAGGTGTTTCAGTGTGTGCAGAAGGTATTTCAGTGTGTGGGGAAGGGTTTTCAGTGTGTGGGGAATGTGTTTCAGTGTGTTTGGAAGGGTTTCAGTGTGTGGGGAATGTGTTTCAGTGTGTGGTGAATGAGTATCAGTGTTTTGGGAACGTTTACAGTGTGTGGGGAAGGGGTTTCACTATGTGGGGAAGGTGTTTCAGTTTGTGGGAATGTGTTGCAGTTTGTGGGGAAGGAGTTTCAGTGTGTGGGGAAGTGTTTCAGTGTGTGGGGAAGGTGTTTCAGTGTGTGGGGAAGGGTTTCAGTGATTGGGGAATGTGTTTCAATGTGTGTGGAAGGGGTTTCAGTGTGTGGGGAAGGTGTTTCAGTGTATGGGGAAGGTGTTTCAGTGTGTGGGGAAGGGGCTTCAGTGTGTGGGGAAGTTGTGTCAGTGTGTGGGGAAGGTGTTTCAGTGTGTGGGGAAGGGGTTTCAGTGTGTGCGGAAGGTGTTTTAGTGTTTGGGGAAGGTGTTTCAGTGTGTGGGGAAGGGGTTTCAGTGTGTGGGGAAGCGGTATCAGTGTGTGGGGATGTGTTTCAGTGTGTGGGGAAGGGGTTTCAGTGTGTGCGGAAGGGTTTCACTGTGTGCGGAAGGGGTTTCAGTGTGTGGGGAAGGAGTTTCAGTGTGTGGGGAAGGTGTTTCAGTGTGTGTGGGGAAGGGGTTTCAGTGTGTGGGGATTTGTTTCATTGTGTAGGGAAGGGGTTTAAGTGTGTGGGGATGTGTCTCAGTGTGTGGGGAAGTTGTTTCAGTGTTTGGGAAAGGTTTTCACTGTGTGCGGAAGGTGTTTCAGTGTGTGGGGAAGGGGTTTCAGTGTGTGGGGAAGGTGTTTCAGTATGTGCGGAAGGGGCTTCAGTGTGTGGGGAAGGGGTTTCAGTGTTTGGGGAAGGTGTTTCCGTGTGTGCAGAAGGTATTTCAGTGTGTGGGGAAGGGTTTTCAGTGTGTGGGGAATGTGTTTCAGTGTGTTTGGAAGGGTTTCAGTGTGTGGGGTATGTGTTTCAGTGTGTGGTGAATGAGTATCAGTGTTTTGGGAACGTTTACAGTGTGTGGCGAAGGGGTTTCAGCGTGTGGAGAATGTGTTTCAGTGTGTGGCGATGTGTTGCAGTGTGTGGGGATGGCGTTTCAGTGTGTGGGGAAGGTGTTTCAGTGTGTGGGGAAGGGGTTTCAGTGTGTGGGGTAGGGTTTCCAGTGTGTGGAGAAGGTGCTACTGTGTGTGGGAGGTGTTTCAGTGTGTGGGGAAGGTGTTTCAGTGTGTGAATAAGGGTTTCAGTGTGTGGGGAAGGTGTTTCAGCGTGTGCGGAAGGGGTTTCAGTATGTGGGGAAGGTGTTTTGTTGCGTGGGGAAGGTGTTTCAGTGTGTGGGAAAGGGGTTTCAGTGTGTGGGGAAGGTGTTTCAGTGATTGGGGAAGGGGTTTCAGTGTGTGGGGAAGGGGTTTCAGTGTGTGGGGATTGTGATTCTGTGTGTTTGGAAGGGTTTCAGAGTGTGGGGAATGTGTTTCAGTGTGTGGTGAATGGGTTTCAGTGTTTGGGGAAGGGTTTCAGTGAGTGGGGAAGGGGTTTTAGAGTGTGGGGAAGGTGTTTCAGTGTGTGGGGATGTGTTGCAGTTTGTGGGGAAGGAGTTTCAGTGTGTGGGGAATTGTTTCAGTGTGTGGGGAAGGTGTTTCAGTGTGTGGGGAAGAGTTTCAGTGTGTGGGGAAGGTGTTTCAGTGTGTGCAGAAGGGGTTTCAGTGTGTGAGGAAGGTGTTTCAGTGTATGGGGAAGGTGTTTCAGTGTGTGGGGAAGGGGCTTCAGTGTGTGGGGAAGTTGTTTCAGTGTGTGGGGAAGGTGTTTCAGTGGGTGGGGAAGGGGTTTCAGTGTGTTGGGAAGGTGTTTCAGTGTGTGGGGAAGGGGTTTCAGTTTGTGGGGAAGGGGTTTCAGTGTGTGGGGATTGTGATTCTGTGTGTTCAGAAGGGTTTCAGTGTGTGGCGAATGTGTTTCAGTGCTTGTGAATGGGTTGCAGTGTTTGGGGAAGGGTTTCAGTGGGTGGTGAAGGGGTTTCACTATGTGGGGAAGGTGTTTCAGTTTGTGGGAATGTGTTGCAGTTTGTGGGGAAGGAGTTTCAGTGTGTGGGAAATGTTTCAGTGTGTGGGGAAGGTGTTTCAGTGTGTGGGGAAGGTGTTTCAGTGTGTGGGGAAGCTGTTTCAGTGTGTGGAGTAGGGTTCCAGTGTGTGGGGAAGGGGTTTCAGTGAGTGGGAAAGGTGTTTCATTGTGTGGGGATGGTATTTCAGTGCGTGGGGAAGTTGTTTCAGTGTGTGGGGAAGGTGTCTTAGTGTGTGGGGAAGGGGTTTCAGTATGTGGGGAAGGTGTTTCACTGTGTGGGGATGTGTTTCAGTGTGTGGAGATGTGTTTCATTGTGTGGGGAAGGGTTTCAGTGTGTGGGGAATGTGTTTCAGTGTGTGGGGATGGATTTCACTGTGTGGCGATGGGTTTCAGTGTGTGGGGATGAGTTGCATTGTTGCGGAAGGGGTTTTGTGTGTTTGGGGAAGGTGTTTCAGTGTGTGGGGAAGGTGTTTCAGTGTGTGGGGAAGGGGTTTCAGTGTGTGTGGATTGTGATTCTGTGTGTTTGGAAGGGTTTCAGTGTGTGGGGAATGTGTTGCAGTGTGTGGTGAATGGGTTTCAGTGTTTGGGGAAGGGTTTCAGTGTGTGGGGAAGGGGTTTTAGAGTGTGGGGAAGGTGTTTCAGTGTGTGGGGATGTGTTGCAGTTTGTGGGGAAGGTGTTTCAGTGTGTGGGGAAGTGTTTCAGTGTGTGGGGAAGGTGGTTCAGTGTTTGCCGAAGGGGTTTCAGTGTGTGGGGAAGGTGTTTCAGTGTGTGGGGAAGGGGTTTCAGTGTGTGGGGAAGGTGTTTCAGTATGTGCGGAAGGGGATTCAGTGTGTGGGGAAGGGGTTTCAGTGTGTGGGGAAGGTGTTTCAGTGTGTGCAGAAGGTATTTCAGTGTGTGGGGAAGGGTATTCAGTGTGTGGGGAATGTGTTTCAGTGTGTTTGGAAGGGTTTCAGTGTCTGGGGAATGTGTTTCAGTGTGTGGGGACGGCGTTTCAGTGTGTGGGGAAGGAGTTTCAGTGAGTGGGGAAGGGGTTTCAGTGTGTGGGGTAGGGTTTCCAGTGTGTGGGGAAGGTGCTACTGTGTGTGGGAGGTGTTTCAGTGTGTGGAGAATGTGTTGCAGTGTGTGGGGATGGCGTTTCAGTGTGTGGGGAAGGTGTTTCAGGATGTGCGGAAGGGGCTTCAGTGTGTGGGGAAGGGGTTTCAGTGTGTGCAGAAGGGATTTCAGTGTGTGGGGAATGTGTTTCAAGTGTGTTTGGAAGGGTTTCAGTTTGTGGGGAATGTGTTTCAGTGTGTGGTGAATGAGTATCAGTGTTTTGGGATGGTTTACAGTGTGTGGGGAAGGGGTTTCAGCGTGTGGGGAATGTGTTTCAGTGTGTGGCGATGTGTTGCAGTGTGTGGGGATGGCGTTGCAGTGTGTGGGGAAGGTGTTTCAGTGTGTGGGGAAGGGGTTTCAGTGTGTGGGGGAGGGTTTCCAGTGTGTGGGGAAGGTGCTACTGTGTGTGGGATGTGTTTCAGTGTGTGGGGAAGGTGTTTCAGTGAGTGGGGAAGGCTTTCAGTGTGTGGGGAAGGTGTTTCAGTGTGTGCGGAAGGGGTTTCAGTGTGTGGGGAAGGTGTTTTGTTGCGTGGGGAAGGTGTTTCAGTGTGTGGGGAAGGGGTTTAATTGTGTGGGGAAGGTGTTTGGTGTGTGCGGAAGGGGTTTCAGTGTGTGGGGAAGGTGTTTCAGAGTGTGGGGAAGGGTTTCACTGTGTGCGGAAGGTGTTTCAGTGAGTGGGGAAGGGGTTTCAGTGCATGGGGAAGGTGTTTCAGTATGTGCTGAAGGGGTTTCAGTGTGTGGGGAAGGTGTTTTGTTGCGTGGGGAAGGTGTTTCAGTGTGTGGGGAAGGGGTTTCAGTGTGTGGGGAAGTTGTTTCAGTGTGTGGGGAAGGTGATTCAATGTGTGGGAAGGGGTTTCAGTGTGTGGGGAAGGGTTTCAGTGTGTGGGGAAGGGGTTTCAGTGTGTGGGGAAGGGATTCAGTGTGTGGGGAAGAAGTTTCTGTGCGTGCGGAAGGGGTTTCAGTGTGTGGGGAAGGTATTTCAGTGTGTGGGGAACGAGTTTCAGTGTGTGGGGTAGGTGTTTCAGTGTTTGGGCAAGCGGTTTCAGTGTGTGGGGAATCTGTTTCAGTGTGTGGGGAAGGTGTTTCTGTATTTGGGGAAGGTGTTTCAGTGTGTGGGGTCGGGTTCCAGTGTGTGGGAAAGGGGTTTCAGTGTGTGGGAAAGGTGTTTCAGTTTGTGGGGATGGTATTTCTGTGTGTTGGGAAGGTGTTTCAGTGTGTGGGGTCGGGTTCCAGTGTGTGGGAAAGGGGTTTCAGTGTGTGGGGAAGGTGCTTCAGTGTGTGTGGAAGGGGTTTCAGTGTCTGGGGAAGCTGTTTCAGTGTGTGGGGATGGGGGTTCAGTGTGTGGGAAAGGAGTTTCATTGTGTGGGGACGGTATTTCAGTGTGTGGGGAAGTTGTTTCAGTGTGTGGGGAAGGTGTCTTAGTGTGTGGGGAAGGGGTTTCAGTATGTGGGGAAGGTGTTTCAGTGTGTGGGGATGTGTTTCAGTGTGTGGAGATGTGTTTCAGTGTGTGGGGAAGGGTTTCAGTGTGTGGGGAATGTGTTTCAGTGTGTGGGGATGGGTTTCAGTTGTGCCGATGGGTTTCAGTGTGTGGGGATGAGTAGCATTGTGTGCGGAAGGGGTTTTGGTGTGTGGGGAAGGTGTTTCAGTGTGTGGGGAAGGGGTTTCAGTGTGTGGGGAGGGGGTTTCAGTGTGTGGGGTTTGTGATTCTGTGTGTTTGGAAGGGTATCAGTGTGTGGGGAATGTGTTTCAGTGTGTGGTGAATGGGTTTCAGTGTTTGGGGAAGGATTTCAGTGTGTCGGGAAGGGGTTTTAGTGTGTGGGGAAGGTGTTTCAGTGAGTGGGGATGTGTTGCCGTTTGTGGGGAAGGAGTTTCAGTGTGTGGGGAAGTGTTTCAGTGTGTGGGGAAGGTGTTTCAGTGTGTGGGGAAGGGTTTCAGTGTGTGGGGAAGTTGTTTCAGTGTGTGCGGAAGGGGTTTCAGTGTGTGGGAAAGGGGTTTCAGTGTGTGGGGAAGGTGTTTCAGTGTGTGGGGAAGGGGTTTCAGTTTGTGGGGATGTGTTTCAGTGTGTGGGGAAGGGGTTTCAGTGTGTGGGGAAGGGTTTCACTGTATGCGGAAGGGGTTTCAGTGTGTGGGGAAGGAGTTTCAGTGTGTGGGGAAGGTGTTTCAGTGTGTGTGGGGAAGGGGTTTCAGTGTGTGGGGATTTGTTTCCTTGTGTTGGCAAGGTGTTTAAGTGTGTGGGGATGTGTCTCAGTGTGTGGGAAAGGTGTGTCAGTGTGTGGGGAAGGTTTTCACTGTGTGCGGAAGGGGTTTCAGTGTGTGGGGAAGGGGTTTCAGTGTATGGGGAAGGTGTTTCAGTATGTGCGGAAGGGGCTTCAGTGTGTGGGGAAGGGGTTTCAGTGTGTGGTGAAGGTGTTTCAATGTGTGCAGAAGGTATTTCAGTGGGTGGGGAAGGGGGTTCAGTGTGTGGGGAATGTGTTTCAGTGTGTTTGGAAGGGTTTCAGTGTGTGGGGAATATGTTTCAGTGTGTGGTGAATGAGTATCAGTGTTTTGGGAACGTTTACAGTGTGTGGGGAAGAGGTTTCAGCGTGTGGGGAATGTGTTTCAGTGTGTGGCGATGTGTTGCAGTGTGTGGGGATGGCGTTTCAGTGTGTGGGGAAGGTGTTTCAGTGTGTGGGGAAGGGGTTTCAGTGTGTGGGGTAGGGTTTCCAATGTGAGGGGAAGGTGCTACTGTGTGTGGGAGGTGTTTCAGAGTGTGGGGAAGGTGTTTCAGTGTGTGGGGAAGGGTTTCAGTGTGTGGGGAAGGTGTTTCAGCGTGTGCGGAAGGGCTTTCAGTGTGTGGGGAAGGTGTTTTGTTGCATGGGGAAGGTGCTTCAGTGTGTGGGGAAGGGGTTTCAGTGTGTGGGGAAGGTGTTTTGTTTGTGGGGAAGGTGTTTCAGTGTGTGGGGAAGGGGTTCCAGTGTGTGGAGAAGTTGTTTCAGTGTGTGGGGAAGGTGATTCAATGTGTGGGAAGGGGTTTCAGTGTGTGGGGAAGGGTTTCAGTGTGTGGGGAATGGATTTCAGTGTATGGGGAAGGGTTTCAGTGTGTGGGGAAGGTGTTTCTGTGTGTGCGGAAGGGGTTTCAGTGTGTGGGGAAGGTATTTTAGTGTGTGCGGAATGAGTTTCAGTGTGTGGGCTAGGTGTTTCAGTGCTTGGGGAAGCGGTTACAGTGTGTGGGGAATCTGTTTCAGTGTGTGGGGAAGGTGTTTTGTTGCGTGGGGAAGGTGTTTCAGTGTGTGGGGAAGGGGTTTCAGTGTGTGGGGAAGTTGTTTCAGTGTGTGGGGAAGGTGATTCAATGTGTGGGAAGGGGTTCCAGCGTGTGGGGAAGGGTTTCAGTGTGTGGGGAAGGGGTTTCAGTGTGTGGGGAAGGGATTCAGAGTGTGGGGAAGAAGTTTCTGTGTGTGGGGAATCTGTTTCAGTGTGTGGGGAAGGTGTTTCTGTGTTTGGGGAAGTTGTTTCAGTGTGTGGGGAAGGTGATTCAATGTGTGGGAAGGGGTTCCAGCGTGTGGGGAAGGGTTTCAGTGTGTGGGGAAGAGGTTTCAGTGTGTGCGGTAAGGGTTTCAGTGTGTGGGGAAGGGGTTTCAGTGTGTCGGGAAGGTGTTTCAGTGTGTGAGGAAGGGTTTTCAGTGTGTGGGGAAGGGGTTTCAGTGTGTGGGGATGTGTTTCAGTGTGTGGGGAAGGGGTTTCAGTGTGTGGGGAAGTGTTTCACTGTGTGCGGAAGGTGTTTCAGTGTGTGGCGAAGGAGTTTCAGTGTGTGGGGAAGGTGTTTCAGTGTGTGGGGAAGGGGTTTCAGTGTGTGGGGATTTGTTTCAGTGTATGGGGAAGGGCTTTCAGTGTGTGGGGATGTGTTTCATTGTGTGGGGAAGGTGTTTCTGTGTGTGAGGATGGCTTTCAGGGTTTGCGGAAGGGGTTTCAGTGTGTGGGGAAGGTGTTTCAGTATGTGCGGAAGGGGTTTCAGTGTTGTGGGGAAGGGGTTTCAGTGTGCGGGGAAGGTGTTTCAGTGTGTGCGGAAGGGGTTTCAGTCAGTGCGGAAGGCGTTTCAGTGTGTGGGGAAGGGGTTTCTGTGTGTGGGGAAGGGGTTTCAGTGAGTGGGGAATGTGTTTCATTGTGTGGCGATGTGTTGCAGTGTGTGGTGATGGCGTTTCAGTGTGTGGGGAAGGTGTTTCAGTGTGTGGGGAAGGGGTTTCAGTGTGTGGGGAAGGGTTTCCAGTGTGTGGGGAAGGTGCTTCTGTGTGTGGGACGTGTTTCAGTGTGTGGGGAAGGTGTTTCAGTTTGTGGGGAACGGTTTCAGTGTGTGGGAAAGGTGTTTCAGTGTGTGCTGAAGGGGTTTCAGTGTGTGGGGAAGGTGTTTTGTTGCGTGGGGAAGGTGTTTCAGTGTGTGGGGAAGGGGTTTCAGTGTGTGGGGAAGTTGTTTCAGTGTGTGGGGAAGGTGATTCAATGTGTGGGAAGGGGTTCCAGCGTGTGGGGAAGGGTTTCAGTGTGTGGGGAAGGGGTTTCAGTGTGTGGGGTAGGTGTTTCAGTGTTTGGGGAAGCGGTTTCAGTGTGTGGGGAATCTGTTTCAGTGTGTGGGGAAGGTGTTTCTGTGTTTGGGGAAGTTGTTTCAGTGTGTGGGGAAGGTGATTCAATGTGTGGGAAGGGGTTCCAGCGTGTGGGGAAGGGTTTCAGTGTGTGGGGAAGGGGTTTCAGTGTGTGGGGAAGGGATTCAGAGTGTGGGGAAGAAGTTTCTGTGCGTGCGGAAGGGGTTTCAGTGTGTGGGGAAGGTATTTCAGTGTGTGGGGAACGAGTTTCAGTGTGTGGGGTAGGTGTTTCAGTGTTTGGGGAAGCGGTTTCAGTGTGTGGGGAATCTGTTTCAGTGTGTGGGGAAGGGGTTTCAGTGTGTGGGGAAGGTGTTTCAGTGTGTGCAGAAGGTATTTCAGTGTGTGGGGAAGGGTATTCAGTGTGTGGGGAATGTGTTTCAGTGTGTTTGGAAGGGTTTCAGTGTCTGGGGAATGTGTTTCAGTGTGTGGGGACGGCGTTTCAGTGTGTGGGGAAGGAGTTTCAGTGAGTGGGGAAGGGGTTTCAGTGTGTGGGGTAGGGTTTCCAGTGTGTGGGGAAGGTGCTACTGTGTGTGGGAGGTGTTTCAGTGTGTGGAGAATGTGTTGCAGTGTGTGGGGATGGCGTTTCAGTGTGTGGGGAAGGTGTTTCAGGATGTGCGGAAGGGGCTTCAGTGTGTGGGGAAGGGGTTTCAGTGTGTGCAGAAGGGATTTCAGTGTGTGGGGAATGTGTTTCAAGTGTGTTTGGAAGGGTTTCAGTTTGTGGGGAATGTGTTTCAGTGTGTGGTGAATGAGTATCAGTGTTTTGGGATGGTTTACAGTGTGTGGGGAAGGGGTTTCAGCGTGTGGGGAATGTGTTTCAGTGTGTGGCGATGTGTTGCAGTGTGTGGGGATGGCGTTGCAGTGTGTGGGGAAGGTGTTTCAGTGTGTGGGGAAGGGGTTTCAGTGTGTGGGGGAGGGTTTCCAGTGTGTGGGGAAGGTGCTACTGTGTGTGGGATGTGTTTCAGTGTGTGGGGAAGGTGTTTCAGTGAGTGGGGAAGGCTTTCAGTGTGTGGGGAAGGTGTTTCAGTGTGTGCGGAAGGGGTTTCAGTGTGTGGGGAAGGTGTTTTGTTGCGTGGGGAAGGTGTTTCAGTGTGTGGGGAAGGGGTTTAATTGTGTGGGGAAGGTGTTTGGTGTGTGCGGAAGGGGTTTCAGTGTGTGGGGAAGGTGTTTCAGAGTGTGGGGAAGGGTTTCACTGTGTGCGGAAGGTGTTTCAGTGAGTGGGGAAGGGGTTTCAGTGCATGGGGAAGGTGTTTCAGTATGTGCGGAAGCGGCTTCAGTGTGTGGGGAAGGGGTTTCAGTGTGTGGTGAATGGGTTTCAGTGTTTGGGGAAGGGTTTCAGTGTGTGGGGAAGTGGGTTCAGTGTGTGGGGAAGGTGTTTCAGTGTGTGGGGATGTGTTGCAGTTTGTGGGGAAGGAGTTTCAGTGTGTGGGGATGGGTTTCAGTGTGTGGGGAAGGGGTATCAGTGTGTGGAGAATGTGTTTCAGTGTCTGGAGAAGGTATTTCAGTGTGTGGGGAAGGGATTTCAGTGTGTGGGGGAGGTGTTTCAGTGTGTGGGGGAGGTGTTTCAGTGTGTGGGGAAGGGGTTTCAGTGTGTGGGGTAGGTGTTTCAGTGTGTGGGGATGTGTTTCAGTGTGTGGGGAAGGGTTTCAGTGTGTGGGGAAGGTGTTTCAGTTTGTGGGGATGGGTTTCAGTGTGTGGGGATGGGTGTCAGTGTGTGTGGAAGGGGTTTCACTATGTGGGGAAGGTTTTTCTGTGTGTGGGGATGTGTTTCAGGGTGTGGGGAAGGGGTTTCAGTGTGTGGGGATGGGTTTCAGTGTGTGGGGAAGGTGTCTCAGTGTGTGCGGAAGGGGTTTCAGTGTGTGGGGAAGGTGCTTCAGTTTGTGGGGAAAGGTTTCAGTGTGTGTGGAAGGGGTTTAAGTGTGTGGGGAATGTGTTTCAGTGTGTGCAGAAGGGGTTTCAGAGTGTGGGTAAGGGTTTCAGTGTGTGCGGAAGGGGTTTCAGTGAGTGGGGAAGGTGTTTTAGAGTGTGGGGAAGGTTTTCAGTGTGTGGGGAAGGGTTTTCAGTGTGCGGGGATGCGGTTTCAGATTGTGGGGAAGGGTTTTCAGTGTGTGGGGATGTGTTTCAGTGTGTGAGGAAGGGGTTTCAGTGTGTGGGGAAGGGATTCACTGTGTGCGCAAGTGGGTCAGTGCGTGGGGAAGGGGTTTCAGTGTGTGGGTAAGTTGTTTCAGTGTGTGCGGTAGGGGTTTCAGTATGTGGGGAAGGGGTTTCAGTGTGTGGGGAAGTGGTTTCAGTGTGTGCGGAAGAGGTTTCAGTGTGTGCGGTAAGGGTTTCAGTGTGTGGGGAAGGGGTTTCAGTGTGTGGGGAAGGTGTTTCAGTGTGTGCGGAAGGGTTTTCAGTGTGTGGGGAAGGGGTTTCAGTGTGTGGGGATGTGTTTCAGTGTGTGGGGAAGGGGTTTCAGTGTGTGGGGAAGGGTTTCACTGTGTGCGGAAGGTGTTTCAGTGTGTGGCGAAGGAGTTTCAGTGTGTGGGGAAGGTGTTTCAGTGTGTGGGGAAGGGGTTTCAGTGTGTGGGGATTTGTTTCAGTGTGTGGGGAAGGGCTTTCAGTGTGTGGGGATGTGTTTCAGTGTGTGGGGAAAGTGTTTCTGTGTGTGAGGATGGCTTTCAGGGTTTGCGGAAGGGGTTTCAGTGTGTGGGGAATGTTTTTCAGTATGTGCGGAAGGGGTTCAGTGTTGTGGGGAAGGGGTTTCAGTGTGTGGGGAAGGTGTTTCAGTGTGTGCGGAAGGGGTTTCAGTCAGTGCGGAAGGTGTTTCAGTGTGTGGGGAAGGGGTTTCTGTGTGTGGGGAAGGGGTTTCAGTGAGTGGGGAATGTGTTTCATTGTGTGGCGATGTGTTGCAGTGTGTGGTGACGGCGTTTCAGTGTGTGGGGAAGGTGTTTCAGTGTGTTGGGAAGGGGTTTCAGTGTGTGGGGAAGGGTTTCCAGTGTGTGGGGAAGGTGCTACTGTGTGTGGGACGTGTTTCAGTGTGTGGGGAAGGTGTTTCAGTTTGTGGGGAAGGGTTTCAGTGTGTGGGAAATGTGCTTCAGTGTGTGCTGAAGGGGTTTCAGTGTGTGGGGAAGGTGTTTTGTTGCGTGGGGAAGGTGTTTCAGTGTGTGGGGAAGGGGTTTCAGTGTGTGGGGAAGTTGTTTCAGTGTGTGGGGAAGGTGATTCAATGTGTGTGAAGGGGTTTCAGAGTGTGGGGAAGGGTTTCAGTGTGTGGGGAAGGTGTTTCAGTGTGTGGGGAAGGGATTCAGCGTGTGGGGAAGAAGTTTCTGTGCTTGCGGAAGGGGTTTCAGTGTGTGGGGTAGGTGTTTCAGTGTTTGGGGAAGCGGTTTCAGTGTGTGGGGAATCTGTTGCAGTGTGTGGGGAAGGTGTTTCAGTGTGTGGGGTCGGGTTCCAGTCTGTGGGAAAGGGGTTTCAGTGTGTGGGAAAGGTGTTTCAGTGTGTGGGGATGGTATTTCTGTGTGTTGGGAAGGTGTTTCAGGTTGTGGGGAACGTGTTTCAGTGTGTGGGGAAGGGGTTTCAGTGTGTGGGGAAGTTGTTTTAGTGTGTGGGATATGTTTTTCAGTGTGTGGGGATGTGTTTCAGTGTGTCGGGAAGGGTTTCAGTGTGTGGGGAATGTGTTTCAGTGTGTGGGGATGGGTTTCAGTGTGTGGGGATGGGTTTCATTGTGTGGGGATGGGTTTCATTGTATGCGGAAGGGGTTTCAGTGTGTGGGGAAGGTGTTTCAGTGTGTGTGGAAGGGGTTTCAGTGTGTGGGGAAGCTGTTTCAGTGTGTGGGGAAGGGGTTTCAGTGTGTGAGAAAGGTGTTTCATTGTGTGGGGATGGTATTTCAGTGTGTGGGGAAGTTGTTTCAGTGTGTGGGGAAGATGTCTTAGTGTGTGGGGAAGGGGTTTCAGTATGTGGGGAAGGTGTTTCAGTGTGTGGGGATGTATTTCAGTGTGTGGAGATGTGTTTCAGTGTGTGGGGAAGGGTTTCAGTGTGTGGGGAATGTGTTTCAGTGTGTGGGGATGGGTTTCAGTTGTGGCGAAGGGTTTCAGTGTGTGGGGATGAGTAGCTTGTGTGCGGAAGGGGTTTTGGTGTGTGGGGAAGGTGTTTCAGTGTGTGGGGAAGGGGTTTCAGTGTGTGGGGAAGGGGTTTCAGTGTGTGGGGTTTGTGATTCTGTGTGTTTGGAAGGGTATCAGTGTGTGGGGAATGTGTTTCAGTGTGTGGTGAATGGGTTTCAGTGTTTGGGGAAGGATTTCAGTGTGTGGGGAAGGTGTTTCAGTGTGTGGGGAAGGGGTTTCAGTTTGTGGGGATGTGTTTCAGTGTGTGGGGAAGGGGTTTCAGTGTGTGGGGAAGGGTTTCACTGTGTGCGGAAGGGGTTTCAGTGTGTGGGGAAGGAGTTTCAGTGTGTGGGGAAGGTGTTTCAGTGTGTGGGGAAGGTGTTTCAGTGTTTGGGGAAGGTGTTTCAGTGTGTGGGGTCGGGTTCCAGTGTGTGGGAAAGGGGTTTCAGTGTGTGGGAAAGGTGTTTCAGTGTGTGGGGATGGTATTTCTGTGTGTTGGGAAGGTGTTTCAGGATGTGGGGAACGTGTTTCAGTGTGTGGGGAAGGGGTTTCAGTGTGTGGGGAAGTTGTTTTAGTGTGTGGGATATGTTTTTCAGTGTGTGGGGATGTGTTTCAGTGTGTCGGGAAGGGTTTCAGTGTGTGGGGAATGTGTTTCAGTGTGTGGGGATGGTTTTCAGTGTGTGGGGATGGGTTTCATTGTGTGGGGATGGGTTTCATTGTATGCGGAAGGGGTTTCAGTGTGTGGGGAAGGTGTTTCAGTGTGTGTGGAAGGGGTTTCAGTGTGTGGGGAAGCTGTTTCAGTGTGTGGGGAAGGGGTTTCAGTGTGTGGGAAAGGTGTTTCATTGTGTGGGGATGGTATTTCAGTGTGTGGGGAAGTTGTTTCAGTGTGTGGGGAAGATGTCTTAGTGTGTGGGGAAGGGGTTTCAGTATGTGGGGAAGGTGTTTCAGTGTGTGGGGATGTATTTCAGTGTGTGGAGATGTGTTTCAGTGTGTGGGGAAGGGTTTCAGTGTGTGGGGAATGTGTTTCAGTGTGTGGGGATGGGTTTCAGTTGTGGCGATGGGTTTCAGTGTGTGGGGATGAGTAGCATTGTGTGCGGAAGGGGTTTTGGTGTGTGGGGAAGGTGTTTCAGTGTGTGGGGAAGGGGTTTCAGTGTGTGGGGAAGGGGTTTCAGTGTGTGGGGTTTGAGATTCTGTGTGTTTGGAAGGGTATCAGTGTGTGGGGAATGTGTTTCAGTGTGTGGTGAATAGGTTTCAGTGTTTGGGGAAGGATTTCAGTGTGTGGGGAAGGTGTTTCAGTGTGTGGGGAAGGGGTTTCAGTTTGTGGGGATGTGTTTCAGTGTGTGGGGAAGGGGTTTCAGTGTGTGGGGAAGGGTTTCACTGTGTGCGGAAGGGGTTTCATTGTGTGGGGAAGGAGTTTCAGTGTGTGGGGAAGGTGTTTCAGTGTGTGTGGGAAGGGGTTTCAGTGTGTGGGGATTTGTTTCCTTGTGTAGGGAAGGGGTTTAAGTGTGTGGGGATGTGTCTCAGTGTGTGGGAAAGGTGTATCAGTGTGTGGGGAAGGTTTTCACTGTGTGCGGAAGGGGTTTCAGTGTGTGGGGAAGGGGTTTCAGTGTATGGGGAAGGTGTTTCAGTATGTGCGGAAGGGGCTTCAGTGTGTGGGGAAGGGGTTTCAGTGTGTGGTGAAGGTGTTTCAATGTGTGCAGAAGGTATTTCAGTGTGTGGGGAAGGGGGATCAGTGTGTGGGGAATGTGTTTCAGTGTGTTTGGAAGGGTTTCAGTGTGTGGGGAATATGTTTCAGTGTGTGGTGAATGAGTATCAGTGTTTTGGGAACGTTTACAGTGTGTGGGGAAGGGGTTTCAGCGTGTGGGGAATGTGTTTCAGTGTGTGGCGATGTGTTGCAGTGTGTGGGGATGGCGTTTCAGTGTGTGGGGAAGGTGTTTCAGTGTGTGGGGAAGCGGTTTCAGTGTGTGGGGTAGGGTTTCCAATGTGAGGGGAAGGAGCTACTGTCTGTGGGAGGTGTTTCAGTGTGTGGGGAAGGTGTTTCAGTGTGTGGGGAAGGGTTTCAGTGTGTGGGGAAGGTGTTTCAGCGTGTGCGGAAGGGCTTTCAGTGTGTGGGGAAGGTGTTTTGTTGCGTGGGGAAGGTGCTTCAGTGTGTGGGGAACGGGTTTCAGTGTGTGGGGAAGGTGTTTTTTTGCGTGGGGAAGGTGTTTCAGTGTGTGGGGAAGGTGTTTCAGTGTGTGGGGAAGTTGTTTCAGTATGTGGGGAAGGTGATTCAATGTGTGGGAAGGGGTTTCAGTGAGTGGGGAGGGTTTCAGTGTGCGGGGAATGGATTTAAGTGTGTGGGGAAGGGTTTCAGTGTGTGGGGAAGGTATTTTAGTGTGTGCGGAAGGAGTTTCAGTGTGTGGGCTAGGTGTTTCAGTGTGTGGGGATGTGTTTCAGTGTGTGGGGAAGGGTTTCAGTGTGTGGGGAAGGTGTTTCAGTGTGTGGGGATGGGTTTCAGTGTGTGGGGATGGGTTTCAGGGTGTGGGGAAGGGTGTCAGTGTGTGTGAAAGGGGTTTCACTATGTGGGGAAGGTGTTTCTGTGTGTGGGGATGTGTTTCAGGGTGTGGGGAAGGGGTTTCAGTGTGTGGGGATGGGTTTCAGTGTGTGGGGAAGGTGTCTCAGTGTGTGTGGAAGGGGTTTCAGTGTGTGGGAGAGGTGCTTCAGTGTGTGGGGAAAGGTTTCAGTGTGTGTGGAAGGGGTTTAAGTGTGTGGGGAATGTGTTTCAGTGTGTGCGGAAGGGGTTTCAGAGTATGGGTAAGGGTTTCAGTGTGTGGGGAAGGGGTTTCAGTGAGTGGGGAAGGTGTTTCAGAGTGTGGGGAAGGGTTTCAGTGTGTGGGGAAGGGTTTTCAGTGTGCGGGGAAGCGGTTTCAGATTGTGGGGAAGGGTTTTCAGTGTGTGGGGATGTGTTTCAGTGTGTGAGGAAGGGGTTTCAGTGTGTGGGGAAGGGATTCACTGTGTGAGGAAGTGGTTTCAGTGTGTGGGGAAGGGGTTTCAGTGTGTGGGTAAGTTGTTTCAGTGTGTGCGGTAGGGGTTTCAGTATGTGGGGAAGGGGTTTCAGTGTGTGGGGAAGTGGTTTCAGTGTGTGCGGAAGAGGTTTCAGTGTGTGCGGTAAGGGTTTCAGTGTGTGGGGAAGGGGTTTCAGTGTGTCGGGAAGGTGTTTCAGTGTGTGCGGAAGGGTTTTCAGTGTGTGGGGAAGGGGTTTCAGTGTGTGGGGATGTGTTTCAGTGTGTGGGGAAGGGGTTTCAGTGTGTGGGGAAGTGTTTCACTGTGTGCGGAAGGTGTTTCAGTGTGTGGCGAAGGAGTTTCAGTGTGTGGGGAAGGTGTTTCAGTGTGTGGGGAAGGGGTTTCAGTGTGTGGGGATTTGTTTCAGTGTATGGGGAAGGGCTTTCAGTGTGTGGGGATGTGTTTCATTGTGTGGGGAAGGTGTTTCTGTGTGTGAGGATGGCTTTCAGGGTTTGCGGAAGGGGTTTCAGTGTGTGGGGAAGGTGTTTCAGTATGTGCGGAAGGGGTTTCAGTGTTGTGGGGAAGGGGTTTCAGTGTGCGGGGAAGGTGTTTCAGTGTGTGCGGAAGGGGTTTCAGTCAGTGCGGAAGGCGTTTCAGTGTGTGGGGAAGGGGTTTCTGTGTGTGGGGAAGGGGTTTCAGTGAGTGGGGAATGTGTTTCATTGTGTGGCGATGTGTTGCAGTGTGTGGTGATGGCGTTTCAGTGTGTGGGGAAGGTGTTTCAGTGTGTGGGGAAGGGGTTTCAGTGTGTGGGGAAGGGTTTCCAGTGTGTGGGGAAGGTGCTTCTGTGTGTGGGACGTGTTTCAGTGTGTGGGGAAGGTGTTTCAGTTTGTGGGGAACGGTTTCAGTGTGTGGGAAAGGTGTTTCAGTGTGTGCTGAAGGGGTTTCAGTGTGTGGGGAAGGTGTTTTGTTGCGTGGGGAAGGTGTTTCAGTGTGTGGGGAAGGGGTTTCAGTGTGTGGGGCAGTTGTTTCAGTGTGTGGGGAAGGTGATTCAATGTGTGGGAAGGGGTTCCAGCGTGTGGGGAAGGGTTTCAGTGTGTGGGGAAGGGGTTTCAGTGTGTGGGGAAGGGATTCAGAGTGTGGGGAAGAAGTTTCTGTGCGTGCGGAAGGGGTTTCAGTGTGTGGGGAAGGTATTTCAGTGTGTGGGGAACGAGTTTCAGTGTGTGGGGTAGGTGTTTCAGTGTTTGGGGAAGCGGTTTCAGTGTGTGGGGAATCTGTTTCAGTGTGTGGGGAAGGTGTTTCTGTGTTTGGGGAAGGTGTTTCAGTGTGTGGGGTCGGGTTCCAGTGTGTGGGAAAGGGGATTCAGTGTGTGGGAAAGGTGTTTCAGTTTGTGGGGATGGTATTTCTGTGTGTTGGGAAGGTGTTTCAGGGTGTGGGGAACGTGTTTCAGTGTGTGGGGAAGGGGTTTCAGTGTGTGGGGAAGTTGTTTTAGTGTGTGGGACATGTTTTTCAGTGTGTGGGGATGTGTTTCAGTGTGTCGGGAAGGGTTTCAGTGTGTGGGGAATGTGTTTCAGTGTGTGGGGATGGTTTGCAGTGTGTGGGGATGGGATTCATTGTGTGGGGATGGGTTTCATTGTATGCGGAAGGGGTTTCAGTGTGTGGGGAAGGTGTTTCAGTGTGTGTGGAAGGGGTTTCAGTGTCTGGGGAAGCTGTTTCAATGTGTGGGGATGGGGGTTCAGTGTGTGGGAAAGGAGTTTCATTGTGTGGGGATGGTATTTCAGTGTGTGGGGAAGTTGTTTCAGTGTGTGGGGAAGGTGTCTTAGTGTGTGGGGAAGGGGTTTCAGTATGTGGGGAAGGTGTTTCAGTGTGTGGGGATGTGTTTCAGTGTGTGGAGATGTGTTTCAGTGTGTGGGGAAGGGTTTCAGTGTGTGGGGAATGTGTTTCAGTGTGTGGGGATGGGTTTCAGTTGTGGCGATGGGTTTCAGTGTGTGGGGATGAGTAGCATTGTGTGCGGAAGGAGTTTTGGTGTGTGGGGAAGGTGTTTCAGTGTGTGGGGAAGGGGTTTCAGTGTGTGGGGAAGGGGTTTCAGTGTGTGGGGTTTGAGATTCTGTGTGTTTGGAAGGGTATCAGTGTGTGGGGAATGTGTTTCAGTGTGTGGTGAATGGGTTTCAGTGTTTGGGGAAGGATTTCAGTGTGTGGGGAAGGTGTTTCAGTGTGTGGGGAAGGGGTTTCAGTTTGTGGGGATGTGTTTCAGTGTGTGGGGAAGGGGTTTCAGTGTGTGGGGAAGGGTTTCACTGTGTGCGGAAGGGGTTTCATTGTGTGGGGAAGGAGTTTCAGTGTGTGGGGAAGGTGTTTCAGTGTGTGTGGGAAGGGGTTTCAGTGTGTGGGGATTTGTTTCCTTGTGTAGGGAAGGGGTTTAAGTGTGTGGGGATGTGTCTCAGTGTGTGGGAAAGGTGTATCAGTGTGTGGGGAAGGTTTTCACTGTGTGCGGAAGGGGTTTCAGTGTGTGGGGAAGGGGTTTCAGTGTATGGGGAAGGTGTTTCAGTATGTGCGGAAGGGGCTTCAGTGTGTGGGGAATGGGTTTCAGTGTGTGGTGAAGGTTTTTCGATGTGTGCAGAAGGTATTTCAGTGTGTGGGGAAGGGGGTTCAGTGTGTGGGGAATGTGTTTCAGTGTGTTTGCAAGAGTTTCAGTGTGTGGGGAATATGTTTCAGTGTGTGGTGAATGAGTATCAGTGTTTTGGGAACGTTTACAGTGTGTGGGGAAGGGGTTTCAGCGTGTGGGGAATGTGTTTCAGTGTGTGGCGATGTGTTGCAGTGTGTGGGGATGGCGTTTCAGTGTGTGGGGAAGGTGTTTCAGTGTGTGGGGAAGCGGTTTCAGTGTGTGGGGTAGGGTTTCCAATGTGAGGGGAAGGAGCTACTGTCTGTGGGAGGTGTTTCAGTGTGTGGGGAAGGTGTTTCAGTGTGTGGGGAAGGGTTTCAGTGTGTGGGGAAGGTGTTTCAGCGTGTGCGGAAGGGATTTCAGTGTGTGGGGAAGGTGTTTTGTTGCGTGGGGAAGGTGCTTCAGTGTGTGGGGAAGGGGTTTCAGTGTGTGGGGAAGGTGTTTTTTTGCGTGGGGAAGGTGCTTCAGTGTGTGGGGAAGGTGTTACAGTGTGTGGGGAAGTTGTTTCAGTATGTGGGGAAGGTGATTCAATGTGTGGGAAGGGGTTTCAGTGAGTGGGGAGGGTTTCAGTGTGCGGGGAATGGATTTCAGTGTGTGGGGAAGGGTTTCAGTGTGTGGGGAAGGTATTTTAGTGTGTGCGGAAGGAGTTTCAGTGTGTGGGCTAGGTGTTTCAGTGTGTGGGGATGTGTTTCAGTGTGTGGGGAAGGGTTTCAGTGTGTGGGGAAGGTGTTTCAGTGTGTGGGGATGGGTTTCAGGGTGTGGGGATGGGTTTCAGTGTGTGGGGAAGGGTGTCAGTGTGTGTGGAAGGGTTTCACTATGTGGGGAAGGTGTTTCTGTGTGTGGGAATGTGTTTCAGGGTGTGGGGAAGGGGTTTCAGTGTGTGGGGATGGGTTTCAGTGTGTGGGGAAGGTGTCTCAGTGTGTGCGGAAGGGGTTTCAGTGTGTGGGGAAGGTGCTTCAGTGTGTGGGGAAAGGTTTCAGTGTGTGTGGAAGTGGTTTAAGTGTGTGGGGAATGTGTTTCAGTGTGTGCGGAAGGGGTTTCAGAGTATGGGTAAGGGTTTCAGTGTGTGGGGAAGGGGTTTCAGTGAGTGGGGAAGGTGTTTCAGAGTGTGGGGAAGGGTTTCAGTGTGTGGGGAAGGGTTTTCAGTGTGCGGGGAAGCGGTTTCAGATTGTGGGGAAGGGTTTTCAGTGTGTGGGGATGTGTTTCAGTGTGTGAGGAAGGGGTTTCAGTGTGTGGGGAAGGGATTCACTGTGTGAGGAAGTGGTTTCAGTGCGTGGGGAAGGAGTTTCAGTGTGTGGGTAAGTTGTTTCAGTGTGTGCGGTAGGGGTTTCAGTATGTGGGGAAGGGGTTTCAGTGTGTGGGGAAGGCATTTCAGTGTGTGCGGAAGAGGTTTCAGTGTGTGCGGTAAGGGTTTCAGTGTGTGGGGAAGGGGTTTCAGTGTGTGGGGAAGGTGTTTCAGTGTGTGCGGAAGGGTTTTCAGTGTGTGGGGAAGGGGTTTCAGTGTGTGGGGATGTGTTTCAGTGTGTGGGGAAGGGGTTTCAGTGTGTGGGGAAAGGTTTCACTGTGTGCGGAAGGTGTTTCAGTGTGTGGCGAAGGAGTTTCAGTGTGTGGGGAAGGTGTTTCAGTGTGTGGGGAAGGGGTTTCAGTGTGTGGGGATTTGTTTCAGTGTATGGGGAAGGGCTTTCAGTGTGTGGGGATGTGTTTCATTGTGTGGGGAAGGTGTTTCTGTGTGTGAGGATGGCTTTCAGGGTTTGCGGAAGGGGTTTCAGTGTGTGGGGAAGGTGTTTCAGTATGTGCGGAAGGGGTTTCAGTGTTGTGGGGAAGGGGTTTCAGTGTGCGGGGAAGGTGTTTCAGTGTGTGCGGAAGGGGTTTCAGTCAGTGCGGAAGGCGTTTCAGTGTGTGGGGAAGGGGTTTCTGTGTGTGGGGAAGGGGTTTCAGTGAGTGGGGAATGTGTTTCATTGTGTGGCGATGTGTTGCAGTGTGTGGTGATGGCGTTTCAGTGTGTGGGGAAGGTGTTTCATTGTGTGGGGAAGGGGTTTCAGTGTGTGGGGAAGGGTTTCCAGTGTGTGGTGAAGGTGCTTCTGTGTGTGGGACGTGTTTCAGTGTGTGGGGAAGGTGTTTCAGTTTGTGGGGAACGGTTTCAGTGTGTGGGAAAGGTGTTTCAGTGTGTGCTGAAGGGGTTTCAGTGTGTGGGGAAGGTGTTTTGTTGCGTGGGGAAGGTGTTTCAGTGTGTGGGGAAGGGGTTTCAGTGTGTGGGGAAGTTGTTTCAGTGTGTGGGGAAGGTGATTCAATGTGTGGGAAGGGGTTTCAGTGTGTGGGGAAGGGTTTCAGTGTGTGGGGAAGGGGTTTCAGTGTGTGGGGAAGGGATTCAGTGTGTGGGGAAGAAGTTTCTGTGCGTGCGGAAGGGGTTTCAGTGTGTGGGGAAGGTATTTCAGTGTGTGGGGAACGAGTTTCAGTGTGTGGGGTAGGTGTTTCAGTGTTTGGGCAAGCGGTTTCAGTGTGTGGGGAATCTGTTTCAGTGTGTGGGGAAGGTGTTTCTGTATTTGGGGAAGGTGTTTCAGTGTGTGGGGTCGGGTTCCAGTGTGTGGGAAAGGGGTTTCAGTGTGTGGGAAAGGTGTTTCAGTTTGTGGGGATGGTATTTCTGTGTGTTGGGAAGGTGTTTCAGTGTGTGGGGTCGGGTTCCAGTGTGTGGGAAAGGGGTTTCAGTGTGTGGGGAAGGTGCTTCAGTGTGTGTGGAAGGGGTTTCAGTGTCTGGGGAAGCTGTTTCAGTGTGTGGGGATGGGGGTTCAGTGTGTGGGAAAGGAGTTTCATTGTGTGGGGACGGTATTTCAGTGTGTGGGGAAGTTGTTTCAGTGTGTGGGGAAGGTGTCTTAGTGTGTGGGGAAGGGGTTTCAGTATGTGGGGAAGGTGTTTCAGTGTGTGGGGATGTGTTTCAGTGTGTGGAGATGTGTTTCAGTGTGTGGGGAAGGGTTTCAGTGTGTGGGGAATGTGTTTCAGTGTGTGGGGATGGGTTTCAGTTGTGCCGATGGGTTTCAGTGTGTGGGGATGAGTAGCATTGTGTGCGGAAGGGGTTTTGGTGTGTGGGGAAGGTGTTTCAGTGTGTGGGGAAGGGGTTTCAGTGTGTGGGGAGGGTGTTTCAGTGTGTGGGGTTTGTGATTCTGTGTGTTTGGAAGGGTATCAGTGTGTGGGGAATGTGTTTCAGTGTGTGGTGAATGGGTTTCAGTGTTTGGGGAAGGATTTCAGTGTGTCGGGAAGGGGTTTTAGTGTGTGGGGAAGGTGTTTCAGTGAGTGGGGATGTGTTGCCGTTTGTGGGGAAGGAGTTTCAGTGTGTGGGGAAGTGTTTCAGTGTGTGGGGAAGGTGTTTCAGTGTGTGGGGAAGGGTTTCAGTGTGTGGGGAAGTTGTTTCAGTGTGTGCGGAAGGGGTTTCAGTGTGTGGGAAAGGGGTTTCAGTGTGTGGGGAAGGTGTTTCAGTGTGTGGGGAAGGGGTTTCAGTTTGTGGGGATGTGTTTCAGTGTGTGGGGAAGGGGTTTCAGTGTGTGGGGAAGGGTTTCACTGTATGCGGAAGGGGTTTCAGTGTGTGGGGAAGGAGTTTCAGTGTGTGGGGAAGGTGTTTCAGTGTGTGTGGGGAAGGGGTTTCAGTGTGTGGGGATTTGTTTCCTTGTGTTGGCAAGGTGTTTAAATGTGTGGGGATGTGTCTCAGTGTGTGGGAAAGGTGTGTCAGTGTGTGGGGAAGGTTTTCACTGTGTGCGGAATGGGTTTCAGTGTGTGGGGAAGGGGTTTCAGTGTATGGGGAAGGTGTTTCAGTATGTGCGGAAGGGGCTTCAGTGTGTGGGGAAGGGGTTTCAGTGTGTGGTGAAGGTGTTTCAATGTGTGCAGAAGGTATTTCAGTGGGTGGGGAAGGGGGTTCAGTGTGTGGGGAATGTGTTTCAGTGTGTTTGGAAGGGTTTCAGTGTGTGGGGAATATGTTTCAGTGTGTGGTGAATGAGTATCAGTGTTTTGGGAACGTTTACAGTGTGTGGGGAAGAGGTTTCAGCGTGTGGGGAATGTGTTTCAGTGTGTGGCGATGTGTTGCAGTGTGTGGGGATGGCGTTTCAGTGTGTGGGGAAGGTGTTTCAGTGTGTGGGGAAGGGGTTTCAGTGTGTGGGGTAGGGTTTCCAATGTGAGGGGAAGGTGCTACTGTGTGTGGGAGGTGTTTCAGAGTGTGGGGAAGGTGTTTCAGTGTGTGGGGAAGGGTTTCAGTGTGTGGGGAAGTTGTTTCAGTGTGTGCGGAAGGGCTTTCAGTGTGTGGGGAAGGTGTTTTGTTGCGTGGGGAAGGTGCTTCAGTGTGTGGGGAAGGGGTTTCAGTGTGTGGGGAAGGTGTTTTGTTTGTGGGGAAGGTGTTTCAGTGTGTGGGGAAGGGGTTCCAGTGTGTGGAGAAGTTGTTTCAGTGTGTGGGGAAGGTGATTCAATGTGTGGGAAGGGGTTTCAGTGTGTGGGGAAGGGTTTCAGTGTGTGGGGAATGGATTTCAGTGTATGGGGAAGGGTTTCAGTGTGTGGGGAAGGTGTTTCTGTGTGTGCGGAAGGGGTTTCAGTGTGTGGGGAAGGTATTTTAGTGTGTGCGGAATGAGTTTCAGTGTGTGGGCTAGGTGTTTCAGTGCTTGGGGAAGCGGTTACAGTGTGTGGGGAATCTGTTTCAGTGTGTGGGGAAGGTGTTTCAGTGTTTGAGGATGGTGTTTCAGTGTGTGGGGTAGGGTTCCAGTGTGTGGGGAAGGGTTTTCAGTGTGTGGGAAAGGTGTTTCAGTGTGTGGGGATGGTATTTCTGTGAATGGGAAAGGTGTTTCATTGTGTGGGGATGGTATTTCAGTGTGTGGGGAAGTTGTTTCAGTGTGTGGGGAAGGTGTCTTAGTGTGTGGAGAAGGGGTTTCAGTATGTGGGGAAGGTGTTTCAGTGTGTGGGGAAGGGTTTCAGTGTGTGTTGAATGTGTTTCAGTGTGTGGGAATGGGTTTCAGTGTGTGGCGATGGGTTTCAGTGTGTGGGGATGAGTTGCATTGTGTGCGGAAGGGGTTTTGGTGTGTGGGGAAGGTGTTTCAGTGTGTGGGGAAGGGGTTTCAGTGTGTGGGGAAGGGTTTTCAGTGTGTGGGAAAGGTGCTTCAGTGTGTGGGGATGGTATTTCTGTGTGTTGGGAAGGTGTTTCAGTGTGTGGGGAACGTGCTTCAGTGTGTGGGGAAGGGGTTTCAGTGCGTGGGGAAGTTGTTTTAGTGTGTGTGGGGATATGTTTCAGTGTGTGGGGATGTGTTTCAGTGTGTCGGGAAGGGTTTCAGTGTGTGGGGAATGTGTTTCAGTGTGTGGGGATGGTTTTCAGTGTGTGGGGATGGGTTTCATTGTGTGGGGATGGGTTTCACTGTATGCGGAAGGGGTTTCAGTGTGTGGGGAAGGTGTTTCATTGTGTGTGGAAGGGGTTTCAGTGTGTGGGGAAGGTGTTTCAGTGTGTGGGGAAGGGGTTTCAGTGTGTGGGGATGGGTTTCCAGTGTCTGGGGAAGGAGTTTCAGTGTGTGGAGAAGTGTTTCAGTGTGTGGGGAAGGGGTTTCAGGGTTTGGGATAGGTGTTCCAGTGTGTGGGGAAGGTCTATCAGTGTGTGGGGAAGGTGTTTCAGTAAGTGTGGAAGGTGTTAAAGTGTCTGGGGATGGGGTTTCAGTATGTGGGGAAGGTGTTTCAGTGTGTGGGGAAGGGGTTTCAGTGTGTGGGGAAGCTGTTTCAGTGTGTGGGGTAGGGTTCCAGTGTTTGGGGAAGGGGTTTCTGTGAGTGGGAAAGGTGTTTCATTGTGTGGGGATGGTATTTCAGTGTGTGGGGAAGTTGTTTCAGTGTGTGGGGAAGGTGTCTTAGTGTGTGGGGAAGGGGTTTCAGTATGTGGGGAAGGTGTTTCAGTGTGTGGAGATGTGTTTCAGTGTGTGGGGAAGGGTTTCAGTGTGTGTTGAATGTGTTTCAGTGTGTAGGGATGGGTTTCAGTGTGTGGCGATGGGTTTCAGTGTGTGGGGATGAGTTGCATTGTGTGCGGAAGGGGTTTTGGTGTGTGGGGAAGGTGTTTCAGTGTGTGGGGAAGGGGTTTCAGTGTGTGGGGAAGGGTTTTCAGTATGTGGGGTTTGTGATTCTGTGTGTTTGGAAGGGTATCAGTGTGTGGGCAATGTGTTTCAGTGTGTGGTGAATGGGTTTCAGTGTTTGGGGAGTGTTTCAGTGTGTGGGGAAGGTGTTTCAGTGTGTGGGGAAGGGTTTCAGTGTGTGGGGAAGGTATTTCAGTGTGTGCGGAACGGGTTTCAGTGTGTGGGGAAGGTGTTTCAGTGTATGGGGAAGGTGTTTCAGTGTGTGAGGAAGGGGCTTCAGTGTGTGGTGAAGTTGTTTCGTGTGTGGGGAAGGTGTTTCAGTGTGTGGGGATGGGGTTTCTGTGCGTGCGGAAGGGGTTTCAGTGTGTGGGGAAGGTGTTTCAGTGTGTGGGGAAGGTGTTTCAGTGTGTGGGGAAGGGTTTCACTGTGTACGGAAGGCGTTTCAGTGTGTGGGGAAGGAGTTTCAGTGTGTGGGGAAGGTGTTTCAGTGTGTGTGGGGAAGGGGTTTCAGTGTGTGAGGATTTGTTTCATTGTGTAGGGAAGGGGTTTAAGTGTGTGGGGATGTATCTCAGTGTGTGGGAAAGGTGTATCAGTGTGTGGGGAAGGTTTTCACTGAGTGCGGAAGGGGTTTCAGTGTGTGGGGAAGGGGTTTCAGTGTATGGGGAAGGTGTTTCAGTATGTGCGGAAGGGGCTTCAGTGTGTGGGGAAGGGGTTTCAGTGTGTGGGGAAGTTGTTTCAGTGTGTGCAGAAGGTATTTCAGTGTGTGGGGAAGGGGTTTCAGTGTGTGGGGAATGTGTTTCAGTGTGTTTGGAAGGGTTTCAGTGTGTGGGGAATTTGTTTCAGTGTGTGGTGAATGAGTATCAGTGTTTTGGGAACGTTTACAGTGTGTAGGGAAGGGGTTTCAGCGTGTGGGGAATGTGTTTCAGTGTGTGGCGATGTGTTGCAGTGTGTGGGGATGGCGTTTCAGTGTGTGGGGAAGGTGTTTCAGTGTGTGGGGAAGGGGTTTCAGTGTGTGGGGTAGGGTTTCCAGTGTGCGGGGAAGGTGCTACTGTGTGTGGGAGGTGTTTCAGTGTGTGGGGAAGGTGTTTCAGTGTGTGGGGAAGGGTTTCAGTGTGTGGGGAAGGTGTTTTAGCGTGTGCAGAAGGGGTTTCAGTGTGTGGGGAAGGTGTTTCAGTGTGTGTGGAAGGGGTTTCAGTGTGTGGGGAAGGGATTTCAGTGTGTGGGGAAGGGGTTTCAGTGTGTGGGGATGGGTTTCCAGTGTCTGGGGAAGGAGTTTCAGTGTGTGGGGAAGTGTTTCAGTGTGTGGGGAAGGGGTTTCAGGGTTTGGGATTAGTGTTCCAGTGTGTGGGGATGGTATATCAGTGTGTGGGGAAGGTGTTTCAGTATCTGTGGAAGGTGTTAAAGTGTCTGGGGATGGGGTTTCAGTATGTGGGGAAGGTGTTTCAGTGTGTGGTGAAGGGGTTTCAGTGTGTGGGGAAGGTGTTTCAGTGTGTGGGGAAGTGGTTTCAGTGTGTGAGAAAGGTGTTTCATTGTGTGGGGATTGTATTTCAGTGTGTGGGGAAGTTGTTTCAGTGTGTGGGGAAGGTGTCTTAGTGTGTGGGGAAGGGGTTTCAGTATGTGGGGAAGGTGTTTCAGTGTGTGGGGATGTGTTTCAGTGTGTGGAGATGTGTTTCAGTGTGTGGGGAAGTGTTTCAGTGTGTTGGGAAGGTGTTTCTGTGTTTGGGGAAGGGTTTCAGTGTGTGAGGAAGGTGTTTCAGTGTATGGGGAAGGTGTTTCAGTGTGTGGTGAAGGGGTTTCAGTGTGTGGGGAAGGTGTTTCAGTGTGTGGGGAAGGTGTTTCAGTGTGTGGGGAAGGGGTTTCAGTGTGTGGGGCTGTGTTTCAGTGTGTGGGGAAGGGGTTTCAGTGTGTGGGGAAGGGTTTCACTGTGTACGGAAGCCGTTTCAGTGTGTGGGGAAGGAGTTTCAGTGTGTGGGGAAGGTGTTTCAGTGTGTGGGGATTGTAATTCTGTGTGTTTGGAAGGGTTTCAGTGTGTGGCAAATGTGTTTCAGTGTGTGGTGATTGGGTTTCAGTGTTTGGGGAAGGGTTTCAGTGTGTGGGGAAGGGGTTTCACTGTGTGGGGAAGGTGTCTCAGTTTGTGGGAATGTGTTGCAGTTTGGGGGGAAGGAGTTTCAGTGTGTGGGGAAGTGTTTCAGTGTGTTGGGAAGGTGTTTCTGTGTTTGGGGAAGGGTTTCAGTGTGTGAGGAAGGTGTTTCAGTGTATGGGGAAGGTGTTTCAGTGTGTGGTGAAGGGGTTTCAGTGTGTGGGGAAGGTGTTTCAGTGTGTGGGGAAGTGGTTTCAGTGTGTGAGAAAGGTGTTTCATTGTGTGGGGATTGTATTTCAGTGTGTGGGGAAGTTGTTTCAGTGTGTGGGGAAGGTGTCTTAGTGTGTGGGGAAGGGGTTTCAGTATGTGGGGAAGGTGTTTCAGTGTGTGGGGATGTGTTTCAGTGTGTGGAGATGTGTTTCAGTGTGTGGGGAAGGGTTTCAGTGTGTGTTGAATGTGTTTCAGTGTTTCGGGATGGGTTTCAGTGTGTGGCGATGGGTTTCAGTGTGTGGGGATGAGTTGCATTGTGCGCGGAAGGGGTTTTGGTGTGTGGGGAAGGTGTTTCAGTGTGTGGGGAAGGGGTTTCAGTGTGTGGGGAAGGGGTTTCAGTGTGTGGGGTTTATGATTCTGTGTGTTAGGAAGGGTTGCAGTGTGTGGGGAATGTGTTTCAGTGTGTGGTGAATGGGTTTCAGTGTTTGGGGAGGGTTTCAGTGTGTGGGGAAGGGGTTTTAGTGTGTGGGGAAGGTGTTTCAGTGTGTGGGGATGTGTTGCAGTTTGTGGGGAAGGAGTTTCAGTGTGTGGGGAAGTGTTTCAGTATGTGGGGAAGGTGTTTCAGTGTGTGGGGAAGGGTTTCAGTGTGTGGGGAAGGTGTTTCAGTGTGTGCGGAAGGGGTTTCAGTGTGTGGGGAAGGTGTTTCAGTGTATGGGGAAGGTGTTTCAGTGTTTGGGGAAGGGGCTTCAGTGTGTGGGGAAGTTGTTTCAGTGTGTGGGGAAGGTGTTTCTGTTTGTGAGGATGGGGTTTCTGTGTATGCGGAAGGGGTTTCAGTGTGTGGGGAAGGTGTTTCAGTGAGTGGGGAAGGTGTTTCAGTGTGTGGGGAAGGTGTTTCAGTGTGTGGGGAAGGGGTTTCAGTGTGTGGGGCTGTGTTTCAGTGTGTGGGGAAGGGGTTTCAGTGTGTGGGGAAGGGTTTCACTGTGTACGGAAGCCGTTTCAGTGTGTGGGGAAGGAGTTTCAGTGTGTGGGGAAGGTGTTTCAGTGTGTGGGGATTGTAATTCTGTGTGTTTGGAAGGGTTTCAGTGTGTGGCAAATGTGTTTCAGTGTGTGGTGATTGGGTTTCAGTGTTTGGGGAAGGGTTTCAGTGTGTGGGGAAGGGGTTTCACTGTGTGGGGAAGGTGTCTCAGTTTGTGGGAATGTGTTGCAGTTTGGGGGGAAGGAGTTTCAGTGTGTGGGGAAGTGTTTCAGTGTGTTGGGAAGGTGTTTCTGTGTTTGGGGAAGGGTTTCAGTGTGTGAGGAAGGTGTTTCAGTGTATGGGGAAGGTGTTTCAGTGTGTGGGGAAGGGGTTTCAGTGTGTGGGGAATTTGTGTCAGTGTGTGGTGAATGAGTATCAGTGTTTTGGGAACGTTTACAGTGTGTAGGGAAGGGGTTTCAGCGTGTGGGGAATGTGTTTCAGTGTGTGGCGATGTGTTGCATTGTATGGGGATGGCGTTTCAGTGTGTGGGGAAGGTGTTTCAGTGTGTGGGGAAGGGGTTTCAGTGTGTGGGGTAGGGTTTCCAGTGTGTGGGGAAGGTGCTACTGTGTGTGGGAGGTGTTTCAGTGTGTGGGGAAGGTGTTTCAGTGTGTGGGGAAGGGTTTCAGTGTGTGGGGAAGGTGTTTCAGTGTGTGTGGAAGGGGTTTCAGTGTGTGGGGAAGGAGTTTCAGTGTGTGGGGAAGTATTTCAGTGTGTGGGGAACGTGTTTCTGTGTGTGGGGAAGGGTTTCAGTGTGTGAGGAAGGTGTTTCAGTGTGTGTGGATGGGGTTTCAGTGTGTTAGGAAGATGCTTCAGTGTATGGGGAAGGGGTTTCAGTGTGTGGGGAAGGGGTTTCAGTGTGTGGGGAATTTGTTTCAGTGTGTGGTGAATGAGTATCAGTGTTTTGGGAACGTTTACAGTGTGTCGGGAAGGGGTTTCAGCGTGTGGGGAATGTGTTTCAGTGTGTGGCGATGTGTTCCAGTGTGTGGGGATGGCGTTTCAGTGTGTGGGGAAGGTGTTTCAGTGTGTGGGGATGTGTTGCAGTTTGTGGGGAAGGAGTTTCAGTGTGTGGGGAAGGTGTATCAGTATGTGCGGAAGAGGATTCAGTGTGTGGGGAAGGGGTTTCAGTGTGTGGGGAAGGAGTTTCAGTGTGTGCAGAAGGTATTTCAGTGTGTGGGGAAGGAGTTTCAGTGTGTGCGGAAGTGTTTCAGTGTGGGGAAGGGGTTTCAGGGTTTGGGATAGGTGTTCCAGTGTGTGGGGATGGTATATCAGTGTGTGGGGAAGGTGTTTCAGTATGTGTGGAAGGTGTTAAAGTGTCTGGGGATGGGGTTTCAGTATGTGGGGAAGATGTTTCAGTGTGTGGGGAAGGGGTTTCAGTGTGTGGGGAAGGTGTTTCAGTGTGTGGGGAACGGGTTTCAGTGTGTGAGAAAGGTGTTTCATTGTGTGGGGATGGTATTTCAGTGTGTGGGGAAGTTATTTCAGTGTGTGGGGAAGGTGTCTTAGTGTGTGGGGAAGGGGTTTCAGTATGTGGGGAAGGTGTTTCAGTGTGTGGGTATGTGTTTCAGTGTGTGGAGATGTGTTTCAGTGTGTGGGGAAGGGTTTCAGTGTGTGTTGAATGTGTTTCAGTGTGTGGGGATGGGTTTCAGTGTGTGGCGATGGGTTTCAGTGTGTGGGGATGAGTTACATTGTGTGCGGAATGGGTTTTGGTGTGTGGGGAAGGTGTTTCAGTGTGTGGGGAAGGGGTGTCAGTGTGTGGGGAAGGGGTTTCAGTGTGTGGGGTTTGTGATTCTGTGTGTTTGGAAGGGTTGCAGTGTGTGGGGAATGTGTTTCAGTGTGTGGTGAATGGGTTTCAGTGTTTGGGGAGGGTTTCAGTGTGTGGGGAAGGGGTTTCAGTGTGTGGGGAAGGAGTTTCAGTGTGTGGGGAAGGGTTTCAGTGTGTGGGGAAGGTGTTTCAGTGTGTGCGGAAGGGGTTTCAGTTTGTGGGGAAGGTGTTTCAGTGTATGGGGAAGGTGTTTCAGTGTGTGGGGAAGGGCCTTCAGTGTGTGGGGAAGTTGTTTCAGTGTGTGGGGAAGGTGTTTCAGTGTGTGGGGATGGGGTTTCTGTGTGTGCGGAAGGGGTTTCAGTGTGTGGGGAAGGTGTTTCAGTGAGTGGGGAAGGTGTTTCAGTTTGTGGGGAAGGTGTTTCAGTGTGTGGGGAAGGGGTTTCAGTGTGTGAGGATGTGTTTCAGTGTGTGGGGAAGGGGTTTCAGTGTGTGGGGAAGGGTTTAACTGTGTACGGAAGGCGTTTCAGTGTTTGGGGAAGGAGTTTCAGTGTGTGGGGAAGGTGTTTCAGTGTTTGTGGGGAAGGGGTTTCAGTGTGTGAGGATTTGTTTCATTGTGTAGGGAAGGGGTTTAAGTGTGTGGGGATGTATCTCAGTGTGTGGGAAAGGTGTATCAGTGTGTGGGGAAGGTTTTCACTGTGTGCGGAAGGGGTTTCAGTGTTTGGGGAAGGGGTTTCAGTGTATGGGGAAGGTGTTTCAGTATGTGCGGAAGGGGCTTCAGTGTGTGGGGAAGGGGTTTCAGTGTGTGGGGAAGTTGTTTCAGTGTGTGCAGAAGGGGTTTCAGTGTGTGGGGAATGTGTTTCAGTGTGTTTGGAAGGGTTTCAGTGTGTGGGGAATTTGCATCAGTGTGTGGTGTATGAGTATCAGTCTTTTGGGAACGTTTACAGTGTGTGGGGAAGGGGTTTCAGCCTGTGGGGAATGTGTTTCAGTGTGTGGCGATGTGTTGCAGTGTGTGGGGATGGCGTTTCAGTGTGTGGGTAAGGTGTTTCAGTGTGTGGGGAAGGGGTTTCAGTGTGTGGGGTAGGGTTTTCAGTGTGTGGGGAAGGTGCTACTGTGTGTGGGAGGTGTTTCAGTGTGTGGGGAAGGTGTTTCAGTGTGTGGGGAAGGGTTTCAGTGTGTGGGGAAGGTGTTTCAGCGTGTGCAGAAGGGGTTTCAGTGTGTGGGGAAGGTGCTTTGTTGCGTGGGGAAGGTGCTTCAGTGTGTGGGGAAGGGGTTTCAGTGTGTGGGGAAGGTTTTTCAGTGTGTGGGGAAGGGGTTTCTGTGTGTGGGGAAGGGGTTTCAGTGTGTGGGGATTGTGATTCTGTGTGTTTGGAAGGGTTTCAGAGTGTGGCAAATGTGTTTCAGTGTGTGGTGAATGGGTTTCAGTGTTTGGGGAAGGGTTTCAGTGTGTGGGGAAGGGGTTTCACTGTGTGGGGAAGGTGTTTCAGTTTGGGGGAATGTGTTGCAGTTTGTGGGGAAGTAGTTTCAGTGTGTGGGGAAGTGTTTCAGTGTGTGGGGAAGGTCTTTCTGTGTGTGGGGAAGGGTTTCAGTGTGTGAGGAAGGTGTTTCAGTGTGTGTCGAAGGGGTTTCAGTGTGTTAGGAAGATGTTTCAGTGGATAGGGAAGGTGTTTCAGTGTGTGGGGAAGGGGCTTCAGTGTGTGGGGAAGTTGTTTCAGTGTGTGGGGAAGGTGTTTCAGTGTGTGGGGAAGGGTTTCAGTGTGTGAGGAAGGTGTTTCAGTGTGTGTGGAATGGGTTTCAGTGTGTTAGGAAGGTGTTTCAGTGTATGGGGAAGGTGTTTCAGTGTGTGGGGAAGGGGCTTCAGTGTGTGGGGAAGTTGTTTCAGTGTGTGGGGAAGGTGTTTCAGTGTGTGGGGTAGAGGTTTCAGTGTGTGGGGAAGGGGTTTCAGTGTGTGGGGATGTGTTTCAGTGTGTGGGGAAGGGGTTTCAGTGTGTGGGGAAGGGTTTCACTGTGTGCGGAAGGGGTTTCAGTGTGTGGGGAAGGAGTTTCAGTGTGTGGGGAAGGTGTTTCAGTCTGTGTGGGGAAGGGGTTTCAGTGTGTGGGGATTTGTCTCAATGTGTATGGAAGGGGTCTAAGTGTGTGGGGATGTGTCTCAGTGTGTGGGGTAGGTGTTTCCGTGGGTGGGGAAGGTTTTCACTGTGTGCGGAAGGGGTTTCAGTGTGTGGGGAAGGAGTTTCAGTGTATGGGGAAACTGTTTCAGGATGTGCGGAAGGGGCTTCAGGGTGTGGGGAAGGGGTTTCAGTGTGTGGGGAATGTGTTTCAAGTGTGTTTGGAAGGTTTCAGTGTGTGGGTAATGTGTTTCAGTGTGTGGTGAATGAGTATCAGTGTTTTGGGAAGGTTTACAGTGTGTGGGGAAGGGGTTTCAGCGTGTGGGGAATGTGTTTCAGTGTGTGGCGATGTGTTGCAGTGTGTGGGGATGGCGTTTCAGTGTGTGGGCAAGGTGTTTCAGTGTGTGGGGAAGGGGTTTCAGAGTGTGGGGGAGGGTTTCCAGTGTGTGGGGAAGGTGCTCATGTGTGTGGGAGGTGTTTCTATGTGTGGGGAAGGTGTTTCAGTGTGTGGGGAAGGGTTTCAGTGTGTGGGGAAGGTGTTGCAGTGTGTGCGGAAGGGGTTTCAGTGTGTGGGGAAGGTGTTTCAGTGTGTGGGGAAGGGGCTTCAGTGTGTGGGGAAGTTGTTTCAGTGAGTGGGGAAGGTGTTTCAGTGTTTGGGGATGGGGTTTCTGTGTGTGCGGAAGGGGTTTCAGTGTGTGGGGAAGGTGTTTCAGTGAGTGGGGAAGGTGTTTCAGTGTGTGGGGAAGGTGTTTCAGTGTGTGGGGAAGGGGTTTCAGTGTGTGGGGATGTGTTTCAGTGTGTGGGGAAGGGGTTTCAGTGTGTGGGGAAGGGTTTCACTGTGTACGGAAGGCGTTTCAGTGTGTGGGGAAGGAGTTTCAGTGTGTTGGGAAGGTGTTTCAGTGTGTGTGGGGAAGGGGTTTCAGTGTGTGAGGATTTGTTTCATTGTGTAGGGAAGGGGTTTAAGTGTGTGGGGATGTATCTCAGTGTGTGGGAAAGGTGTATCAGTGTGTGGGGAAGGTTTTCACTGTGTGCGGAAGGGGTTTCAATGTGTGGGGAAGGGGTTTCAGTGTATGGGGAAGGTGTTTCAGTATGTGCGGAAGGGGCTTCAGTGTGTGGGGAAGGGTTTTCAGTGTGTGGGGAAGTTGTTTCAGTGTGTGCAGAAGGTATTTCAGTCTGTGCAGAAGGGGTTTCAGTGTGTGGGGAAGGTGCTTTGTTGCGTGGGGAAGGTGCTTCAGTGTGTGGGGAAGGGGTTTCAGTGTGTGGGGAAGGTGTTTCAGTGTGTGGGGAAGGGGTTTCTGTGTGTGGGGAAGGGGTTTCAGTGTGTGGGGATTGTGATTCTGTGTGTTTGGAAGGGTTTCAGTGTGTGGCAAATGTGTTTCAGTGTGTGGTGAATGGGTTTCAGTGTTTGGGGAAGGGTTTCAGTGTGTGGGGAAGGGGTTTCACTGTGTGGGGAAGTTGTTTCAGTTTGTGGGAATGTGTTGCAGTTTGTGGGGAAGGAGTTTCAGTGTGTGGGTAAGTGTTTCAGTGTGTGGGGAAGGTGTTTCTGTGTGTGGGGAAGGGTTTCAGTGTGTGAGGAAGGTGTTTCAGTGTGTGTCGAAGGGGTTTCAGTGTGTAAGCAAAATGTTTCAGTGGATGGGGAAGGTGTTTCAGTGTGTGGGGAAGGGGCTTCAGTGTGTGGGGAAGTTGTTTCAGTGTGTGGGGAAGGTGTTTCAGTGTGTGGGGAAGGGTTTCAGTGTGTGAGGAAGGTGTTTCAGTGTGTGTGGAATGGGTTTCAGTGTGTTAGGAAGATGTTTCAGTGTATGGGGAAGGTGTTTCAGTGTGTGGGGAAGGGGCTTCAGTGTGTGGGGAAGTTGTTTCAGTGTGTGGGGAAGGTGTTTCAGTGTGTGGGGTAGGGGTTTCAGTGTGTGGGGAAGGGGTTTCAGTGTGTGGGGATGTGTTTCAGTGTGTGGGGAAGGGGTTTCAGTGTGTGGGGAAGGGTTTCACTGTGTGCGGAAGGGGTTTCAGTGTGTGGGGAAGGAGTTTCAGTGTGTGGGGAAGGTGTTTCAGTGTGTGTGGGGAAGGGGTTTCAGTGTGTGGGGATTTGTCTCAATGTGTATGGAAGGGGTCTAAGTTTGTGGGGATGTGTCTCAGTGTGTGGGGTAGGTGTTTCTGTGTGTGGGGTAACTGTTTCAGGATGTGCGGAAGGGGCTTCAGTGTGTGGGGAATGTGTTTCAAGTGTGTTTGGAAGGGTTTCAGTGTGTGGGGAATGTGTTTCAGTGTGTGGTGAATGAGTATCAGTGTTTTGGGAAAGTTTACAGTGTGTGGGGAAGGGGTTTCAGCGTGTGGGGAATGTGTTTCAGTGTCTGGCGATGTGTTGCAGTGTGTGGGGATGGCGTTTCAGTGTGTGGGGAAGATGTTTCAGTGTGTGGGGAAGGGGTTTCAGTGTGTGGGGGAGGGTTTCCAGTGTGTGGGGAAGGTGCTCATGTGTGTGGGAGGTGTTTCTGTGAGTGGGGAAGGTGTTTCAGTGTGTGGGGAAGGGCTTCAGTGTGTGGGGAAGGTGTTTCAGTGTGTGCGGAAGGGGTTTCAGTGTGTGGGGAAGGTGTTTCAGTGTGTGGGAAAGGGGCTTCAGTGTGTGGGGAAGTTGTTTCAGTGTGTGGGGAAGGTGTTTCAGTGTGTGGGGATGGGGTTTCTGTGTGTGCGGAAGGGGTTTCAGTGTGTGGGGAAGGTGTTTCAGTGAGTGGGGAAGGTGTTTCAGTGTGTGGGGAAGGTGTTTCAGTGTGTGGGGAAGGGGTTTCAGTGTGGGGATGTGTTTCAGTGAGTGGGGAAGGGGTTTCAGTGTGTGGGGAAGGGTTTCACTGTGTACGGAAGGCGTTTCAGTGTGTGGGGAAGGAGTTTCAGTGTGTGGGGAAGGTGTTTCAGTGTGTGTGGGGAAGGGGTTTCAGTGTGTGAGGATTTGTTTCATTGTGTAGGGAAGGGGTTTAAGTGTGTGGGGATGTATCTCAGTGTGTGGGAAAGGTGTATCAGTGTGTGGGGAAGGTTTTCACTGTGTGCGGAAGCGGTTTCAATGTGTGGGGAAGGGGTTTCAGTGTATGGGGAAGGTGTTTCAGTATGTGCAGAAGGGGCTTCAGTGTGTGGGGAAGGGTTTTCAGTGTGTGGGTAAGTTGTTTCAGTGTGTGCAGAAGGTATTTCAGTGTGTGGGGAAGGGTTTTCAGTGTGTGGAGAATGTGTTTCAGTGTGTGGTGAATGAGTATCAGTGTTTTGGGAGCGTTTACAGTGTGTAGGGAAGGGGTTTCAGCGTGTGGGGAATGTGTTTCAGTGTGTGGCGATGTGTTGCAGTGTGTGGGGATGGCGTTTCAGTGTGTGGGGATGGGTTTCCAGTGTCTGGGGAAGGAGTTTCAGTGTGTGGGGAAGGTGTTTCAGTATGTGTGGAAGGTGTTAAAGTGTCTGGGGATGGGGTTTCAGTGTGTGAGAAAGGTGTTTCATTGTGTGGGGATGGTACTTCAGTGTGTGGGCAAGTTGTTTCAGTGTGTGGGGAAGGTGTCTTAGTGTGTGGGGAAGGGGTTTCAGTTTGTGGGGAAGGTGTTTCAGTGTGTGGGTATGTGTTTCAATGTGTGGAGATGTGTTTCAGTGTGTGGGGAAGGGTTTCAGTGTGTGTTGAATGTGTTTCAGTGTGTGGGGATGGGTTTCAGTGTGTGGCGATGGGTTTCAGTGTGTGGGGATGAGTTGCATTGTGTGCGGAAGGGGTTTTGGTGTGTGGGCAAGGTGTTTCAGTGTGTGGGGAATTGGTTTCAGTGTGTGGGGAAGGGGTTTCAGTGTGTGGGGTTTGTGATTCTGTGTGTTTGGAAGGGTTGCAGTGTGTGGGGAATGTGTTTCAGTGTGTGGGGAAGGGTTTCAGTGTGTGGGGAAGGTGTTTCAGTGTGTGCGGAAGGGGTTTCTGTGTGTGGGGAAGGTGTTTCAGTGTGTGGGGAAGGGGCTTCAGTTTGTGGGGAAGTTGTTTCAGTGTGTGGGGAAGGTGTTTCAGTGTGTGGGGATGGGGTTTCTGTGTGTGCGGAAGGGGTTTCAGTGTGTGGGGAAGGTGTTTCAGTGAGTGGGGAAGGTGTTTCAGTGTGTGGGGAAGGTGTTTCAGTGTGTGGGGAAGGGGTTTCAGTATGTGGGGATGTGTTTCAGTGTGTGGGGAAGGGGTT
The DNA here is from genome assembly GCF_036365525.1 of Heterodontus francisci. Taxonomy (NCBI): domain Eukaryota; kingdom Metazoa; phylum Chordata; class Chondrichthyes; order Heterodontiformes; family Heterodontidae; genus Heterodontus; species Heterodontus francisci. Next base: position 244,957 of record NW_027142075.1, on the reverse strand, counting down.
TCAGTGTGTGGGGAAGGGTTTCACTGTGTACGGAAGGCGTTTCAGTGTGTGGGGAAGGTGTTTCAGTGTGTGGGGAAGGTGTTTCAGTGTGTGTGGCGAAGGGGTTTCAGTGTGTGAGGATTTGGTTCATTGTGTAGGGAAGGGGTTTAAGTGTGTGGGGATGTATCTCAGTGTGTGGGAAAGGTGTATCAGTGTGTGGGGAAGGTTTTCACTGTGTGCGGAAGGGGTTTCAATGTGTGGGCAAGGGGTTTCAGTGTGTGGGGAAGGTGTTTCAGTATGTGCGGAAGGGGCTTCAGTTTGTGGGGAAGGGTTTTCAGTGTGTGGGGAAGTTGTTTCAGTGTGTGCAGAAGGTATTTCAGTGTGTGGGGAAGGGGTTTCAGTGTGTGGGGAATGTGTTTCAGTGTGTGGTGAATGAGTATCAGTGTTTTGGGAGCGTTTACAGTGTGTAGGGAAGGGGTTTCAGCGTGTGGGGATTGTGTTTCAGTGTGTGGCGATGTGTTGCAGTGTGTGGGGATGGCGTTTCAGTGTGTGGGGATGGGTTTCCAGTGTCTGGGGAAGGAGTTTCAGTGTGTGGGGAAGGTGTTTCAGTATGTGTGGAAGGTGTTAAAGTGTCTGGGGATGGGGTTTCAGTATGTGGGGAAGGTGTTTCAGTGTGTGGGGAAGGGGTTTCAGTGTGTGGGGAAGGTGTTTCAGTGTGTGGGGAAGGGCTTTCAGTGTGTGAGAAAGGTGTTTCATTGTGTGGGGATGGTATTTCAGTGTGTGGGGAAGTTGTTTCAGTGTGTGGGGAAGGTGTCTTAGTGTGTGGGGAAGGGGTTTCAGTATGTGGGGAAGGTGTTTCAGTGTGTGGGTATGTGTTTCAGTGTGTGGAGAAGTGTTTCAGTGTGTGGGGAAGGGTTTCAGTGTGTGTTGAATGTGTTTCAGTGTGTGGGGAAGGTGTTTCAGTGTGTGGCGATGGGTTTCAGTGTGTGGGGATGAGTTGCATTGTGTGCGGAAGGGGTTTTGGTGTGTGGGCAAGGTGTTTCAGTCTGTGGGGAAGGGGTTTCAGTGTCCGGGGAAGGGGTTTCAGTGTGTGGGGTTTGTGATTCTGTGTGTTTGGAAGGGTTGCAGTGTGTGGGGAATGTGTTTCAGTGTGTGGTGAATGGGTTTCAGTGTTTGGGGAGTGTTTCAGTGTGTGAGGAAGGGGTTTAAGTGTGTGGGGAAGGTGTTTCAGTGTGTGGGGATGTGTTGCAGTTTGTGGGGAAGGAGTTTCAGTGTGTGGGGAAGTGTTTCAGTGTGTGGGGAAGGTTTTTCAGTGTGTGGGGAAGGGTTTCAGTGTGTGGGGATGGTGTTTCAGTGTGTGCGGAAGGGGTTTCAGTGTGTGGGGAAGGTGTTTCAGTGTATGGGGAAGGTGTTTCAGTGTGTGGGGAAGGGGCTTCAGTGTGTGGGGAAGTTGTTTCAGTGTGTGGGGAAGGTGTTTCTGTGTGTGGGGATGGGGTTTCTGTGTTTGCGGAAGGGGTTTCAGTGTGTGGGGAAGGTGTTTCAGTGAGTGGGGAAGGTGTTTCAGTGTGTGGGGAAGGTGCTACTGTGTGTGGGAGGTGTTTCAGTGTGTGGGGAAGGTGTTTCAGTGTGTGGGGAAGGGTTTCAGTGTGTGGGGAAGGTGTTTCAGCGTGTGCAGAAGGGGTTTCAGTGTGTGGGGAAGGTGTTTTGTTGCGTGGGGAAGGTGTTTCAGTGTGTGGGGAAGGGGTTTCAGTGTGTGGGGATGTGTTTCAGTGTGTGGGGAAGGGGTTTCAGTGTGTGGGGAAGGGTTTCACTGTGTACGGAAGGCGTTTCAGTGTGTGGGGAAGGAGTTTCAGTGTGTGGGGAAGGTGTTTCAGTGTTTGTGGGGAAGGGGTTTCAGTGTGTGAGGATTTGTTTCATTGTGTAGGGAAGGGGTTTAAGTGTGTAGGGATGTATCTCAGTGTGTGGGAAAGGTGTATCAGTGTGTGGGGAAGGTTTTCACAGTGTGCAGAAGGGGTTTCAGTGTGTGGGGAAGGGGTTTCAGTGTATGGGGAAGGTGTTTCAGTATGTGCGGAAGGGGCTTCAGTGTGTGGGGAAGGGGTTTCAGTGTGTGGGGAAGTTGTTTCAGTGTGTGCAGAAGGTATTTCAGTGTGTGGGGAAGGGGTTTCAGTGTGTGGGGAATGTGTTTCAGTGTGTTTGGAAGGGTTTCAGTGTGTGGGGAATTTGTTTCAGTGTGTGGTGAATGAGTATCAGTCTTTTGGGAACGTTTACAGTGTGTGGGGAAGGGGTTTCAGCGTGTGGGGAATGTGTTTCAGTGTGTGGTGATGTGTTGCAGTGTGTGGGGATGGCGTTTCAGTGTGTGGGGAAGGTGTTTCAGTGTGTGGGGAAGGGGTTTCAGTGTGTGGGGTAGGGTTTCCAGTGTGTGGGGAAGGTGCTACTGTGTGTGGGAGGTGTTTCAGTGTGTGGGGAAGGTGTTTCAGTGTGCGGGGAAGGGTTTCAGTGTGTGGGGAATGTGTTTCAGCGTGTGCAGAAGGGGTTTCAGTGTGTGGGGAAGGTGTTTTGTTGCGTGGGGAAGGTGCTTCAGTGTGTGGGGAAGGGGATTCAGTGTGTGGGGAAGGTGTTTCAGTGTGTGGGGAAGGGGTTTCTGTGTGTGGGGAAGGGGTTTAAGTGTGTGGGGATTGTGATTCTGTGTGTTTGGAATGGTTTCAGTGTGTGGCAAATGTGTTTCAGTGTGTGGTGAATGGGTTTCAGTGTTTGGGGAAGGGTTTCAGTGTGTGGGGAAGGGGTTTCACTGTGTGGGGAAGGTGTTTCAGTTTGTGGGAATGTGTTGCAGTTTGTGGGGAAGGAGTTTCAGTGTGTGGGGAAGTGTTTCAGTGTGTGGGGAAGGAGTTTCTGTGTGTGGGGAAGGGTTTCAGTGTGTGAGGAAGGTTTTTCAGTGTGTGTGGAAGGGGTTTCAGTGTGTTAGGAAGATGTTTCAGTGTATGGGGAAGGTGTTTCAGTGTGTGGGGAAGGGGCTTCAGTGTGTGGGGAAGCTGTTTCAGTGTGTGGGGAAGGTGTTTCAGTGTGTGGGGAAGGGTTTCAGTGTGTGAGGAAGGTGTTTCAGTGTTTGTGGAAGGGGTTTCAGTGTGTTAGGAAGATGTTTCAGTGTATGGGGAAGGTGTTTCAGTGTGTGCGGAATGGGCTTCAGTGTGTGGGGAAGTTGTTTCAGTGTGTGGGGAAGGAGTTTCAGTGTGTGGGGTAGGGGTTTCAGTGTGTGGGGAAGGGGTTTCAGTGTGTGGGGATGTGTTTCAGTGTGTGGGGAAGGGGTTTCAGTGTGTGGGGAAGGTTTTCACTGTGTGCGGAAGGGGTTTCAGTGTGTGGGGAAGGAGTTTCAGTGTGTGGGTAAGGTGTTTCAGTGTGTGTGGGGAAGGGGTTTCAGTGTGTGGGGATTTGTCTCATTGTGTATGGAAGGGGTCTAAGTGTGTGGAGATGTGTCTCAGTGTGTGGGGTAGGTGTTTCCGTGTGTGGGGAAGGTTTTCACTGTGTGCGGAAGGGGTTTCAGTGTGTGGGGAAGGAGTTTCAGTGTATGGGGAAACTGTTTCAGGATGTGCGGAAGGGGCTTCAGTGTGTGGGGAAGGGGTTTCAGTGTGTGGGGAATGAGTTTCAAGTGTGTTTGGAAGGGTTTCAGTTTGTGGGGAATGTGTTTCAGTGTGTGGTGAATGAGTATCAGTGTTTCGGGAAGGTTTACAGTGTAGTGGGGAAGGGGTTTCAGCGTGTGGGGAATGTGTTTCAGTGTGTGGCAATGTGATGCAGTGTGTGGGGATGGCGTTTCAGTGTGTGGGGAAGGTGTTTCAGTGTGTGGGGAAGGGGTTTCAGTGTGTGGGGGAGGGTTTCCAGTGTGTGGGGAAGGTGCTCATGTGTGTGGGAGGTGTTTCAGTGTGTGGGGAAGGTGTTTCAGTGTGTGGGGAAGGGTTTCAGTGTGTGGGCAAGGTGTTTCAGTGTGTGCGGAAGGGGTTTCAGTGTGTGGGGAAGCGGCTTCAGTGTGTGGGGAAGTTGTTTCAGTGTGTGGGGAAGGCGTTTCAGTGTGTGGGGAAGGTGTTTCAGTGTGTGGGGAAGGGGTTTCAGTGTGTGGGGATGTGTTTCAGTGTGTGGGGAAGGGGTTTCAGTGTGTGGGGAAGGGTTTCACTGTGTACGGAAGGCGTTTCAGTGTGTGGGGAAGGAGTTTCAGTGTGTGGGGAAGGTGTTTCAGTGTGTGTGGGGAAGGGGGATCAGTGTGTGAGGATTTGTTTCATTGTGTAGGGAAGGGGTTTAGGTGTGTGGGGATGTATCTCAGTGTGTGGGAAAGGTGTATCAGTGTGTGGGGAAGGTTTTCGCTGTGTGCGGAAGGGGTTTCAGTGTGTGGGGAAGGGGTTTCAGTGTATGGGGAAGGTGTTTCAGTATGTGCGGAAGTGGCTTCAGTGTGTGGGGAAGGGGTTTCAGTGTGTGGGGAAGTTGTTTCAGTGTGTGCAGAAGGTATTTCAGTGTGTGGGGAAGGGGTTTCAGTGTGTGGGGAATGTGTTTCAGGGTGTTTGGAAGGGTTTCAGTGTGTGAGGAATTTGTTTCAGTGTGTGGTGAATGAGTATCAGTCTTTTGGGAACGTTTACAGTGTGTGGGGAAGGGGTTTCAGCGTGTGGGGAATGTGTTTCAGTGTGTGGCGATGTGTTGCAGTGTGTGGGGATGGCGTTTCAGTGTGTGGGGAAGGTGTTTCAGTGTGTGGGGAAGGGGTTTCAGTGTGTGGGGTAGGGTTTCCAGTGTGTGGGGAAGGTGCTACTGTGTGTGGGAGGTGTTTCAGTGTGTGGGGAAGGTGTTTCAGTGTGTGGGGAAGGGTTTCAGTGTGTGGGGAAGGTGTTTCAGCGTGTGCAGAAGGGGTTTCAGTGTGTGGGGAAGGTGTTTTGTTGCGTGGGGAAGGTGCTTCAGTGTGTGGGGAAGGGGTTTCAGTGTGTGGGGAAGGTGTTTCAGTGTGTGGGGAAGGGGTTTCTATGTGTGGGAAAGGGGTTTCAGTGTGCGGGGATTGTGATTCTGTGTGTTTGGAAGGGTTTCAGTGTGTGGCAAATGTGTTTCAGTGTGTGGTGAATGGGTTTCAGTGTTTGGGGAAGGGTTTCAGTGTGTGGGGAAGGGGTTTCACTGTGTGGGGAAGGTGTTTCAGTTTGTGGGAATGTGTTGCAGTTTGTGGGGAAGGAGTTTCAGTGTGTGGGGAAGTGTTTCAGTGTGTGGGGAAGGTGTTTCAGTGTGTGCGGAAGGGGTTTCAGTGTGTGGGGAAGGTGTTTCAGTGTATGGGGAAGGTGTTTCAGTGTGTGGGGAAGGGGCTTCAGTGTGTGGGGAAGGTGTTTCAGTTTGTGGGAATGTGTTGCAGTTTGTGGGGAAGGAGTTTCAGTGTGTGGGGAAGGGTTTCAGTGTGTGGGGAAGGTGTTTCAGTGTGTGCAGAAGGGGTTTCAGTGTGTGGGGAAGGTGTTTCAGTGTATGGGGAAGGTGTTTCAGTGTGTGGGGAAGGGGCTTCAGTGTGTGGGGAAGTTGTTTCAGTGTGTGGGGAAGGTGTTTCTGTGTGTGGGGATGGGGTTTCTGTGTTTGCGGAAGGGGTTTCAGTGTGTGGGGAAGGTGTTTCAGTGAGTGGGGAAGGTGTTTCAGTGTGTGGGGAAGGTGCTACTGTGTGTGGGAGGTGTTTCAGTGTGTGGGGAAGGTGTTTCAGTGTGTGGGGAAGGGTTTCAGTGTGTGGGGAAGGTGTTTCAGCGTGTGCAGAAGGGGTTTCAGTGTGTGGGGAAGGTGTTTTGTTGCGTGGGGAAGGTGTTTCAGTGTGTGGGGAAGGGGTTTCAGTGTGTGGGGATGTGTTTCAGTGTGTGGGGAAGGGGTTTCAGTGTGTGGGGAAGGGTTTCACTGTGTACGGAAGGCGTTTCAGTGTGTGGGGAAGGAGTTTCAGTGTGTGGGGAAGGTGTTTCAGTGTTTGTGGGGAAGGGGTTTCAGTGTGTGAGGATTTGTTTCATTGTGTAGGGAAGGGGTTTAAGTGTGTAGGGATGTATCTCAGTGTGTGGGAAAGGTGTATCAGTGTGTGGGGAAGGTTTTCACAGTGTGCAGAAGGGGTTTCAGTGTGTGGGGAAGGGGTTTCAGTGTATGGGGAAGGTGTTTCAGTATGTGCGGAAGGGGCTTCAGTGTGTGGGGAAGGGGTTTCAGTGTGTGGGGAAGTTGTTTCAGTGTGTGCAGAAGGTATTTCAGTGTGTGGGGAAGGGGTTTCAGTGTGTGGGGAATGTGTTTCAGTGTGTTTGGAAGGGTTTCAGTGTGTGGGGAATTTGTTTCAGTGTGTGGTGAATGAGTATCAGTCTTTTGGGAACGTTTACAGTGTGTGGGGAAGGGGTTTCAGCGTGTGGGGAATGTGTTTCAGTGTGTGGTGATGTGTTGCAGTGTGTGGGGATGGCGTTTCAGTGTGTGGGGAAGGTGTTTCAGTGTGTGGGGAAGGGGTTTCAGTGTGTGGGGTAGGGTTTCCAGTGTGTGGGGAAGGTGCTACTGTGTGTGGGAGGTGTTTCAGTGTGTGGGGAAGGTGTTTCAGTGTGCGGGGAAGGGTTTCAGTGTGTGGGGAATGTGTTTCAGCGTGTGCAGAAGGGGTTTCAGTGTGTGGGGAAGGTGTTTTGTTGCGTGGGGAAGGTGCTTCAGTGTGTGGGGAAGGGGATTCAGTGTGTGGGGAAGGTGTTTCAGTGTGTGGGGAAGGGGTTTCTGTGTGTGGGGAAGGGGTTTAAGTGTGTGGGGATTGTGATTCTGTGTGTTTGGAATGGTTTCAGTGTGTGGCAAATGTGTTTCAGTGTGTGGTGAATGGGTTTCAGTGTTTGGGGAAGGGTTTCAGTGTGTGGGGAAGGGGTTTCACTGTGTGGGGAAGGTGTTTCAGTTTGTGGGAATGTGTTGCAGTTTGTGGGGAAGGAGTTTCAGTGTGTGGGGAAGTGTTTCAGTGTGTGGGGAAGGAGTTTCTGTGTGTGGGGAAGGGTTTCAGTGTGTGAGGAAGGTGTTTCAGTGTGTGTGGAAGGGGTTTCAGTGTGTTAGGAAGATGTTTCAGTGTATGGGGAAGGTGTTTCAGTGTGTGGGGAAGGGGCTTCAGTGTGTGGGGAAGCTGTTTCAGTGTGTGGGGAAGGTGTTTCAGTGTGTGGGGAAGGGTTTCAGTGTGTGAGGAAGGTGTTTCAGTGTGTGTGGAAGGTGTTTCAGTGTGTTAGGAAGATGTTTCAGTGTATGGGGAAGGTGTTTCAGTGTGTGCGGAATGGGCTTCAGTGTGTGGGGAAGTTGTTTCAGTGTGTGGGGAAGGAGTTTCAGTGTGTGGGGTAGGGGTTACAGTGTGTGGGGAAGGGGTTTCAGTGTGTGGGGATGTGTTTCAGTGTGTGGGGAAGGGGTTTCAGTGTGTGGGGAAGGTTTTCACTGTGTGCGGAAGGGGTTTCAGTGTGTGGGTAAGGTGTTTCAGTGTGTGTGGGGAAGGGGTTTCAGTGTGTGGGGATTTGTCTCATTGTGTATGGAAGGGGTCTAAGTGTGTGGAGATGTGTCTCAGTGTGTGGGGTAGGTGTTTCCGTGTGTGGGGAAGGTTTTCACTGTGTGCGGAAGGGGTTTCAGTGTGTGGGGAAGGAGTTTCAGTGTATGGGGAAACTGTTTCAGGATGTGCGGAAGGGGCTTCAGTGTGTGGGGAAGGGGTTTCAGTGTGTGGGGAATGAGTTTCAAGTGTGTTTGGAAGGGTTTCAGTTTGTGGGGAATGTGTTTCAGTGTGTGGTGAATGAGTATCAGTGTTTCGGGAAGGTTTACAGTGTAGTGGGGAAGGGGTTTCAGCGTGTGGGGAATGTGTTTCAGTGTGTGGCAATGTGATGCAGTGTGTGGGGATGGCGTTTCAGTGTGTGGGGAAGGTGTTTCAGTGTGTGGGGAAGGGGTTTCAGTGTGTGGGGGAGGGTTTCCAGTGTGTGGGGAAGGTGCTCATGTGTGTGGGAGGTGTTTCAGTGTGTGGGGAAGGTGTTTCAGTGTGTGGGGAAGGGTTTCAGTGTGTGGGCAAGGTGTTTCAGTGTGTGCGGAAGGGGTTTCAGTGTGTGGGGAAGCGGCTTCAGTGTGTGGGGAAGTTGTTTCAGTGTGTGGGGAAGGTGTTTCAGTGTGTGGGGAAGGTGTTTCAGTGTGTGGGGAAGGGGTTTCAGTGTGTGGGGATGTGTTTCAGTGTGTGGGGAAGGGGTTTCAGTGTGTGGGGAAGGGTTTCACTGTGTACGGAAGGCGTTTCAGTGTGTGGGGAAGGAGTTTCAGTGTGTGGGGAAGGTGTTTCAGTGTGTGTGGGGAAGGGGGATCAGTGTGTGAGGATTTGTTTCATTGTGTAGGGAAGGGGTTTAGGTGTGTGGGGATGTATCTCAGTGTGTGGGAAAGGTGTATCAGTGTGTGGGGAAGGTTTTCGCTGTGTGCGGAAGGGGTTTCAGTGTGTGGGGAAGGGGTTTCAGTGTATGGGGAAGGTGTTTCAGTATGTGCGGAAGTGGCTTCAGTGTGTGGGGAAGGGGTTTCAGTGTGTGGGGAAGTTGTTTCAGTGTGTGCAGAAGGTATTTCAGTGTGTGGGGAAGGGGTTTCAGTGTGTGGGGAATGTGTTTCAGGGTGTTTGGAAGGGTTTCAGTGTGTGAGGAATTTGTTTCAGTGTGTGGTGAATGAGTATCAGTCTTTTGGGAACGTTTACAGTGTGTGGGGAAGGGGTTTCAGCGTGTGGGGAATGTGTTTCAGTGTGTGGCGATGTGTTGCAGTGTGTGGGGATGGCGTTTCAGTGTGTGGGGAAGGTGTTTCAGTGTGTGGGGAAGGGGTTTCAGTGTGTGGGGTAGGGTTTCCAGTGTGTGGGGAAGGTGCTACTGTGTGTGGGAGGTGTTTCAGTGTGTGGGGAAGGTGTTTCAGTGTGTGGGGAAGGGTTTCAGTGTGTGGGGAAGGTGTTTCAGCGTGTGCAGAAGGGGTTTCAGTGTGTGGGGAAGGTGTTTTGTTGCGTGGGGAAGGTGCTTCAGTGTGTGGGGAAGGGGTTTCAGTGTGTGGGGAAGGTGTTTCAGTGTGTGGGGAAGGGGTTTCTATGTGTGGGAAAGGGGTTTCAGTGTGCGGGGATTGTGATTCTGTGTGTTTGGAAGGGTTTCAGTGTGTGGCAAATGTGTTTCAGTGTGTGGTGAATGGGTTTCAGTGTTTGGGGAAGGGTTTCAGTGTGTGGGGAAGGGGTTTCACTGTGTGGGGAAGGTGTTTCAGTTTGTGGGAATGTGTTGCAGTTTGTGGGGAAGGAGTTTCAGTGTGTGGGGAAGTGTTTCAGTGTGTGGGGAAGGTGTTTCTGTGTGTGGGGAAGGGTTTCAGTGTGTGAGGAAGGTGTTACAGTGTGTGTGGAAGGGGTTTCAGTGTGTGGGGAAGGTGTTTCAGTTTTTGGGGAAGGGGTTTCAGTGTGTGGGGAAGGGTTTCACTGTGTGCGGAAGGGGTTTCAGTGTGTGGGGAAGGAGTTTCAGTGCGTGGGGAAGGTGTTTCAGTGTGTGTGGGGAAGGGTTTCAGTGTGTGGGGATTTGTCTCATTGTGTATGGAAGGGGTCTAAGTGTGTGGGGATGTGTCTCAGTGTGTGGGGTAGGTGTTTCCGTGTGTGGGGAAGGTTTTCACTGTGTGCGGAAGGGGTTTCAGTGTGTGGGGATTTGTCTCATTGTGTATGGAAGGGGTCTAAGTGTGTGGGGATGTGTCTCAGTGTCTGGGGAAGGAGTTTCAGTGTGTGGGGAAGGTGTTTCAGTATGTGTGGAAGGTGTTAAAGTGTCTGGGGATGGGGTTTCAGTATGTGGGGAAGGTGTTTCAGTGTGTGGGGAAGGGGTTTCAGTGTGTGGGGAAGGTGTTTCAGTGTGTGGGGAAGGGCTTTCAGTGTGTGAGAAAGGTGTTTCATTGTGTGGGGATGGTATTTCAGTGTGTGGGGAAGTTGTTTCAGTGTGTGGGGAAGGTGTCTTAGTGTGTGGGGAAGGGGTTTCAGTATGTGGGGAAGTTGTTTCAGTGTGTGGGTATGTGTTTCAGTGTGTGGAGATGTGTTTCAGTGTGTGGGGAAGGGTTTCAGTGTGTGTTGAATGTGTTTCAGTGTGTGGGGAAGGTGTTTCAGTGTGTGGGGAAGGGGTTTCAGTGTGTGGGGAAGGGTTTCACTGTGTACGGAAGGCGTTTCAGTGTGTGGGGAAGGAGTTTCAGTGTGTGGGGAAGGTGTTTCAGTGTTTGTGGGGAAGGGGTTTCAGTGTGTGAGGATTTGTTTCATTGTGTAGGGAAGGGGTTTAAGTGTGTAGGGATGTATCTCAGTGTGTGGGAAAGGTGTATCAGTGTGTGGGGAAGGTTTTCACAGTGTGCAGAAGGGGTTTCAGTGTGTGGGGAAGGGGTTTCAGTGTATGGGGAAGGTGTTTCAGTATGTGCGGAAGGGGCTTCAGTGTGTGGGGAAGGGGTTTCAGTGTGTGGGGAAGTTGTTTCAGTGTGTGCAGAAGGTATTTCAGTGTGTGGGGAAGGGGTTTCAGTGTGTGGGGAATGTGTTTCAGTGTGTTTGGAAGGGTTTCAGTGTGTGGGGAATTTGTTTCAGTGTGTGGTGAATGAGTATCAGTCTTTTGGGAACGTTTACAGTGTGTGGGGAAGGGGTTTCAGCGTGTGGGGAATGTGTTTCAGTGTGTGGTGATGTGTTGCAGTGTGTGGGGATGGCGTTTCAGTGTGTGGGGAAGGTGTTTCAGTGTGTGGGGAAGGGGTTTCAGTGTGTGGGGTAGGGTTTCCAGTGTGTGGGGAAGGTGCTACTGTGTGTGGGAGGTGTTTCAGTGTGTGGGGAAGGTGTTTCAGTGTGCGGGGAAGGGTTTCAGTGTGTGGGGAATGTGTTTCAGCGTGTGCAGAAGGGGTTTCAGTGTGTGGGGAAGGTGTTTTGTTGCGTGGGGAAGGTGCTTCAGTGTGTGGGGAAGGGGATTCAGTGTGTGGGGAAGGTGTTTCAGTGTGTGGGGAAGGGGTTTCTGTGTGTGGGGAAGGGGTTTAAGTGTGTGGGGATTGTGATTCTGTGTGTTTGGAATGGTTTCAGTGTGTGGCAAATGTGTTTCAGTGTGTGGTGAATGGGTTTCAGTGTTTGGGGAAGGGTTTCAGTGTGTGGGGAAGGGGTTTCACTGTGTGGGGAAGGTGTTTCAGTTTGTGGGAATGTGTTGCAGTTTGTGGGGAAGGAGTTTCAGTGTGTGGGGAAGTGTTTCAGTGTGTGGGGAAGGAGTTTCTGTGTGTGGGGAAGGGTTTCAGTGTGTGAGGAAGGTTTTTCAGTGTGTGTGGAAGGGGTTTCAGTGTGTTAGGAAGATGTTTCAGTGTATGGGGAAGGTGTTTCAGTGTGTGGGGAAGGGGCTTCAGTGTGTGGGGAAGCTGTTTCAGTGTGTGGGGAAGGTGTTTCAGTGTGTGGGGAAGGGTTTCAGTGTGTGAGGAAGGTGTTTCAGTGTTTGTGGAAGGGGTTTCAGTGTGTTAGGAAGATGTTTCAGTGTATGGGGAAGGTGTTTCAGTGTGTGCGGAATGGGCTTCAGTGTGTGGGGAAGTTGTTTCAGTGTGTGGGGAAGGAGTTTCAGTGTGTGGGGTAGGGGTTTCAGTGTGTGGGGAAGGGGTTTCAGTGTGTGGGGATGTGTTTCAGTGTGTGGGGAAGGGGTTTCAGTGTGTGGGGAAGGTTTTCACTGTGTGCGGAAGGGGTTTCAGTGTGTGGGGAAGGAGTTTCAGTGTGTGGGTAAGGTGTTTCAGTGTGTGTGGGGAAGGGGTTTCAGTGTGTGGGGATTTGTCTCATTGTGTATGGAAGGGGTCTAAGTGTGTGGAGATGTGTCTCAGTGTGTGGGGTAGGTGTTTCCGTGTGTGGGGAAGGTTTTCACTGTGTGCGGAAGGGGTTTCAGTGTGTGGGGAAGGAGTTTCAGTGTATGGGGAAACTGTTTCAGGATGTGCGGAAGGGGCTTCAGTGTGTGGGGAAGGGGTTTCAGTGTGTGGGGAATGAGTTTCAAGTGTGTTTGGAAGGGTTTCAGTTTGTGGGGAATGTGTTTCAGTGTGTGGTGAATGAGTATCAGTGTTTCGGGAAGGTTTACAGTGTAGTGGGGAAGGGGTTTCAGCGTGTGGGGAATGTGTTTCAGTGTGTGGCAATGTGATGCAGTGTGTGGGGATGGCGTTTCAGTGTGTGGGGAAGGTGTTTCAGTGTGTGGGGAAGGGGTTTCAGTGTGTGGGGGAGGGTTTCCAGTGTGTGGGGAAGGTGCTCATGTGTGTGGGAGGTGTTTCAGTGTGTGGGGAAGGTGTTTCAGTGTGTGGGGAAGGGTTTCAGTGTGTGGGCAAGGTGTTTCAGTGTGTGCGGAAGGGGTTTCAGTGTGTGGGGAAGCGGCTTCAGTGTGTGGGGAAGTTGTTTCAGTGTGTGGGGAAGGCGTTTCAGTGTGTGGGGAAGGTGTTTCAGTGTGTGGGGAAGGGGTTTCAGTGTGTGGGGATGTGTTTCAGTGTGTGGGGAAGGGGTTTCAGTGTGTGGGGAAGGGTTTCACTGTGTACGGAAGGCGTTTCAGTGTGTGGGGAAGGAGTTTCAGTGTGTGGGGAAGGTGTTTCAGTGTGTGTGGGGAAGGGGGATCAGTGTGTGAGGATTTGTTTCATTGTGTAGGGAAGGGGTTTAGGTGTGTGGGGATGTATCTCAGTGTGTGGGAAAGGTGTATCAGTGTGTGGGGAAGGTTTTCGCTGTGTGCGGAAGGGGTTTCAGTGTGTGGGGAAGGGGTTTCAGTGTATGGGGAAGGTGTTTCAGTATGTGCGGAAGTGGCTTCAGTGTGTGGGGAAGGGGTTTCAGTGTGTGGGGAAGTTGTTTCAGTGTGTGCAGAAGGTATTTCAGTGTGTGGGGAAGGGGTTTCAGTGTGTGGGGAATGTGTTTCAGGGTGTTTGGAAGGGTTTCAGTGTGTGAGGAATTTGTTTCAGTGTGTGGTGAATGAGTATCAGTCTTTTGGGAACGTTTACAGTGTGTGGGGAAGGGGTTTCAGCGTGTGGGGAATGTGTTTCAGTGTGTGGCGATGTGTTGCAGTGTGTGGGGATGGCGTTTCAGTGTGTGGGGAAGGTGTTTCAGTGTGTGGGGAAGGGGTTTCAGTGTGTGGGGTAGGGTTTCCAGTGTGTGGGGAAGGTGCTACTGTGTGTGGGAGGTGTTTCAGTGTGTGGGGAAGGTGTTTCAGTGTGTGGGGAAGGGTTTCAGTGTGTGGGGAAGGTGTTTCAGCGTGTGCAGAAGGGGTTTCAGTGTGTGGGGAAGGTGTTTTGTTGCGTGGGGAAGGTGCTTCAGTGTGTGGGGAAGGGGTTTCAGTGTGTGGGGAAGGTGTTTCAGTGTGTGGGGAAGGGGTTTCTATGTGTGGGAAAGGGGTTTCAGTGTGCGGGGATTGTGATTCTGTGTGTTTGGAAGGGTTTCAGTGTGTGGCAAATGTGTTTCAGTGTGTGGTGAATGGGTTTCAGTGTTTGGGGAAGGGTTTCAGTGTGTGGGGAAGGGGTTTCACTGTGTGGGGAAGGTGTTTCAGTTTGTGGGAATGTGTTGCAGTTTGTGGGGAAGGAGTTTCAGTGTGTGGGGAAGTGTTTCAGTGTGTGGGGAAGGTGTTTCAGTGTGTGCGGAAGGGGTTTCAGTGTGTGGGGAAGGTGTTTCAGTGTATGGGGAAGGTGTTTCAGTGTGTGGGGAAGGGGCTTCAGTGTGTGGGGAAGGTGTTTCAGTTTGTGGGAATGTGTTGCAGTTTGTGGGGAAGGAGTTTCAGTGTGTGGGGAAGGGTTTCAGTGTGTGGGGAAGGTGTTTCAGTGTGTGCAGAAGGGGTTTCAGTGTGTGGGGAAGGTGTTTCAGTGTATGGGGAAGGTGTTTCAGTGTGTGGGGAAGGGGCTTCAGTGTGTGGGGAAGTTGTTTCAGTGTGTGGGGAAGGTGTTTCTGTGTGTGGGGATGGGGTTTCTGTGTTTGCGGAAGGGGTTTCAGTGTGTGGGGAAGGTGTTTCAGTGAGTGGGGAAGGTGTTTCAGTGTGTGGGGAAGGTGCTACTGTGTGTGGGAGGTGTTTCAGTGTGTGGGGAAGGTGTTTCAGTGTGTGGGGAAGGGTTTCAGTGTGTGGGGAAGGTGTTTCAGCGTGTGCAGAAGGGGTTTCAGTGTGTGGGGAAGGTGTTTTGTTGCGTGGGGAAGGTGTTTCAGTGTGTGGGGAAGGGGTTTCAGTGTGTGGGGATGTGTTTCAGTGTGTGGGGAAGGGGTTTCAGTGTGTGGGGAAGGGTTTCACTGTGTACGGAAGGCGTTTCAGTGTGTGGGGAAGGAGTTTCAGTGTGTGGGGAAGGTGTTTCAGTGTTTGTGGGGAAGGGGTTTCAGTGTGTGAGGATTTGTTTCATTGTGTAGGGAAGGGGTTTAAGTGTGTAGGGATGTATCTCAGTGTGTGGGAAAGGTGTATCAGTGTGTGGGGAAGGTTTTCACAGTGTGCAGAAGGGGTTTCAGTGTGTGGGGAAGGGGTTTCAGTGTATGGGGAAGGTGTTTCAGTATGTGCGGAAGGGGCTTCAGTGTGTGGGGAAGGGGTTTCAGTGTGTGGGGAAGTTGTTTCAGTGTGTGCAGAAGGTATTTCAGTGTGTGGGGAAGGGGTTTCAGTGTGTGGGGAATGTGTTTCAGTGTGTTTGGAAGGGTTTCAGTGTGTGGGGAATTTGTTTCAGTGTGTGGTGAATGAGTATCAGTCTTTTGGGAACGTTTACAGTGTGTGGGGAAGGGGTTTCAGCGTGTGGGGAATGTGTTTCAGTGTGTGGTGATGTGTTGCAGTGTGTGGGGATGGCGTTTCAGTGTGTGGGGAAGGTGTTTCAGTGTGTGGGGAAGGGGTTTCAGTGTGTGGGGTAGGGTTTCCAGTGTGTGGGGAAGGTGCTACTGTGTGTGGGAGGTGTTTCAGTGTGTGGGGAAGGTGTTTCAGTGTGCGGGGAAGGGTTTCAGTGTGTGGGGAATGTGTTTCAGCGTGTGCAGAAGGGGTTTCAGTGTGTGGGGAAGGTGTTTTGTTGCGTGGGGAAGGTGCTTCAGTGTGTGGGGAAGGGGATTCAGTGTGTGGGGAAGGTGTTTCAGTGTGTGGGGAAGGGGTTTCTGTGTGTGGGGAAGGGGTTTAAGTGTGTGGGGATTGTGATTCTGTGTGTTTGGAATGGTTTCAGTGTGTGGCAAATGTGTTTCAGTGTGTGGTGAATGGGTTTCAGTGTTTGGGGAAGGGTTTCAGTGTGTGGGGAAGGGGTTTCACTGTGTGGGGAAGGTGTTTCAGTTTGTGGGAATGTGTTGCAGTTTGTGGGGAAGGAGTTTCAGTGTGTGGGGAAGTGTTTCAGTGTGTGGGGAAGGAGTTTCTGTGTGTGGGGAAGGGTTTCAGTGTGTGAGGAAGGTGTTTCAGTGTGTGTGGAAGGGGTTTCAGTGTGTTAGGAAGATGTTTCAGTGTATGGGGAAGGTGTTTCAGTGTGTGGGGAAGGGGCTTCAGTGTGTGGGGAAGCTGTTTCAGTGTGTGGGGAAGGTGTTTCAGTGTGTGGGGAAGGGTTTCAGTGTGTGAGGAAGGTGTTTCAGTGTGTGTGGAAGGTGTTTCAGTGTGTTAGGAAGATGTTTCAGTGTATGGGGAAGGTGTTTCAGTGTGTGCGGAATGGGCTTCAGTGTGTGGGGAAGTTGTTTCAGTGTGTGGGGAAGGAGTTTCAGTGTGTGGGGTAGGGGTTACAGTGTGTGGGGAAGGGGTTTCAGTGTGTGGGGATGTGTTTCAGTGTGTGGGGAAGGGGTTTCAGTGTGTGGGGAAGGTTTTCACTGTGTGCGGAAGGGGTTTCAGTGTGTGGGTAAGGTGTTTCAGTGTGTGTGGGGAAGGGGTTTCAGTGTGTGGGGATTTGTCTCATTGTGTATGGAAGGGGTCTAAGTGTGTGGAGATGTGTCTCAGTGTGTGGGGTAGGTGTTTCCGTGTGTGGGGAAGGTTTTCACTGTGTGCGGAAGGGGTTTCAGTGTGTGGGGAAGGAGTTTCAGTGTATGGGGAAACTGTTTCAGGATGTGCGGAAGGGGCTTCAGTGTGTGGGGAAGGGGTTTCAGTGTGTGGGGAATGAGTTTCAAGTGTGTTTGGAAGTGTTTCAGTTTGTGGGGAATGTGTTTCAGTGTGTGGTGAATGAGTATCAGTGTTTCGGGAAGGTTTACAGTGTAGTGGGGAAGGGGTTTCAGCGTGTGGGGAATGTGTTTCAGTGTGTGGCAATGTGATGCAGTGTGTGGGGATGGCGTTTCAGTGTGTGGGGAAGGTGTTTCAGTGTGTGGGGAAGGGGTTTCAGTGTGTGGGGGAGGGTTTCCAGTGTGTGGGGAAGGTGCTCATGTGTGTGGGAGGTGTTTCAGTGTGTGGGGAAGGTGTTTCAGTGTGTGGGGAAGGGTTTCAGTGTGTGGGCAAGGTGTTTCAGTGTGTGCGGAAGGGGTTTCAGTGTGTGGGGAAGCGGCTTCAGTGTGTGGGGAAGTTGTTTCAGTGTGTGGGGAAGGTGTTTCAGTGTGTGGGGAAGGTGTTTCAGTGTGTGGGGAAGGGGTTTCAGTGTGTGGGGATGTGTTTCAGTGTGTGGGGAAGGGGTTTCAGTGTGTGGGGAAGGGTTTCACTGTGTACGGAAGGCGTTTCAGTGTGTGGGGAAGGAGTTTCAGTGTGTGGGGAAGGTGTTTCAGTGTGTGTGGGGAAGGGGGATCAGTGTGTGAGGATTTGTTTCATTGTGTAGGGAAGGGGTTTAGGTGTGTGGGGATGTATCTCAGTGTGTGGGAAAGGTGTATCAGTGTGTGGGGAAGGTTTTCGCTGTGTGCGGAAGGGGTTTCAGTGTGTGGGGAAGGGGTTTCAGTGTATGGGGAAGGTGTTTCAGTATGTGCGGAAGTGGCTTCAGTGTGTGGGGAAGGGGTTTCAGTGTGTGGGGAAGTTGTTTCAGTGTGTGCAGAAGGTATTTCAGTGTGTGGGGAAGGGGTTTCAGTGTGTGGGGAATGTGTTTCAGGGTGTTTGGAAGGGTTTCAGTGTGTGAGGAATTTGTTTCAGTGTGTGGTGAATGAGTATCAGTCTTTTGGGAACGTTTACAGTGTGTGGGGAAGGGGTTTCAGCGTGTGGGGAATGTGTTTCAGTGTGTGGCGATGTGTTGCAGTGTGTGGGGATGGCGTTTCAGTGTGTGGGGAAGGTGTTTCAGTGTGTGGGGAAGGGGTTTCAGTGTGTGGGGTAGGGTTTCCAGTGTGTGGGGAAGGTGCTACTGTGTGTGGGAGGTGTTTCAGTGTGTGGGGAAGGTGTTTCAGTGTGTGGGGAAGGGTTTCAGTGTGTGGGGAAGGTGTTTCAGCGTGTGCAGAAGGGGTTTCAGTGTGTGGGGAAGGTGTTTTGTTGCGTGGGGAAGGTGCTTCAGTGTGTGGGGAAGGGGTTTCAGTGTGTGGGGAAGGTGTTTCAGTGTGTGGGGAAGGGGTTTCTATGTGTGGGAAAGGGGTTTCAGTGTGCGGGGATTGTGATTCTGTGTGTTTGGAAGGGTTTCAGTGTGTGGCAAATGTGTTTCAGTGTGTGGTGAATGGGTTTCAGTGTTTGGGGAAGGGTTTCAGTGTGTGGGGAAGGGGTTTCACTGTGTGGGGAAGGTGTTTCAGTTTGTGGGAATGTGTTGCAGTTTGTGGGGAAGGAGTTTCAGTGTGTGGGGAAGTGTTTCAGTGTGTGGGGAAGGTGTTTCTGTGTGTGGGGAAGGGTTTCAGTGTGTGAGGAAGGTGTTACAGTGTGTGTGGAAGGGGTTTCAGTGTGTGGGGAAGGTGTTTCAGTTTTTGGGGAAGGGGTTTCAGTGTGTGGGGAAGGGTTTCACTGTGTGCGGAAGGGGTTTCAGTGTGTGGGGAAGGAGTTTCAGTGCGTGGGGAAGGTGTTTCAGTGTGTGTGGGGAAGGGTTTCAGTGTGTGGGGATTTGTCTCATTGTGTATGGAAGGGGTCTAAGTGTGTGGGGATGTGTCTCAGTGTGTGGGGTAGGTGTTTCCGTGTGTGGGGAAGGTTTTCACTGTGTGCGGAAGGGGTTTCAGTGTGTGGGGATTTGTCTCATTGTGTATGGAAGGGGTCTAAGTGTGTGGGGATGTGTCTCAGTGTCTGGGGAAGGAGTTTCAGTGTGTGGGGAAGGTGTTTCAGTATGTGTGGAAGGTGTTAAAGTGTCTGGGGATGGGGTTTCAGTATGTGGGGAAGGTGTTTCAGTGTGTGGGGAAGGGGTTTCAGTGTGTGGGGAAGGTGTTTCAGTGTGTGGGGAAGGGCTTTCAGTGTGTGAGAAAGGTGTTTCATTGTGTGGGGATGGTATTTCAGTGTGTGGGGAAGTTGTTTCAGTGTGTGGGGAAGGTGTCTTAGTGTGTGGGGAAGGGGTTTCAGTATGTGGGGAAGTTGTTTCAGTGTGTGGGTATGTGTTTCAGTGTGTGGAGATGTGTTTCAGTGTGTGGGGAAGGGTTTCAGTGTGTGTTGAATGTGTTTCAGTGTGTGGGGAAGGTGTTTCAGTGTGTGGCGATGGGTTTCAGTGTGTGGGTATGAGTTGCATTGTGTGCGGAAGGGGTTTTGGTGTGTGGGCAAGGTGTTTCAGTCTGTGGGGAAGGGGTTTCAGTGTGTGGGGAAGGGGTTTCAGTGTGTGGGGTTTGTGATTCTGTGTGTTTGGAAGGGTTGCAGTGTGTGGGGAATGTGTTTCAGTGTGTGGTGAATGGGTTTCAGTGTTTGGGGAGTGTTTCAGTGTGTGAGGAAGGGGTTTTAGTGTGTGGGGAAGGTGTTTCAGTGTGTGGGGATGTGTTGCAGTTTGTGGGGAAGGAGTTTCAGTGTGTGGGGAAGTGTTTCAGTGTGTGGGGAAGGTGTTTCAGTGTGTGGGGAAGGGTTTCAGTGTGTGGGGAAGGTGTTTCAGTGTGTGCGGAAGGGGTTTCAGTGTGTGGGGAAGGTGTTTCAGTGTATGGGGAAGGTGTTTCAGTGTGTGGGGAAGGGGCTTCAGTGTGTGGGGAAGTTGTTTCAGTGTGTGGGGAAGGTGTTTCTGTGTGTGGGGATGGGGTTTCTGTGTTTGCGGAAGGGGTTTCAGTGTGTGGGGAAGGTGTTTCAGTGAGTGGGGAAGGTGTTTCAGTGTGTGGGGAAGGTGCTACTGTGTGTGGGAGGTATTTCAGTGTGTGGGGAAGGTGTTTCAGTGTGTGGGGAAGGGTTTCAGTGTGTGGGGAAGGTGTTTCAGCGTGTGCAGAAGGGGTTTCAGTGTGTGGGGAAGGTGTTTTGTTGCGTGGGGAAGGTGCTTCAGTGTGTGGGGAAGGGGTTTCAGTGTGTGGGGATGTGTTTCAGTGTGTGTGGAAGGGGTTTCAGTGTGTGGGGAAGGGTTTCACTGTGTACGGAAGGCGTTTCAGTGTGTGGGGAAGGAGTTTCAGTGTGTGGGGAAGGTGTTTCAGTGTTTGTGGGGAAGGGGTTTCAGTGTGTGAGGATTTGTTTCATTGTGTAGGGAAGGGGTTTAAGTGTGTAGGGATGTATCTCAGTGTGTGGGAAAGGTGTATCAGTGTGTGGGGAAGGTTTTCACAGTGTGCAGAAGGGGTTTCAGTGTGTGGGGAAGGGGTTTCAGTGTATGGGGAAGGTGTTTCAGTATGTGCGGAAGGGGCTTCAGTGTGTGGGGAAGGGGTTTCAGTGTGTGGGGACGTTGTTTCAGTGTGTGCAGAAGGTATTTCAGTGTGTGGGGAAGGGGTTTCAGTGTGTGGGGAATGTGTTTCAGTGTGTTTGGAAGGGTTTCAGTGTGTGGGGAATTTGTTTCAGTGTGTGGTGAATGAGTATCAGTCTTTTGGGAACGTTTACAGTGTGTGGGGAAGGGGTTTCAGCGTGTGGGGAATGTGTTTCAGTGTGTGGTGATGTGTTGCAGTGTGTGGGGATGGCGTTTCAGTGTGTGGGGAAGGTGTTTCAGTGTGTGGGCAAGGGGTTTCAGTGTGTGGGGTAGGGTTTCCAGTGTGTGGGGAAGGTGCTACTGTGTGTGGGAGGTGTTTCAGTGTGTGGGGAAGGTGTTTCAGTGTGCGGGGAAGGGTTTCAGTGTGTGGGGAAGGTGTTTCAGCGTGTGCAGAAGGGGTTTCAGTGTGTGGGGAAGGTGTTTTGTTGCGTGGGGAAGGTGCTTCAGTGTGTGGGGAAGGGGATTCAGTGTGTGGGGAAGGTGTTTCAGTGTGTGGGGAAGGGGTTTCTGTGTGTGGGGAAGGGGTTTAAGTGTGTGGGGATTGTGATTCTGTGTGTTTGGAATGGTTTCAGTGTGTGGCAAATGTGTTTCAGTGTGTGGTGAATGGGTTTCAGTGTTTGGGGAAGGGTTTCAGTGTGTGGGGAAGGGGTTTCACTGTGTGGGGAAGGTGTTTCAGTTTGTGGGAATGTGTTGCAGTTTGTGGGGAAGGAGTTTCAGTGTGTGGGGAAGTGTTTCAGTGTGTGGGGAAGGAGTTTCTGTGTGTGGGGAAGGGTTTCAGTGTGTGAGGAAGGTGTTTCAGTGTGTGTGGAAGGGGTTTCAGTGTGTTAGGAAGATGTTTCAGTGTATGGGGAAGGT
Organism: Heterodontus francisci; assembly: GCF_036365525.1. NCBI lineage: Eukaryota > Metazoa > Chordata > Chondrichthyes > Heterodontiformes > Heterodontidae > Heterodontus > Heterodontus francisci. The sequence continues at coordinate 224,548 of NW_027142075.1, read as the reverse complement.
GTTTCAGTGTGTGGGGAAGGGGCTTCAGTGTGTGGGGAAGCTGTTTCAGTGTGTGGGGAAGGTGTTTCAGTGTGTGGGGAAGGGTTTCAGTGTGTGAGGAAGGTGTTTCAGTGTGTGTGGAAGGGGTTTCAGTGTGTTAGGAAGATGTTTCAGTGTATGGGGAAGGTGTTTCAGTGTGTGCGGAAGGGGCTTCAGTGTGTGGGGAAGTTGTTTCAGTGTGTGGGGAAGGAGTTTCAGTGTGTGGGGTAGGGGTTTCAGTGTGTGGGGAAGGGGTTTCAGTGTGTGGGGATGTGTTTCAGTGTGTGGGGAATGTGTTTCAGTGTGTGGGGAAGGTTTTCACTGTGTGCGGAAGGGGTTTCAGTGTGTGGGGAAGGAGTTTCAGTGTGTGGGTAAGGTGTTTCAGTGTGTGTGGGGAAGGGGTTTCAGTGTGTGGGGATTTGTCTCATTGTGTATGGAAGGGGTCTAAGTGTGTGGAGATGTGTCTCAGTGTGTGGGGTAGGTGTTTCCGTGTGTGGGGAAGGTTTTCACTGTGTGCGGAAGGGGTTTCAGTGTGTGGGGAAGGAGTTTCAGTGTATGGGGAAACTGTTTCAGGATGTGCGGAAGGGGCTTCAGTGTGTGGGGAAGGGGTTTCAGTGTGTGGGGAATGAGTTTCAAGTGTGTTTGGAAGGGTTTCAGTTTGTGGGGAATGTGTTTCAGTGTGTGGTGAATGAGTATCAGTGTTTCGGGAAGGTTTACAGTGTGTGGGGAAGGGGTTTCAGCGTGTGGGGAATGTGTTTCAGTGTGTGGCAATGTGATGCAGTGTGTGGGGATGGCGTTTCAGTGTGTGGGGAAGGTGTTTCAGTGTGTGGGGAAGGGGTTTCAGTGTGTGGGGGAGGGTTTCCAGTGTGTGGGGAAGGTGCTCATGTGTGTGGGAGGTGTTTCAGTGTGTGGGGAAGGTGCTTCAGTGTGTGGGGAAGGGTTTCAGTGTGTGGGCAAGGTGTTTCAGTGTGTGCGGAAGGGGTTTCAGTGTGTGGGGAAGCGGCTTCAGTGTGTGGGGAAGTTGTTTCAGTGTGTGGGGAAGGTGTTTCAGTGTGTGGGGAAGGTGTTTCAGTGTGTGGGGAAGGGGTTTCAGTGTGTGGGGATGTGTTTCAGTGTGTGGGGAAGGGGTTTCAGTGTGTGGGGAAGGGTTTCACTGTGTACGGAAGGCGTTTCAGTGTGTGGGGAAGGAGTTTCAGTGTGTGGGGAAGGTGTTTCAGTGTGTGTGGGGAAGGGGGATCAGTGTGTGAGGATTTGTTTCATTGTGTAGGGAAGGGGTTTAGGTGTGTGGGGATGTATCTCAGTGTGTGGGAAAGGTGTATCAGTGTGTGGGGAAGGTTTTCGCCGTGTGCGGAAGGGGTTTCAGTGTGTGGGGAAGGGGTTTCAGTGTATGGGGAAGGTGTTTCAGTATGTGCGGAAGTGGCTTCAGTGTGTGGGGAAGGGGTTTCAGTGTGTGGGGAAGTTGTTTCAGTGTGTGCAGAAGGTATTTCAGTGTGTGGGGAAGGGGTTTCAGTGTGTGGGGAATGTGTTTCAGGGTGTTTGGAAGGGTTTCAGTGTGTGAGGAATTTGTTTCAGTGTGTGGTGAATGAGTATCAGTCTTTTGGGAACGTTTACAGTGTGTGGGGAAGGGGTTTCAGCGTGTGGGGAATGTGTTTCAGTGTGTGGCGATGTGTTGCAGTGTGTGGGGATGGCGTTTCAGTGTGTGGGGAAGGTGTTTCAGTGTGTGGGGAAGGGGTTTCAGTGTGTGGGGTAGGGTTTCCAGTGTGTGGGGAAGGTGCTACTGTGTGTGGGAGGTGTTTCAGTGTGTGGGGAAGGTGTTTCAGTGTGTGGGGAAGGGTTTCAGTGTGTGGGGAAGGTGTTTCAGCGTGTGCAGAAGGGGTTTCAGTGTGTGGGGAAGGTGTTTTGTTGCGTGGGGAAGGTGCTTCAGTGTGTGGGGAAGAGGTTTCAGTGTGTGGGGAAGGTGTTTCAGTGTGTGGGGAAGGGGTTTCTATGTGTGGGAAAGGGGTTTCAGTGTGTGGGGATTGTGATTCTGTGTGTTTGGAAGGGTTTCAGTGTGTGGCAAATGTGTTTCAGTGTGTGGTGAATGGGTTTCAGTGTTTGGGGAAGGGTTTCAGTGTGTGGGGAAGGGGTTTCACTGTGTGGGGAAGGTGTTTCAGTTTGTGGGAATGTGTTGCAGTTTGTGGGGAAGGAGTTTCAGTGTGTGGGGAAGTGTTTCAGTGTGTGGGGAAGGTGTTTCTGTGTGTGGGGAAGGGTTTCAGTGTGTGAGGAAGGTGTTACAGTGTGTGTGGAAGGGGTTTCAGTGTGTGGGGAAGGTGTTTCAGTGTATGGGGAAGGTGTTTCAGTGTGTGGGGAAGCGGCTTAAGTGTGTGGGGAAGTTGTTTCAGTGCGTGGGGAAGGTGTTTCAATGAGTGGGGTAGGGGTTTCAGTGTGTGGGGAAGGGGTTTCAGTGTGTGGGGATGTGTTTCAGTTTTTGGGGAAGGGGTTTCAGTGTGTGGGGAAGGGTTTCACTGTGTGCGGAAGGGGTTTCAGTGTGTGGGGAAGGAGTTTCAGTGTGTGGGGAAGGTGTTTCAGTGTGTGTGGGGAAGGGGTTTCAGTGTGTGGGGATTTGTCTCATTGTGTATGGAAGGGGTCTAAGTGTGTGGGGATGTGTCTCAGTGTGTGGGGTAGGTGTTTCCGTGTGTGGGGAAGGTTTTCACTGTGTGCGGAAGGGGTTTCAGTGTGTGGGGAAGGAGTTTCAGTGTGTGGGGAAACTGTTTCAGGATGAGCGGAAGGGGCTTCAGTGTGTGGGGAAGGGGTTTCAGTGTGTGGGGAATGTGTTTCAAGTGTGTTTGGAAGGGTTTCAGTGTGTGGGGAATGTGTTTCAGTGTGTGGTGAATGAGTATCAGTGTTTTGGGAAGGTTTACAGTGTGTGGGGAAGGGGTTTCAGCGTGTGGGGAATGTGTTTCAGTGTGTGGCGATGTGTTGCAGTGTGTGGGGATGGCGTTTCAGTGTGTGGGGAAGGTGTTTCAGTGTGTGGGGAAGGGGTTTCAGTGTGTGGGGGAGGGTTTCCAGTGTGTGGGGAAGGTGCTCATGTGTGTGGGAGGTGTTTCAGTGTGTGGGGAAGGTGTTTCAGTGTGTGGGGAAGGGTTTCAGTGTGTGGGGAAGGTGTTTCAGTGTGTGCGGAAGGGGTTTCAGTGTGTGGGGAAGGTGTTTCAGTGTGTGGGGAAGGGGCTTCAGTGTGTGGGGAAGTTGTTTCAGTGTGTGGGGAAGGTGTTTCAGTGTGTGGGGATGGGGTTTCTGTGTGTGCGGAAGGGGTTTCAGTGTGTGGGGAAGGTGTTTCAGTGTGTGGGGAAGGTGTTTCAGTGTGTGGGGAAGGGGTTTCAGTGTGTGGGGATGTGTTTCAGTGTGTGGGGAAGGGGTTTCAGTGTGTGGAGAAGGTGTTTCAGAGTGTGGGGATTGTGATTCTGTGTGTTTGGAAGGGTTTCAGTGTGTGGCAAATGTGTTTCAGTGTGTGGTGAATGGGTTTCAGTGTTTGGGGAAGGGTTTCAGTGTGTGGGGAAGGGGTTTCACTGTGTGGGGAAGGTGTTTCAGTTTGTGGGAATGTGTTGCAGTTTGTGGGGAAGGAGTTTCAGTGTGTGGGGAAGTGTTTCAGTTTGTGGGGAAGGTGTTTCTGTGTGTGGGGAAGGGTTTCAGTGTGTGAGGAAGGTGTTACAGTGTGTGTGGAAGGGGTTTCAGTGTGTGGGGAAGGTGTTTCAGTGTATGGGGAAGGTGTTTCAGTGTGTGGGGAAGCGGCTTCAGTGTGTGGGGAAGTTGTTTCAGTGCGTGGGGAAGGTGTTTCAATGAGTGGGGTAGGGGTTTCAGTGTGTGGGGAAGGGGTTTCAGTGTGTGGGGATGTGTTTCAGTTTTTGGGGAAGGGGTTTCAGTGTGTGGGGAAGGGTTTCACTGTGTGCAGAAGGGGTTTCAGTGTGTGGGGAAGGAGTTTCAGTGTGTGGGGAAGGTGTTTCAGTGTGTGTGGGGAAGGGGTTTCAGTGTGTGGGGATTTGTCTCATTGTGTATGGAAGGGGTCTAAGTGTGTGGGGATGTGTCTCAGTGTGTGGGGTAGGTGTTTCCGTGTGTGGGGAAGGTTTTCACTGTGTGCGGAAGGGGTTTCAGTGTGTGGGGAAGGAGTTTCAGTGTGTGGGGAAACTGTTTCAGGATGAGCGGAAGGGGCTTCAGTGTGTGGGGAAGGGGTTTCAGTGTGTGGGGAATGTGTTTCAAGTGTGTTTGGAAGGGTTTCAGTGTGTGGGGAATGTGTTTCAGTGTGTGGTGAATGAGTATCAGTGTTTTGGGAAGGTTTACAGTGTGTGGGGAAGGGGTTTCAGCGTGTGGGGAATGTGTTTCAGTGTGTGGCGATGTGTTGCAGTGTGTGGGGATGGCGTTTCAGTGTGTGGGGATGGTGTTTCAGTGTGTGGGGAAGGGGTTTCAGTGTGTGGGGGAGGGTTTCCAGTGTGTGGGGAAGGTGCTCATGTGTGTGGGAGGTGTTTCAGTGTGTGGGGAAGGTGTTTCAGTGTGTGGGGAAGGGTTTCAGTGTGTGGGGAAGGTGTTTCAGTGTGTGCGGAAGGGGTTTCAGTGTGTGGGGAAGGTGTTTCAGTGTGTGGGGAAGGGGCTTCAGTGTGTGGGGAAGTTGTTTCAGTGTGTGGGGAAGGTGTTTCAGTGTGTGGGGATGGGGTTTCTGTGTGTGCGGAAGGGGTTTCAGTGTGTGGGGAAGGTGTTTCAGTGTGTGGGGAAGGTGTTTCAGTGTGTGGGGAAGGGGTTTCAGTGTGTGGGGATGTGTTTCAGTGTGTGAGGAAGGGGTTTCAGTGTGTGGAGAAGGTGTTTCACTGTGTACGGAAGGCGTTTCAGTGTGTGGGGAAGGAGTTTCAGTGTTTGGGGAAGGTGTTTCAGTGTGTGTGGGGAAGGGGTTTCAGTGTGTGAGGATTTGTTTCATTGTGTAGGGAAGGGGTTTAGGTGTGTGGGGATGTATCTCAGTGTGTGGGAAAGGTGTATCAGTTTGTGGGGAAGGTTTTCACTGTGTGCGGAAGGGGTTTCAGTGTGTGGGGAAGGGGTTTCAGTGTATGGGGAAGGTGTTTCAGTATGTGCGGAAGGGGCTTCAGTGTGTGGGGAAGGGGTTTCAGTGTGTGGGGAATGTGTTTCAGTGTGTTTGGAAGGGTTTCAGTGTGTGGGGAATTTGTTTCAGTGTGTGGTGAATGAGTATCAGTGTTTTGGGAACGTTTACAGTGTGTAGGGAAGGGGTTTCAGCGTGTGGGGAATGTGTTTCAGTGTGTGGCGATGTGTTGCAGTGTGTGGGGATGGCGTTTCAGTGTGTGGGGAAGGTGTTTCAGTGTGTGGGGAAGGGGTTTCAGTGTGTGGGGTAGGGTTTCCCGTGTGTGGGGAAGGTGCTACTGTGTGTGGGATGTGTTTCAGTGTGTGGGAAGGTATTTCAGTGTGTGGGGAAGGGTTTCAGTGTGTGGGGAAGGTGTTTCAGCGTGTGCAGAAGGGGTTTCAGTGTGTGGGGAAGGTGTTTCAGTGTGTGTGGAAGGGGTTTCAGTGTGTGGGGAAGGTGTTTCAGTGTGTGGGGAAGGGGTTTCAGTGTATGGGGATGGGTTTCCAGTGTCTGGGGAAGGAGTTTCAGTGTGTGGGGAAGTGTTTCAGTGTGTGGGGAAGGGGTTTCAGGGTTTGGGATAGGTGTTCCAGTGTGTGGGGATGGTATATCAGTGTGTGGGGAAGGGGTATCAGTGTGTGAGGATTTGTTTCATTGTGTAGGGAAGGGGTTTAGGTGTGTGGGGATGTATCTCAGTGTGTGGGAAAGGTGTATCAGTGTGTGGGGAAGGTTTTCACTGTGTGCGGAAGGGGTTTCAGTGTGTGGGGAAGGTGTTTCAGTGTATGGGGAAGGTGTTTCAGTATGTGCGGAAGTGGCTTCAGTGTGTGGGGAAGGGGTTTCAGTGTGTGGGGAAGTTGTTTCAGTGTGTGCAGAAGGTATTTCAGTGTGTGGGGAAGGGGTTTCAGTGTGTGGGGAATGTGTTTCAGTGTGTTTGGAAGGGTTTCAGTGTGTGGGGAATTTGTTTCAGTGTGTGGTGAATTAGTATCAGTCTTTTGGGTACGTTTACAGTGTGTGGGGAAGGGGTTTCAGAGTGTGGGGAATGTGTTTCAGTGTGTGGCGATGTGTTGCAGTGTGTGGGGATGGCGTTTCAGTGTGTGGGGAAGGTGTTTCAGTGTGTGGGGAAGGGGTTTCAGTGTGTGGGGTAGGGTTTCCAGTGTGTGGGGAAGGTGCTACTGTGTGTGGGAGGTGTTTCAGTGTGTGGGGAAGGTGTTTCAGTGTGTGGGGAAGGGTTTCAGTGTGTGGGGAAGGTGTTTCAGCGTGTGCAGAAGGGGTTTCAGTGTGTGGGGAAGGTGTTTTGTTGCGTGGGGAAGGTGCTTCAGTGTGTGGGGAAGGGGTTTCAGTGTGTGGGGAAGGTGTTTCAGTGTGTGGGGAAGGGGTTTCTGTGTGTGGGAAAGGGGTTTCAGTGTGTGGGGATTGTGATTCTGTGTGTTTGGAAGGGTTTCAGTGTGTGGCAAATGTGTTTCAGTGTGTGGTGAATGGGTTTCAGTGTTTGGGGAAGGGTTTCAGTGTGTGGGGAAGGGGTTTCACTGTGTGGGGAAGGTGTTTCAGTTTGTGGGAATGTGTTGCGGTTTGTGGGGAAGGAGTTCCAGTGTGTGGGGAAGTGTTTCAGTATGTGGGGAAGGTGTTTCTGTGTGTGGGGAAGGGTTTCAGTGTGTGAGGAAGGTGTTACAGTGTGTGTGGAAGGGGTTTCAGTGTGTTAGGAAGATGTTTCAGTGTATGGGGAAGGTGTTTCAGTGTGTGGGGAAGCGGCTTCAGTGTGTGGGGAAGTTGTTTCAGTGTGTGGGGAAGGTGTTTCAATGTGTGGGGTAGGGGTTTCAGTGTGTGGGGAAGGGGTTTCAGTGTGTGGGGATGTGTTTCAGTTTTTGGGGAAGGGGTTTCAGTGTGTGGGGAAGGGTTTCACTGTGTGCGGAAGGGGTTTCAGTGTGTGGGGAAGGAGTTTCAGTGTGTGGGGAAGGTGTTTCAGTGTGTGTGGGGAAGGGGTTTCAGTGTGTGGGGATTTGTCTCATTGTGTATGGAAGGGGTCTAAGTGTGTGGGGATGTGTCTCAGTGTGTGGGGTAGGTGTTTCCGTGTGTGGGGAAGGTTTTCACTGTGTGCGGAAGGGGTTTCAGTGTGTGGGGAAGGAGTTTCAATGTGTGGGGAAACTGTTTCAGGATGAGCGGAAGGGGCTTCAGTGTGTGGGGAAGGGGTTTCAGTGTGTGGGGAATGTGTTTCAAGTGTGTTTGGAAGGGTTTCAGTGTGTGGGGAATGTGTTTCAGTGTGTGGTGAATGAGTATCAGTGTTTCGGGAAGGTTTACAGTGTGTGGGGAAGGGGTTTGAACGTGTGGGGAATGTGTTTCAGTGTGTGGCGATGTGTTGCAGTGTGTGGGGATGGCGTTTTAGTGTGTGGGGAAGGTGTTTCAGTGTGTGGGGAAGGGGTTTCAGTGTGTGGGGGAGGGTTTCCAGTGTGTGGGGAAGGTGCTCATGTGTGTGGGAGGTGTTTCAGTGTGTGGGGAAGGTGTTTCAGTGTGTGGGGAAGGGTTTCAGTGTGTGGGGAAGGTGTTTCAGTGTGTGGGGAAGGTGTTTCATTGTGTGGGGAAGGGGCTTCAGTGTGTGGGGAAGTTGTTTCAGTGTGTGGGGAAGGTGTTTCAGTGTGTGGGGATGGGGTTTCTGTGTGTGCGGAAGGGGTTTCAGTGTGTGGGGAAGGTGTTTCAGTGTGTGGGGAAGGTGTTTCAGTGTGTGGGGAAGGGGTTTCAGTGTGTGGGGATGTGTTTCAATGTGTGGGGAAGGGGTTTCAGTGTGTGGAGAAGGGTTTCACTGTGTACGGAAGGCGTTTCAGTGTGTGGGGAAGGAGTTTCAGTGTGTGGGGAAGGTGTTTCAGTGTGTGTGGGGAAGGGGTTTCAGTGTGTGAGGATTTGTTTCATTGTGTAGGGAAGGGGTTTAGGTGTGTGGGGATGTATCGCAGTGTGTGGGAAAGGTGTATCAGTGTGTGGGGAAGGTTTTCACTGTGTGCGGAAGGGGTTTCAGTGTGTGGGGAAGGGGTTTCAGTGTATGGGGAAGGTGTTTCAGTATGTGCGGAAGGGGCTTCAGTGTGTGGGGAAGGGGTTTCAGTGTGTGGGGAAGTTGTTTCAGTGTGTGCAGAAGGTATTTCAGTGTCTGGGGAAGGGGTTTCAGTGTGTGGGGAATGTGTTTCAGTGTGTTTGGAAGGGTTTCAGTGTGTGGGGAATTTGTTTCAGTGTGTGGTGAATGAGTATCAGTCTTTTGGGAACGTTTACAATGTGTAGGGAAGGGGTTTCAGCGTGTGGGGAATGTGTTTCAGTGTGTGGCGATGTGTTGCAGTGTGTGGGGATGGCGTTTCAGTGTGTGGGGAAGGTGTTTCAGTGTGTGGGGAAGGGGTTTCAGTGTGTGGGGTAGGGTTTCCAGTGTGTGGGGAAGGTGCTACTGTGTGTGGGAGGTGTTTCAGTGTGTGGGAAGGTGTTTCAGTGTGTGGGGAAGGGTTTCAGTGTGTGGGGAAGGTGTTTCAGCGTGTGCAGAAGGGGTTTCAGTGTGTGGGGAAGGTGTTTCAGTGTGTGTGGAAGGGGTTTCAGTGTGTGGGGAAGGTGTTTCAGTGTGTGGGGAAGGTGTTTCAGTGTATGGGGATGGGTTTCCAGTGTCTGGCGAAGGAGTTTCAGTGTGTGGGGAAGTGTTTCAGTGTGTGGGGAAGGGGTTTCAGGGTTTGGGATAGGTTTTCCAGTGTGTGGGGATGGTATATAAGTGTGTGGCGAAGGTGTTTCAGTATGTGTGGAAGGTGTTAAAGTGTCTGGGGATGGGGTTTCAGTATGTGGGGAAGGTGTTTCAGTGTGTGGGGAAGGGGTTTCAGTGTGTGGGGAAGGTGTTTCAGTGTGTGGGGAAGGGGTTTCAGTGTGTGAGAAAGGTGTTTCATTGTGTGGGGATGGTATTTCAGTGTGTGGGGAAGTTGTTTCAGTGTGTGGGGAAGGTGTCTTAGTGTGTGGGGAAGGGGTTTCAGTATGTGGGGAAGGTGTTTCAGTGTGTGGGTATGTGTTTCAGTGTGTGGAGATGTGTTTCAGTGTGTGGGGAAGGGTTTCAGTGTGTGTTGAATGTGTTTCAGTGTGTGGGGATGGGTTTCAGTGTGTGGCGATGGGTTTCAGTGTGTGGGGATGAGTTGCATTGTGTGCGGAAAGGGTTTTGGTGTGTGGGGAAGGTGTTTCAGTGTGTGGGGAAGGGGTTTCAGTGTGTGGGGAAGTGTTTTCAGTGTGTGGGGTTTGTGATTCTGTGTGTTTGGAAGGGTTGCAGTGTGTGGGGACTGTGTTTCAGTGTGTGGAGATGCGTTTCAGTGTGTGGGGAAGGGTTTCAGTGTGTGGGGAAGGGTTTCAGAGTGTGTTGAATGTGTTTCAGTGTGTGGGGATGGGTTTCAGTGTGTGGCGATGGGTTTCAGTGTGTGGGGATGAGTTGCATTGTGTGCGGAAGGGGTTTTGGTGTGTGGGGAAGGTGTTTCAGTGTTTGGTGAATGGGTTTCAGTGTTTGGGGAGGGTTTTAGTGTGTGGGGAAGGGGTTTTAGTGTGTGGGGAAGGTGTTTCAGTGTGTGGGGATGTGTTGCAGTTTGAGGGGAAGGAGCTTCAGTGTGTGGGGAAGTGTTTCAGTGTGTGGGGAAGGTGTTTCAGTGTGTGGGGAAGGGTTTCAGTGTGTGGGGAACGTGTTTCAGTGTGTGCGGAAGGGGTTTCAGTGTGTGGGGAAGGTGTTTCAGTGTATGGGGAAGGTGTTTCAGTGTGTGGGGAAGGGATTTCAGTGTGTGGGGAAGTTGTTTCAGTGTGTGGGAATGGGGTTTCTGTGTGTGCGGAAGGGGTTTCAGTGTGTGGGGAAGGTGTTTCAGTGAGTGGGGAAGGTGTTTCAGTGTGTGGGGAAGGTGTTTCAGTGTGTGGGGAAGGGGTTTCAGTGTGTGGGGCTGTGTTTCAGTGTGTGAGGAAGGGGTTGCAGTGTGTGGGGAACGGATTCACTGTGTACGGAAGGCGTTTCAGTGTGTGGGGAAGGAGTTTCAGTGTGTGGGGAAGGTGTTTCAGTGTTTGTGGGGAAGGGGTTTCAGTGTGTGAGGATTTGTTTCATTGTGTAGGGAAGGGGTTTAAGTGTGTGGGGATGTATCTCAGTGTGTGGGATAGGTGTATCAGTGTGTGGGGAAGGTTTTCACTGTGTGCAGAAGGGGTTTCAGTGTGTGGGGAAGGGGTTTCAGTGTATGGGGAAGGTGTTTCAGTATGTGCGGAAGGGGCAACAGTGTGTGGGGAAGGGTTTTCAGTGTGTGGGGAAGTTGTTTCAGTGTGTGCAGAAGGTATTTCAGTGTGTGGGGAAGGGGTTTCAGTGTGTGGGGAATGTGTTTCAGTGTGTTTGGAAGGGTTTCAGTGTGTGGGGAATTTGTTTCAGTGTGTGGTGAATGAGTATCAGTCTTTTGGGAACGTTTACAGTGAGTGTGGAAGGGGTTTTAGCGTGTGGGGAATGTGTTTCAGTGTGTGGCGAAGTGTTGCAGTGTGTGGGGATGGCGTTTCAGTGTGTGGGGAAGGTGTTTCAGTGTGTGGGGAAGGGGTTTCAGTGTGTGGGGTAGGGTTTCCAGTGTGTGGGGAAGGTGCTACTGTGTGTGGGAGGTGTTTCAGTGTGAGGGGAAGGTGTTTCAGCGTGTGCAGAAGGGGTTTCAGTGTGTGGGGAAGGTGTTTTGTTGCATGGGGAAGGTGCTTCAGTGTGTGGGGAAGGAGTTTCAGTGTGTGGGGAAGGTGTTTCAGTGTGTGGGGAAGGGATTTCTGTGTGTGGGGAAGGAGTTTCAGTGTGTGGCAAATGTGTTTCAGTGTGTGATGAATGGGTTTCAGTGTTTGGGGAAGGGTTTCAGTGTGTGGGGAAGGGGTTTCACTGCGTGGGGAAGGTGTTTAAGTTTGTGGGAATGTGTTGCAGTTTGTGGGGAAGGAGTTTCAGTGTGTGGGGAAGTGTTTCAGTGTGTGGGGAAGGTGTTTCTGTGTGTGGGGAAGGGTTTCAGTGTGTGAGGAAGGTGTTTCAGTGTGTGTGGAAGGGGTTTCAGTGTGTAGGGAAGATGTTTCAGTGTGTGGGGAAGGTATTTCAGTGTGTGGGGAAGGGGCTTCAGTGTGTGGGGAAGTTGTTTCAGTGTGTGGGGAAGGTGTTTCAGTGTGTGGGGTAGGGGTTTCAGTGTGTGCGGAAGGGGTTTCAGTGTGTGGGGAAGGTGTTTCAGTGTCTGGGGAAGGTGTTTCAGTGTGTGGGGAAGGTGTTTCAGTGTGTGGGGAAGGGGTTTCAGTGTGTGGGGATGTGTTTCAGTATGTGGGGAAGGGGTTTCAGTGTGTGGGGAAGGGTTTCACTGTGTGCGGAAGGTGTTTCAGTGTGTGGGGAAGGAGTTTCAGTGTGTGGGGAAGGTGTTTCAGTGAGTGGGGAAGGTGTTTCAGTGTGTGGGGAAGGTGTTTCAGTGTGTGGGGAAGGGGTTTCAGTGTGTGGGGCTGTGTTTCAGTGTGTGAGGAAGGGGTTGCAGTGTGTGGGGAACGGATTCACTGTGTACGGAAGGCGTTTCAGTGTGTGGGGAAGGAGTTTCAGTGTGTGGGGAAGGTGTTTCAGTGTTTGTGGGGAAGGGGTTTCAGTGTGTGAGGATTTGTTTCATTGTGTAGGGAAGGGGTTTAAGTGTGTGGGGATGTATCTCAGTGTGTGGGATAGGTGTATCAGTGTGTGGGGAAGGTTTTCACTGTGTGCAGAAGGGGTTTCAGTGTGTGGGGAAGGGGTTTCAGTGTATGGGGAAGGTGTTTCAGTATGTGCGGAAGGGGCAACAGTGTGTGGGGAAGGGTTTTCAGTGTGTGGGGAAGTTGTTTCAGTGTGTGCAGAAGGTATTTCAGTGTGTGGGGAAGGGGTTTCAGTGTGTGGGGAATGTGTTTCAGTGTGTTTGGAAGGGTTTCAGTGTGTGGGGAATTTGTTTCAGTGTGTGGTGAATGAGTATCAGTCTTTTGGGAACGTTTACAGTGAGTGTGGAAGGGGTTTTAGCGTGTGGGGAATGTGTTTCAGTGTGTGGCGAAGTGTTGCAGTGTGTGGGGATGGCGTTTCAGTGTGTGGGGAAGGTGTTTCAGTGTGTGGGGAAGGGGTTTCAGTGTGTGGGGTAGGGTTTCCAGTGTGTGGGGAAGGTGCTACTGTGTGTGGGAGGTGTTTCAGTGTGAGGGGAAGGTGTTTCAGCGTGTGCAGAAGGGGTTTCAGTGTGTGGGGAAGGTGTTTTGTTGCATGGGGAAGGTGCTTCAGTGTGTGGGGAAGGAGTTTCAGTGTGTGGGGAAGGTGTTTCAGTGTGTGGGGAAGGGATTTCTGTGTGTGGGGAAGGAGTTTCAGTGTGTGGCAAATGTGTTTCAGTGTGTGATGAATGGGTTTCAGTGTTTGGGGAAGGGTTTCAGTGTGTGGGGAAGGGGTTTCACTGCGTGGGGAAGGTGTTTAAGTTTGTGGGAATGTGTTGCAGTTTGTGGGGAAGGAGTTTCAGTGTGTGGGGAAGTGTTTCAGTGTGTGGGGAAGGTGTTTCTGTGTGTGGGGAAGGGTTTCAGTGTGTGAGGAAGGTGTTTCAGTGTGTGTGGAAGGGGTTTCAGTGTGTAGGGAAGATGTTTCAGTGTGTGGGGAAGGTATTTCAGTGTGTGGGGAAGGGGCTTCAGTGTGTGGGGAAGTTGTTTCAGTGTGTGGGGAAGGTGTTTCAGTGAGTGGGGTAGGGGTTTCAGTGTGTGCGGAAGGGGTTTCAGTGTGTGGGGAAGGTGTTTCAGTGTCTGGGGAAGGTGTTTCAGTGTGTGGGGAAGGTGTTTCAGTGTGTGGGGAAGGGGTTTCAGTGTGTGGGGATGTGTTTCAGTATGTGGGGAAGGGGTTTCAGTGTGTGGGGAAGGGTTTCACTGTGTGCGGAAGGTGTTTCAGTGTGTGGGGAAGGAGTTTCAGTGTGTGGGGAAGGTGTTTCAGTGCGTGTGGGGAAGGGGTTTCAGTGTGTGTGGGTTTGTCTCATTGTGTATGGAAGGGGTCTAAGTGTGTGGGGATGTGTCTCAGTGTGTGGGGTAGGAGTTTCCGTGTGTGGGGAAGGTTTTCACTGTGTGCGGAAGGGGTTTCAGTGTGTGGGGAAGGAGATTCAGTGTGTGGGGAAGGTGTTTCAGGATGTGCGGAAGGGGCTTCAGTGTGTGGGGAAGGGGTTTCAGTGTGTGGGGATGGTGTTTCAAGTGTGTTTGGAAGGGTTTCAGTGTGTGGGGAAGGTGTTTCAGTGTGTGGTGAATGAGTATCAGTGTTTTGGGAAGGTTTACAGTGTGTGGGGAAGGGGTTTCAGCGTGTGGGGAATGTGTTTCAGTGTGTGGCGATGTGTTACAGTGTGTGGGGATGGCGTTTCAGTGTGTGCGGAAGGTGTTTCAGTGTGTGGGGAAGGGGTTTCAGTGTGTGGGGGAGGGTTTCCAGTGTGTGGGGCAGGTGCTACTGTGTGTGGTAGGTGTTTCTGTGTGTGGGGAAGGTATTTCAGTGTGTGGGGAAGGGTATCAGTGTGTGGGGAAGGTGTTTCAGTGTTTGCGGAAGGGGTTTCAGTGTGTAAGGAAGGTGCTTTGTTGCGTGGGGAAGGTGTTTCAGAGTGTGGGGAAGGGGTTTCATTGTGTGGGGAAGGTGTTTCAGTGTGTGTGGAAGGGGTTTCAGTGTGTGAGGAAGGTGTTTCAGTGTGTGGGGAAGGGTTTCACTGTGTGGGGAAGGTGTTTCAGTGTGTGGGGAAGGGGTTTCAGAGTGTGGGGAATGTGTTTCAAGTTTGTTTGGAAGGGTTTGAGTGTGTGGGGAATGTGTTTCAGTGTGTGGTGAATGAGTATCAGTGTTTTGGGAAGGTTTACAGTGTGTGGGGAAGGTGTTTCAGTATGTGCGAAAGCGGCTTCAGTGTGGGGGGAAGGGGTTTCAGTGTGTGGGGAATGTGTTTCAGTGTGTGCAGAAGGGATTTCAGTGTGTGGGGAAAGGCTTTCAGTGTGAGGTGAATGTGTTTCAGTGTGTTTGGAAGGGTTTCAGTGTGTGGGGAATGTGTTTCAGTGTGTGCAGAAGGGATGTCAGTGTGTGGAGAAGGGCATTCAGTGTGTGGGGAATGTGTTTCAGTGTGTTTGGAAGGGTTTCAGTGTGTGGGGAATGTGTTTCAGTGTGTGGTGAATGTGTTTGAGTGTGTGGCGATGGGTTGCAGTGTGTGGGGATGGCGTTTCAGTGTTTGGGGAAGGTGTTTCAGTGTGTGGGGAAGGGGTTTCAGTGTGTGGGGGAGGGTTTCCAGTGTGTGGGGAAGGTGCTACTGTGTGTGGGATGTGTTTCAGTGTGCGGAGAATGTGTTTCAGTGTGTGGGGAATGGTTTCAGTGTGTGGGGAAGGTGTTTCAGTGTGTGCGGAAGGGGTTTCAGTGTGTGGGGATGGTGTTTTGTTGCGTGGGGAAGGTGTTTCACTGTGTGGGGAAGGTGTTTCAGTGTGTGGGGAAGGTGTTTCAGTGTGTGGGGAAGGGGTTTCAGTGTGAGGGGAAGGGGTTTCAGTGTGTGGGGATTGTGATTCTGTGTGTTTGGAAGGGTTTCAGTGTGTGGGGAATGTGTTTCAGTGTGTGGTGAATGGGTTTCAGTGTTTGGGGAAGGGTTTCAGTGTGTGGGGAAGGGGCTTCAGTGTGTGGGGAAGGTGTTTCAGTGTGTGGGGATGTCGTGCAGTTTGTGGGGAAGGCGTTTCAGTATGTGGGGAAGGGGTTTCAGTGTGTGAGGAAGGTGTTTCAGTGTGTGGGGAAGTGTTTCACTGTGTGGGGAAGGTGTTTCAGTGTGTGGGGAAGGGGTTTCAGTGTGTGGGGAAGGGGTTTCAGTGTGTGGGGAAGGGGTTTCAGTGTGTGGGGAATGTGTTTCAAGTGTGTTTCGAAGGGTTTGATTGTGTGGGGAATGTGTTTCAGTGTGTGGTGAATGAGTATCAGTGTTTTGGGAAGGTTTACAGTGTGTGGGGAAGGTGTTTCAGTATGTGCGAAAGCGGCTTCAGTGTGGGGGGAAGGGGTTTCAGTGTGTGGGGAATGTGTTTCAGTGTGTGCAGAAGGGATTTCAGTGTGTGGGGAAGGGCTTTCAGTGTGTGGGGAATGTGTTTCAGTGTGTTTGGAAGGGTTCAGTGTGTGGGGAATGTGTTTCAGTGTGTGCAGAAGGGATTTCAGTGTGTGGCGAAGGGCTTTCAGTGTGTGGGGAATGTGTTTCAGTGTGTTTGGAAGGGTTTCAGTGTGTGGTGAATGTGTTTCAGTGTGTGGTGAATGTGTTTGAATGTGTGGCGATGTGTTGCAGTGTGTGGGGATGGCGTTTCAGTGTGTGGGGAAGGTGTTTCAGTGTGTGGGGAAGGGGTTTCAGTGTGTGGGGGAGGGTTTCCAGTGTGTGGGGAAGGTGCTACTGTGTGTGGGATGTGTTTCAGTGTGTGGAGAAGGTGTTTCAGTGTGTGGGGAAGGGTTTCAGTGTGTGGGGAAGGTGTTTCACTGTGTGGGGAAGGTGTTTCAGTGTATGGGGAAGGGGTTTCAGTGTGTGAAGAAGGTGTTTCAGTGTGTGGGGAAGTGTTTCACTGTGTGGGGAAGGTGTTTCAGTGTGTGGGGAAGGGGTTTCAGTGTGTGGGGAAGGGGTTTCAGTGTGTGAGGAAGGTGTTTCAGTGTGTGGGGAAGGGTTTCATTGTGTGGGGAAGGTGTTTCAGTGTGTGCGGAAGGGGTTTCAGTGTGTGAGGAAGGTGTTTCAGTGTGTGGGGAAGGGTTTCACTGTGTGGGGAAGGTGTTTCAGTGTGTGGGGAAGGGGTTTCAGTGTGTGGGGAATGTGTTTCAAGTGTGTTTGGAAGGGTTTGATTGTGTGGGGAATGTGTTTCAGTGTGTGGTGAATGAGTATCAGTGTTTTGGGAAGGTTTACAGTGTGTGGGGAAGGTGTTTCAGTATGTGCGAAAGCGGCTTCAGTGTGGGGGGAAGGGGTTTCAGTGTGTGGGGAATGTGTTTCAGTGTGTGCAGAAGGGATTTCAATGTGTGGGGAAGGGCTTTCAGTGTGTGGGGATTGTGTTTCAGTGTGTTTGGAAGGGTTTCAGTGTGTGGGGAATGTGTTTCAGTGTGTGCAGAAGGGATTTCAGCGTGTGGGGAAGGGCTTTCAGTGTGTGGGGAATGTGATTCAGTGTGTTTGGAAGGGTTTCAGTGTGTGGGGAATGTGTTTCAGTATGTGGTGAATGTGTTTGAGTGTGTGGCGATGTGTTGCAGTGTGTGGGGATGGCGTTTCAGTGTGTGGGGAAGGTGTTTCAGTGTGTGGGGAAGGGGTTTCAGTGTGTGGGGGAGGGTTTCCAAAGTGTGTGGGGAAGGTGCTACTGTGTGTGGGATGTGTTTCAGTGTGTGGAGAAGGTGTTTCAGTGTGTGGGGAAGGGTTTCAGTGTGTGGGAAGGTGTTTCAGTGTGTGCGGAAGGGGTTTCAGTGTGGGGATGGTGTTTTGTTGCGTGGGGAAGGTGTTTCACTGTGTGGGGAAGGGGTTTCAGTGTGTGGGGAAGGTGTTTCAGTGTGTGGGGAATGGGTTTCAGTGTGTGGGGAAGGTGTTTCAGTGTGTGGGGATTGTGATTCTGTGTGTTTGGAAGGGTCTCAGTGTGTGGGGAATGTGTTTCAGTGAGTGGTGAATGGGTTTCAGTGTTTGGGGAAGGGTTTCAGTGTGTGGGGAAGGGGCTTCAGAGTGTGGGGAAGGTGTTTCAGTGTGTGGGGATGTGGTGCAGTTTGTGGGGAAGGAGTTTCAGTGTGTGGGGAAGGGGTTTCAGTGTCTGAGGAAGGTGTTTCAGTGTGTGGGGAAGTGTTTCACTGTGTGGGGAAGGTGTTTCAGTGAGTGGGGAAGGGGTTTCAGTGTGTGGGGAAGGGGTATCAGTATGTGAGGAAGGTGTTTCAGTGTGTGGGGAAGGGTTTCATTGTGTGGGGAAGGTGTTTCAGTGTGTGCGGAAGGGGTTTCAGTGTGTGAGGAAGGATTTTCAGTGTGTGGGGAAGGGTTTCACTGTGTGGGGAAGGTGTTTCAGTTTGTGGGGAAGGGGTTTCAGTGTGTGGGGTATGTGTTTCAAGTGTGTTTGGAAGGGTTTGATTGTGTGGGGAATGTGTTTCAGTGTGTGGTGAATGAGTATCAGTGTTTTGGGCAGGTTTACAGTGTGTGGGGAAGGTGTTTCAGTATGTGCGAAAGCGGCTTCAGTGTGGGGGGAAGGGGTTTCAGTGTGTGGGGAATGTGTTTCAGTGTGTGCAGAAGGGATTTCAGTGTGTGGGGAAGGGCTTTCAGTGTGTGGGGAATGTGTTTCAGTGTGTTTGGAAGGGTTCAGTGTGTGGGGAATGTGTTTCAGTGTGTGCAGAAGGGATTTCAGTGTGTGGCGAAGGGCTTTCAGTGTGTGGGGAATGTGTTTCAGTGTGTTTGGAAGGGTTTCAGTGTGTGGGGAATGTGTTTCAGTGTGTGGTGAATGTGTTTGAGGTTGTGGCGATGTGTTGCATGGTGTGGGGATGGCGTTTCAGTGTGTGGGGAAGGTGTTTCAGTGTGTGCGGAAGGGGTTTCAGTGTGTGGGGGAGGGTTTCCAGTGTGTGGGGAAGGTGCTACTGTGTGTGGGATGTGTTTCAGTGTGTGGAGAAGGTGTTTCAGTGTGTGGGGAAGGTTTTCAGTGTGTGGGGAAGGTGTTTCAGTGTGTGCGGAAGGGGTTTCAGTGTGTGCGGAAGGGGTTTCAGTGTGTGGGGATGGTGTTTTGTTGCGTGGGGAAGGTGTTTCACTGTGTGGGGAAGGGGTTTCAGTGTGTGGGGAAGGTGTTTCAGTGTGTGGGGTAGGGGTTTCAGTGTGTGGGGAAGGGGTTTCAGAGTGTGGGGATTGTGATTCTGTGTGTTTGGAAGGGTTTCAGTGTGTGGGGAATGTGTTTCAGTGTGTGGTGAATGGGTTTCAGTGTTTGGGGAAGGGTTTCAGTGTGTGGGGAAGGGGCTTCAGTGTGTGGGGAAGGTGTTTCAGTGTGTGGGGATGTGGTGCAGTTTGTGGGGAAGGAGTTTCAGTGTTTCGGGAAGTGTTTCAGTGTGTGGGTAAGGTGTTTCAGTGTGTGGGGAAGGGTCTCAGTGTGTGGGGAAGGTGTTTCAGTATGTGCGAAAGCGGCTTCAGTGTGGGCGGAAGGGGTTTCAGTGTGTGGGGAATGTGTTTCAGTGTGTGCAGAAGGGATTTCAGTGTTTGGGGAAGGGCTTTCTGTGTGTGGGGAATGTGTTTCAGTGTGTTTGGAAGGGTTTCAGTGTGTGGGGAATGTGTTTCAGTGTGTGGTGAATGTGTTTGAGTGTGTGGCGATGTGTTGCAGTGTGTGGGGATGGCGTTTCAGTGTGTGGGGAAGGTGTTTCAGTGTGTGGGGAAGGGGTTTCAGTGTGTGGGGGAGGGTTTCCAGTGTGTGGGGAAGGTGCTACTGTGTGTGGGAGGTGTTTCAGTGTGTGGGGAAGGGTTTCAGTGTGTGGGGAAGGTGTTTCAGTGTGTGCGGAAGGGGTTTCAGTGTGTGGGGAAGGTGTTTTGTTGCGTGGGGAAGGTGTTTCACTGTGTGGGGAAGGGGTTTCAGTTTGTGGGGAAGGTGTTTCAGTGTGTGGGGAAGGGGTTTCAGTGTGTGGGGAAGGGGTTACAGTGTGTGGGCATTGTGATTCTGTGTGTTTGGAAGGGTTTCAGTGTGTGGGGAATGTGTTTCAGTGTGTGGTGAATGGGTTTCAGTGTTTGGGGAAGGGTTTCAGTGTGTGGGGAATTGTTTCAGTGTGTGGGGAAGGTGTTTCAGTGTGTGGGGATGTGGTGCAGTTTGTGGGGAAGGAGTTTCAGTGTGTGGGGAAGGTGTTTCAGTGTGTGGGGAAGGGTTTCAGTGTGTGGGGAAGGTGTTTCAGTGTATGGGGAAGGGGTTTCAGTGTGTGCGGAAGGGGTTTCAGTGTGTGGGGAAGGGGTTTCAGTGTGTGGGGAAGGGGTTTCAGTGTGTGAAGATTGTGATTCTGTGTGTTTGGAAGTGTTTCAGTGTGTGGGGAATGTGTTTCAGTGTGTGGTGAATGGGTTTCAGTGTTTGGGGAAGGGTTTCAGTGTGTGGGGAAGGGGTTTCAGTGTGTGTTGAAGGTGTTTCAGTGTGTGGGGTTGTGTTGCAGTTTATGGGGAAGGAGTTTCAGTGTTTGGGGAAGTGTTTCAGTGTGTGGGGAAGGTGTTTCAGTGTGTGGGGAAGGGTTTCAGTGTGTGGGGAAGGTGTTTCAGTGTGTGCGGAAGGGGTTTCAGTGTGTGGGGAAGGGGCTTCAGTGTGTGGGGAAGTTGTTTCAGTGTGTGGGGAAGGTGTTTCAGTGTGTGGGGATGGGGTTTCAGTATGTGTGGAAGGGGTTTCAGTGTGTGGGGAAAGTGTTTCAGTGCGTGGGGAAGGTGTTTCAGTGTGTGGGGAAGGTGTTTTAGTGTGTGGGGAAGGGGTTTCAGTGTGTGGGGATGTTTTTCAGTGTGTATGGAAGGGGTTTCAGTGTGTGGGGTAGGGTTTCACTTTGTGCGGAAGGTGTTTCGGTGTGTGGGGATTTGTTTCATATTGTCGGGAAGGGGTCTAAGTGTGTGGGGATGTGTCTCAGTGTGTGGGGAAGGTGTTTCAGTGTGTGGGGAAGGTTTTCACTGTGTGCGGAAGGGGTTTCAGTGTGTGCGGAAGGGGTTTCAGTGTATGGGGAAGGTGTTTCAGTATGTGCGGAAGGTGTTTCAGTGTGTGGGGAATGTGTTTCAGTGTGTTTGGAAGGGTTTCAGTGTGTGGGGAATGTGTTTCAGTGTGTGGTGAATGAGTATCAGTGTTTTGGGAAGGTTCACAGTGTGTGGGGAAGGTGTTTCAGAGTGTGGGGAAGGGGTTTCATTGTGTGGGGAAGGTGTTTCAGTGTGTGCGGAAGGGGTTTCAGTGTGTGAGGAAGGTGTTTCAGTGTGTGGGGAAGGGTTTCACTGTGTGGGGAAGGTGTTTCAGTGTGTGGGGAAGGGGTTTCAGTGTGTGGGGAATGTGTTTCAAGTGTGTTTGGAATGGTTTGAGTGTGTGGGGAATGTGTTTCAGTGTGTGGTGAATGAGTATCAGTGTTTTGGGAAGGTTTACAGTGTGTGGGGAAGGTGTTTCAGTATGTGCGAAAGCAGCTTCAGTGTGGGGGGAAGGGGTTTCAGTGTGTGGGGAATGTGTTTCAGTGTGTGCAGAAGGGATTTCAGTGTGTGGGGAAGGGCTTTCAGTGTGTGGGGACTGTGTTTCAGTGTGTTTGGAAGGGTTTCAGTGTGTGGGGAATGTGTTTCAGTATGTGCAGAAGGGATTTCAGTGTGTGGGGAAGGGCTTTCAGTGTGTGGGGAAAGTGTTTCAGTGTGTTTGGAAGGGTTTCAGTGTGTGGGGAATGTGTTTCAGTGTGTGGTGAATGTGTTTGAGTGTGTGGCGATGTGTTGCAGTGTGTGGGGATGGCGTTTCAGTGTGTGGGGAAGGTGTTTCAGTGTGTGGGGAAGGGGTTTCAGTGTGTGGGGGAGGGTTTCCAGTGTGTGGGGAAGGTGCTACTGTGTGTGGGATGTGTTTCAGTGTGTGGAGAAGGTGTTTCAGTGTGTGGGGATGGGTTTCAGTGTGTGGGGAAGGTGTTTCAGTGTGTGCGGAAGGGGTTTCAGTGTGAGGGCATGGTGTTTTGTTGCATGGGGAAGGTGTTTCACTGTGTGGGGAAGGGGTTTCAGTGTGTGGGGAAGGTGTTTCAGTGTGTGGGGAAGGGGTTTCAGTGTGTGGGGAAGGGGTTTCAGTGTGTGGGGATTGTGATTCTGTGTGTTTGGAAGGGTTTCAGTGTGTGGAGAATGTGTTTCAGTGTGTGGTGAATGGGTTTCAGTGTTTGGGGAAGGGGTTCAGTGTGTGGGGAAGGGGCTTCAGTGTGTGGGGAAGGTGTTTCAGTGTGTGGGGATGTGGTGCAGTTTGTGGGGAAGGAGTTTCAGTGTGTGGGGAAGGGGTTTCAGTGTGTGAGGAAGGTGTTTCAGTGTGTGGGGAAGTGTTTCACTGTGTGGGGAAGGTGTTTCAGTGTGTGGGGAAGGGGTTTCAGTGTGTGGGGAAGGGGTTTCAGTGTGTGAGGAAGGTGTTTCAGTGTGTAGGGAAGGGTTTCATTGTGTGGGGAATGTGTTTCAGTGTGTGCGGAAGGGGTTTCAGTGTGTGAGGAAGGGGTTTCAGTGTGTGGGGAAGGGTTTCACTGTGTGGGGAAGGTGTTTCAGTGTGTGGGGAAGGGGTTTCAGTGTGTGGGGAATGTGTTTCAAGTGTGTTTGGAAGGGTTTGATTGTGTGGGGAATGTGTTTCAGTGTGTGGTGAATGAGTATCAGTGTTTTGGGAAGGTTTACAGTGTGTGGGGAAGGTGTTTCAGTATGTGCGAAAGCGGCTTCAGTGTGGGGGGAAGGGGTTTCAGTGTGTGGGGAATGTGTTTCAGTGTGCGCAGAAGGGATTTCAATGAGTGGGGAAGGGCTTTCAGTGTGTGGGGAATGTGTTTCAGTGTGTTTGGAAGGGTTTCAGTGTGTGGGGAATGTGTTTCAGTGTGTGCAGAAGGGATTTCAGTGTGTGGGGAAGGGCTTTCAGTGTGTGGGGAATGTGGTTCAGTGTGTTTGGAAGGGTTTCAGTGTGTGGGGAATGTGTTTCAGTGTGTGGTGAATGTGTTTGAGTGTGTGGCGATGTGTTGCAGTGTGTGGGGATGGCGTTTCAGTGTGTGGGGAAGGTGTTTCAGTGTGTGGGGAAGGGGTTTCAGTGTGTGGGGGAGGGTTTCCAGTGTGTGGGGAAGGTGCTACTGTGTGTGGGATGTGTTTCAGTGTGTTGAGAAGGTGTTTCAGTGTGTGGGGAAGGGTTTCAGTGTGTGGGGAAGGTGTTTCAGTGTGTGCGGAAGGGGTTTCAGTGTATGGGGATGGTGTTTTGTTGCGTGGGGAAGGTGTTTCACTGTGTGGGGAAGGGGTTTCAGTGTGTGGGGAAGGTGTTTCAGTGTTTGGGGAAGGGGTTTCAGTGTGTGGGGAAGGGGTTTAAGTGTGTGGGGATTGTGATTCTGTGTGTTTGGAAGGGTTTCAGTGTGTGGGGAATGTGTTTCAGTGTGTGGTGAATGGGTTTCAGTGTTTGGGGAAGGGTTTCAGTGTGTGGGGAAGGGGCTTCAGTGTGTGGGGAAGGTGTTTCAGTGTGTGGGGATGTGGTGCAGTTTGTGGGGAAGGAGTTTCAGTGTGTGGGGAAGTGTTTCAGTGTGTGGGTAAGGTGTTTCAGTGTGTGGGGAAGGGTTTCAGTGTGTGGGGAAGGTGTTTCAGTATGTGCGAAAGCGGCTTCAGTGTGGGCGGAAGGGGTTTCAGTGTGTGGGGAATGTGTTTCAGTGTGTGCAGAAGGGATTTCAGTGTGTGGGGAAGGGCTTTCAGTGTGTGGGGAATGTGTTTCAGTGTGTTTGGAAGGGTTTCAGTGTGTGGGGAATGTGTTTCAGTGTGTGGTGAATGTGTTTGAGTGTGTGGCCATGTGTTGCAGTGTGTGGGGATGGCGTTTCAGTGTGTGGGGAAGGTGTTTCAGTGTGTGGGGAAGGGGTTTCAGTGTGTGGGGGAGGGTTTCCAGTCTGTGGGGAAGGTGCTACTGTGAGTGGGATGTGTTTCAGTGTGTGGAGAAGGTGTTTCAGTGTGTGGGGAAGGGTTTCATTGTGTGGGGAAGGTGTTTCAGTGTGTGCGGAAGGGGTTTCAGTGTGTGGGGATGTGGTGCAGTTTGTGGGGAAGGAGTTTCAGTGTGTGGGGGAGGGTTTCCAGTGTGTGGGGAAGGTGCTACTGTGTGTGGGAGGTGTTTCAGTGTGTGGGGAAGGGTTTCAGTGTGTGGGGAAGGTGTTTCAGTGTGTGCGGAAGGGGTTTCAGTGTGTGGGGAAGGTGTTTTGTTGCGTGGGGAAGGTGTTTCAATGTGTGGGGAAGGGGTTTCTGTGTGTGGGGAAGGTGTTTCAGTGTGTGGGGAAGGGGTTTCAGTGTGTGGGGAAGGGGTTTCAGTGTGTGGGGATTGTGATTCTGTGTGTTTGGAAGGGTTTCAGTGTGTGGGGAATGTGTTTCAGTGTGTGGTGAATGGGTTTCAGTGTTTGGGGAAGGGTTTCAGTGTGTGGGGGAGGGGCTTCAGTGTGTGGGGAAGGTGTTTCAGTGTGTGGGGATGTGGTGCAGTTTGTGGGGATGGAGTTTCAGTGTGTGGGGAAGTGTTTCAGTGTGTGGGAAGGTGTTTCAGTGTGTGGCGAAGGGTTTCAGTGTGTGGGGAAGGTGTTTCAGTGTATGGGGAAGGGGCTTCAGTGTGTGCGGAAGGGGTTTCAGTGTGTGGGGAAGGGGTTTCAGTGTGTGGGGAAGGGGTTTCGTTGTGCGAAGATTATGATTCTGTGTGTTTGGAAGTGTTTCAGTGTGTGGGGAATGTGTTTCAGTGTGTGGTGAATGGGTTTCAGTGATTGGGGAAGGGTTTCAGTGTGTGGGGAAGGGGTTTCAGTGTGTGTTGAAGGTGTTTCAGTGTGTGGGGTTGTGTTGCAGTTTGTGGGGAAGGAGTTTCAGTGTTTGGGGAAGTGTTTCAGTCTGTGGGGAAGGTGGTTCAGTGTGTGGGGAAGGGGTTTCAGTGTGTGGGGAAGGTGTTTCAGTGTATGGGGAAGGGGTTTCAGTGTGTGGGGAAGGGGCTTCAGTGTGTGGGGAAGTTGTTTCAGTGTGTGGGGAAGGTGTTTCAGTGTGTGGGGAAGGGGTTTCAGTGTGTGCGGAAGGGGTTTCAGTGTGTGGGGAAAGTGTTTCAGTGCGTGGGGAAGGTGTTTCAGTGTGTGGGGAAGGTGTTTTAGTGTGTGGGGAAGTGGGTTCAGTGTGTGGGGATGTTTTTCAGTGTGTATGGAAGGGGTTTCAGTGTGTGGGGTAGGGTTTCACTGTGTGCGGAAGGTGTTTCAGTGTGTGGGGATTTGTTTCATATTGTCGGGAAGGGGTCTAAGTGTGTGGGGATGTGTCTCAGTGTGTGGGGAAGGTGTTTCAGTGAGTGGGGAAGGTTTTCACTGTGTGCGGAAGGGGTTTCAGTGTGTGCGGAAGGTGTTTCAGTGTATGGGGAAGGTGTTTCAGTATGTGCGGAAGGTGTTTCAGTGTGTGGGGAAGGTGTTTCAGTGTGTGCAGAAGGGATTTCAGTGTGTAGGGAAGGGGTTTCATTGTGTGGGGAATGTGTTTCATTGTGTTTGGAAGGGTTTCAGTGTGTGGGGAATGTGTTTCAGTGTGTGCTGAATGGCTATCAGTGTTTTGGGAAGGTTCACAGTGTGTGGGGAAGGGGTTTCAGTGTGTGGGGAAGGGGTTTCAGTGTGTGGGGAAGGTGTTTCAGTATGTGCGGAAGGGGTTTCAGTGTGTGGGGAAGGGGTTTTAGTGTGTAGGGAAGGTGTTTCAGTGTGTGCAGAAGGGGTTTCAGTGTGTGGGGAAGGGGTTTCAGTGTGTGGGGAATGTGTTTCAGTGTGTTTGGAAGGGTTTCAGTGTGTGGGGAATGTGTTTCAGTGTGTGCTGAATGGCTATCAGTGTTTTGGGAAGGTTTACAGTGTGTGGGGAAGGGGTTTCAGCGTGTGGGGAATGTGTTTCAGTGTGTCGCGATGTGTTGCAGTGAGTGGGGATGGCATTTCAGTGTGTGGGGAAGGTGTTTCAGTGTGTGGGGAAGGGGTTTCAGTGTGTGGGGAAGCGTTTCCAGTGAGTGGGGAAGGTGCTACAGTGAGTGGGAGGTGTTTCAGTGTGTGGGGAAGGTGTTTCATTGTGTGGGGAACCGTTTCAGTGTGTGGGGAAGGTGTTTCAGTGTGTGCGGAAGGGGTTTCAGTGTGTGGGGGAGGTGTTTTGTTGCGTGGGGAAGGTGTTTCAGTGTTTGGGGAAGGGGTTTCAGTGTGTGGGGAAGGTGTTTCAGTGTGTGTGGAAGGTGTTTCAGTGTGTGCAGAAGGGGTTTCAGTCAGTGCGGAAGACGTTTCAGTGTGTAGGGAGGGGGTTTCTGCGTGTTGCGAAGGGGTTTCAGTGTGTAGAGAATGTGTTTCAGTGTGTTTGGAAGGGTTTCAGTGTGTGGGCAATTTGTTTCAGTGTGTGTTGAATGGGTATCAGTGTTTGGGGAACGGTTTCAGTGTGTGGGGAAGGGGTTTCAGTGAGTGGCGAAGGTGTTTCAGTGTGTGGGGATGTGTTGCATTGTGTGTGGATGGGGTTTCAGTGTGTGGGGAAGGGGTCTCAGTGTGTGGGGAATGTGTTTCAGTGTGTTTGGAAGGGTTTCAGTGTGTGGGGAATGTGTTTCAGTGTGTGGTGAATGAGTATCAGTGTTTTGGGAAGGTTTACAGTGAGTGAGGAAGGGGTTTCAGCGTGTGGGGAATGTGATTCAGTGTGAGGCGATGTGTTGCAGTGTGTGGGGATGGCGTTTCAGTGTGTGGGGACGGTGTTTCAGTGTGTGGGGAAGGGGTTTCAGTGTGTGGGGGAGGGTTTCCAGTGTGTGGGGAAGGTGCGACTGTGTGTGCGAGGTGTTTCAGTGTGTGGGGAAGGTGTTTCAGTGTGTGGGGAAGGGTTTCAGTGTGTGGAGAAGGTGTTTCAGTGTGTGCAGAAGGGGTTTCAGTGTGTGGGGAAGGTGTTTTGTTGAAAGGGGAAGGTGTTTCAGTGTGTGGAGAAGGTGTTTCAGTGTGTGGGGAAGGGGTTTCAGTGTGTGGGGAAGGTGTTTCAGTATGTGCGAAAGCGGCTTCAGTGTGGGGGGAAGGGGTTTCAGTGTGTGGGGAATGTGTTTCAGTGTGTGCAGAAGGGATTTCAATGTGTGGGGAAGGGCTTTCAGTGTGTGGGGAATGTGTTTCAGTGTGTTTGGAAGGGTTTCAGTGTGTGGGGAATGTGTTTCAGTGCGTGTAGAAGGGATTTCAGTGTGTGGGGAAGGGCTTTCAGTGTGTGGGGAATGTGGTTCAGTGTGTTTGGAAGGGTTTCAGTGTGTGGGGAATGTGTTTCAGTGTGTGGTGAATGTGTTTGAGTGTGTGGCGATGTGTTGCAGTGTTTGGGGATGGCGTTTCAGTGTGTGGGGAAGGTGTTTCAGTGTGTGGGGAAGGGGTTTCAGTGTGTGGGGGAGGGTTTCCAGTGTGTGGGGAAGGTGCTACTGTGTGTGGGATGTGTTTCAGTGTGTTGAGAAGGTGTTTCAGTGTGTGGGGAAGGGTTTCAGTGTGTGGGGAAGGTGTTTCAGTGTGTGCGGAAGGGGTTTCAGTGTATGGGGATGGTGTTTTGTTGCGTGGGGAAGGTGTTTCACTGTGTGGGGAAGGGGTTTCAGTGTGTGGGGAAGGTGTTTCAGTGTGTGGGGAAGGGGTTTCAGTGTGTGGGGAAGGGGTTTCAGTGTGTGGGGATTGTGATTCTGTGTGTTTGGAAGGGTTTCAGTGTGTGGGGAATGTGTTTCAGTGTGTGGTGAATGGGTTTCAGTGTTTGGGGAAGGGTTTCAGTGTGTGGGGAAGGGGCTTCAGTGTGTGGGGAAGGTGTTTCAGTGTGTGGGGATGTGGTGCAGTTTGTGGGGAAGGAGTTTCAGTGTGTGGGGAAGTGTTTCAGTGTGTGGGTAAGGTGTTTCAGTGTGTGGGGAAGGGTTTCAGTGTGTGGGGAAGGTGTTTCAGTATGTGCGAAAGCGGCTTCAGTGTGGGCGGAAGGGGTTTCAGTGTGTGGGGAATGTGTTTCAGTGTGTGCAGAAGGGATTTCAGTGTGTGGGGAAGGGCTTTCAGTGTGTGGGGAATGTGTTTCAGTGTGTTTGGAAGGGTTTCAGTGTGTGGGGAATGTGTTTCAGTGTGTGGTGAATGTGTTTGAGTGTGTGGCCATGTGTTGCAGTGTGTGGGGATGGCGTTTCAGTGTGTGGGGAAGGTGTTTCAGTGTGTGGGGAAGGGGTTTCAGTGTGTGGGGGAGGGTTTCCAGTCTGTGGGGAAGGTGCTACTGTGAGTGGGATGTGTTTCAGTGTGTGGAGAAGGTGTTTCAGTGTGTGGGGAAGGATTTCATTGTGTGGGGAAGGTGTTTCAGTGTGTGTGGAAGGGGTTTCAGTGTGTGGGGATGTGGTGCAGTTTGTGGGGAAGGAGTTTCAGTGTGTGGGGGAGGGTTTCCAGTGTGTGGGGAAGGTGCTACTGTGTGTGGGAGGTGTTTCAGTGTGTGGGGAAGGGTTTCAGTGTGTGGGGAAGGTGTTTCAGTGTGTGCGGAAGGGGTTTCAGTGTGTGGGGAAGGTGTTTTGTTGCGTGGGGAAGGTGTTTCAATGTGTGGGGAAGGGGTTTCAGTGTGTGGGGAAGGTGTTTCAGTGTGTGGGGAAGGGGTTTCAGTGTGTGGGGAAGGGGTTTCAGTGTGTGGGGATTGTGATTCTGTGTGTTTGGAAGGGTTTCAGTGTGTGGGGAATGTGTTTCAGTGTGTGGTGAATGGGTTTCAGTGTTTGGGGAAGGGTTTCAGTGTGTGGGGAAGGGGCTTCAGTGTGTGGGGAAGGTGTTTCAGTGTGTGGGGATGTGGTGCAGTTTGTGGGGATGGAGTTTCAGTGTGTGGGGAAGTGTTTCAGTGTGTGGGGAAGGTGTTTCAGTGTGTGGGGAAGGGTTTCAGTGTGTGGGGAAGGTGTTTCAGTGTATGGGGAAGGGGCTTCAGTGTGTGCGGAAGGGGTTTCAGTGTGTGGGGAAGGGGTTTCAGTGTGTGGGGAAGGGGTTTCATTGTGCGAAGATTGTGATTCTGTGTGTTTGGAAGTGTTTCAGTGTGTGGGGAATGTGTTTCAGTGTGTGGTGAATGGGTTTCAGTGTTTGGGGAAGGGTTTCAGTGTGTGGGGAAGGGGTTTCAGTGTGTGTTGAAGGTGTTTCAGTGTGTGGGGTTGTGTTGCAGTTTGTGGGGAAGGTGTTTCAGTGTTTGGGGAAGTGTTTCAGTGTGTGGGGAAGGTGGTTCAGTGTGTGGGGAAGGGTTTCAGTGTGTGGGGAAGGTGTTTCAGTGTGTGCGGAAGGGGTTTCAGTGTGTGGGGAAGGTGTTTCAGTGTATGGGGAAGGGGTTTCAGTGTGTGGGGAAGGGGCTTCAGTGTGTGGGGAAGTTGTTTCAGTGTGTGGGGAAGGTGTTTCAGTGTGTGGGGAAGGGGTTTCAGTGTGTGCGGAAGGGGTTTCAGTGTGTGGGGAAAGTGTTTCAGTGCGTGGGGAAGGTGTTTCAGTGTGTGGGGAAGGTGTTTTAGTGTGTGGGGAAGTGGTTTCAGTGTGTGGGGATGTTTTGCAGTGTGTATGGAAGGGGTTTCAGTGTGTGGGGTAGGGTTTCACTGTGTGCGGAAGGTGTTTCAGTGTGTGGGGATTTGTTTCATATTGTCGGGAAGGGGTCTAAGTGTGTGGGGATGTGTCTCAGTGTGTGGGGAAGGTGTTTCAGTGAGTGGGGAAGGTTTTCACTGTGTGCGGAAGGGGTTTCAGTGTGTGCGGAAGGTGTTTCAGTGTATGGGGAAGGTTTTTCAGTATGTGCGGAAGGTGTTTCAGTGTGTGGGGAAGGTGTTTCAGTGTGTGCAGAAGGGATTTCAGTGTGTAGGGAAGGGGTTTCATTGTGTGGGGAATGTGTTTCAGTGTGTTTGGAAGGGTTTCAGTGTGTGGGGAATGTGTTTCAGTGTGTGCTGAATGGCTATCAGTGTTTTGGGAAGGTTCACAGTGTGTGGGGAAGGGGTTTCAGTGTGTGGGGAAGGGGTTTCAGTGTGTGGGGAAGGTGTTTCAGTATGTGCGGAAGGGGTTTCAGTGTGTCAGTGTGTGGGGAAGGGGTTTTAGTGTGTAGGGAAGGTGTTTCAGTGTGTGCAGAAGGGGTTTCAGAGTGTGTGGGGAAGGGGTTTCGGTGTGTGGGGAATGTGTTTCAGTGTGTTTGGAAGGGTTTCAGTGTGTGGGGAATGTGTTTCAGTGTGTGCTGAATGGCTATCAGTGTTTTGGGAAGGTTTACAGTGTGTGGGGAAGGGGTTTCAGTGTGTGGGGAAGGTGTTTCAGTGTGTGTGGAAGGTGTTTCAGTGTGTGCAGAAGGGGTTTCAGTCAGTGCGGAAGACGTTTCAGTGTGTAGGGAGGGGGTTTCTGCGTGTTGCGAAGGGGTTTCAGTGTGTAGAGAATGTGTTTCAGTGTGTTTGGAAGGGTTTCAGTGTGTGGGCAATTTGTTTCAGTGTGTGGTGAATGGGTATCAGTGTTTGGGGAACGGTTTCAGTGTGTGGGGAAGGGGTTTCAGTGTGTGGCGAAGGTGTTTCAGTGTGTGGGGATGTGTTGCATTGTGTGTGGATGGGGTTTCAGTGTGTGGGGAAGGGGTCTCAGTGTGTGGGGAATGTGTTTCAGTGTGTTTGGAAGGGTTTCAGTGTGTGGGGAATGTGTTTCAGTGTGTGGTGAATGAGTATCAGTGTTTTGGGAAGGTTTACAGTGAGTGAGGAAGGGGTTTCAGCGTGTGGGGAATGTGATTCAGTGTGTGGCGATGTGTTGCAGTGTGTGGGGATGGCGTTTCAGTGTGTGGGGACGGTGTTTCAGTGTGTGGGGAAGGGGTTTCAGTGTGTGGGGGAGGGTTTCCAGTGTGTGGGGAAGGTGCGACTGTGTGTGCGAGGTGTTTCAGTGTGTGGGGAAGGTGTTTCAGTGTGTGGGGAAGGGTTTCAGTGTGTGGAGAAGGTGTTTCAGTGTGTGCAGAAGGGGTTTCAGTGTGTGGGGAAGGTGTTTTGTTGAAAGGGGAAGGTGTTTCAGTGTGTGGAGAAGGTGTTTCAGTGTGTGGGGAAGGGGTTTCAGTGTGTGGGGAAGGTGTTTCAGTATGTGCGAAAGCGGCTTCAGTGTGGGGGGAAGGGGTTTCAGTGTGTGGGGAATGTGTTTCAGTGTGTGCAGAAGGGATTTCAATGTGTGGGGAAGGGCTTTCAGTGTGTGGGGAATGTGTTTCAGTGTGTTTGGAAGGGTTTCAGTGTGTGGGGAATGTGTTTCAGTGCGTGTAGAAGGGATTTCAGTGTGTGGGGAAGGGCTTTCAGTGTGTGGGGAATGTGGTTCAGTGTGTTTGGAAGGGTTTCAGTGTGTGGGGAATGTGTTTCAGTGTGTGGTGAATGTGTTTGAGTGTGTGGCGATGTGTTGCAGTGTGTGGGGATGGCGTTTCAGTGTGTGGGGAAGGTGTTTCAGTGTGTGGGGAAGGGGTTTCAGTGTGTGGGGGAGGGTTTCCAGTGTGTGGGGAAGGTGCTACTGTGTGTGGGATGTGTTTCAGTGTGTTGAGAAGGTGTTTCAGTGTGTGGGGAAGGGTTTCAGTGTGTGGGGAAGGTGTTTCAGTGTGTGCGGAAGGGGTTTCAGTGTATGGGGATGGTGTTTTGTTGCGTGGGGAAGGTGTTTCACTGTGTGGGGAAGGGGTTTCAGTGTGTGGGGAAGGTGTTTCAGTGTGTGGGGAAGGGGTTTCAGTGTGTGGGGAAGGGGTTTCAGTGTGTGGGGATTGTGATTCTGTGTGTTTGGAAGGGTTTCAGTGTGTGGGGAATGTGTTTCAGTGTGTGGTGAATGGGTTTCAGTGTTTGGGGAAGGGTTTCAGTGTGTGGGGAAGGGGCTTCAGTGTGTGGGGAAGGTGTTTCAGTGTGTGGGGATGTGGTGCAGTTTGTGGGGAAGGAGTTTCAGTGTGTGGGGAAGTGTTTCAGTGTGTGGGTAAGGTGTTTCAGTGTGTGGGGAAGGGTTTCAGTGTGTGGGGAAGGTGTTTCAGTATGTGCGAAAGCGGCTTCAGTGTGGGCGGAAGGGGTTTCAGTGTGTGGGGAATGTGTTTCAGTGTGTGCAGAAGGGATTTCAGTGTGTGGGGAAGGGCTTTCAGTGTGTGGGGAATGTGTTTCAGTGTGTTTGGAAGGGTTTCAGTGTGTGGGGAATGTGTTTCAGTGTGTGGTGAATGTGTTTGAGTGTGTGGCCATGTGTTGCAGTGTGTGGGGATGGCGTTTCAGTGTGTGGGGAAGGTGTTTCAGTGTGTGGGGAAGGGGTTTCAGTGTGTGGGGGAGGGTTTCCAGTCTGTGGGGAAGGTGCTACTGTGAGTGGGATGTGTTTCAGTGTGTGGAGAAGGTGTTTCAGTGTGTGGGGAAGGATTTCATTGTGTGGGGAAGGTGTTTCAGTTTGTGTGGAAGGGGTTTCAGTGTGTGGGGATGTGGTGCAGTTTGTGGGGAAGGAGTTTCAGTGTGTGGGGGAGGGTTTCCAGTGTGTGGGGAAGGTGCTACTGTGTGTGGGAGGTGTTTCAGTGTGTGGGGAAGGGTTTCAGTGTGTGGGGAAGGTGTTTCAGTGTGTGCGGAAGGGGTTTCAGTGTGTGGGGAAGGTGTTTTGTTGCGTGGGGAAGGTGTTTCAATGTGTGGGGAAGGGGTTTCAGTATGTGGGGAAGGTGTTTCAGTGTGTGGGGAAGGGGTTTCAGTGAGTGGGGAAGGGGTTTCAGTGTGTGGGGATTGTGATTCTGTGTGTTTGGAAGGGTTTCAGTGTGTGGGGAATGTGTTTCAGTGTGTGGTGAATGGGTTTCAGTGTTTGGGGAAGGGTTTCAGTGTGTGGGGAAGGGGCTTCAGTGTGTGGGGAAGGTGTTTCAGTGTGTGGGGATGTGGTGCAGTTTGTGGGGATGGAGTTTCAGTGTGTGGGGAAGTGTTTCAGTGTGTGGGGAAGGTGTTTCAGTGTGTGGGGAAGGGTTTCAGTGTGTGGGGAAGGTGTTTCAGTGTATGGGGAAGGGGCTTCAGTGTGTGCGGAAGGGGTTTCAGTGTGTGGGGAAGGGGTTTCAGTGTGTGGGGAAGGGGTTTCATTGTGCGAATATTGTGATTCTGTGTGTTTGGAAGTGTTTCAGTGTGTGGGGAATGTGTTTCAGTGTGTGGTGAATGGGTTTCAGTGTTTGGGGAAGGGTTTCAGTGTGTGGGGAAGGGGTTTCAGTGTGTGTTGAAGGTGTTTCAGTGTGTGGGGTTGTGTTGCAGTTTGTGGGGAAGGTGTTTCAGTGTTTGGGGAAGTGTTTCAGTGTGTGGGGAAGGTGGTTCAGTGTGTGGGGAAGGGTTTCAGTGTGTGGGGAAGGTGTTTCAGTGTGTGCGGAAGGGGTTTCAGTGTGTGGGGAAGGTGTTTCAGTGTATGGGGAAGGGGTTTCAGTGTGTGGGGAAGGGGCTTCAGTGTGTGGGGAAGTTGTTTCAGTGTGTGGGGAAGGTGTTTCAGTGTGTGGGGAAGGGGTTTCAGTGTGTGCGGAAGGGGTTTCAGTGTGTGGGGAAAGTGTTTCAGTGCGTGGGGAAGGTGTTTCAGTGTGTGGGGAAGGTGTTTTAGTGTGTGGGGAAGTGGTTTCAGTGTGTGGGGATGTTTTTCAGTGTGTATGGAAGGGGTTTCAGTGTGTGGGGTAGGGTTTCACTGTGTGCGGAAGGTGTTTCAGTGTGTGGGGATTTGTTTCATATTGTCGGGAAGGGGTCTAAGTGTGTGGGGATGTGTCTCAGTGTGTGGGGAAGGTGTTTCAGTGAGTGGGGAAGGTTTTCACTGTGTGCGGAAGGGGTTTCAGTGTGTGCGGAAGGTGTTTCAGTGTATGGGGAAGGTTTTTCAGTATGTGCGGAAGGTGTTTCAGTGTGTGGGGAAGGTGTTTCAGTGTGTGCAGAAGGGATTTCAGTGTGTAGGGAAGGGGTTTCATTGTGTGGGGAATGTGTTTCAGTGTGTTTGGAAGGGTTTCAGTGTGTGGGGAATGTGTTTCAGTGTGTGCTGAATGGCTATCAGTGTTTTGGGAAGGTTCACAGTGTGTGGGGAAGGGGTTTCAGTGTGTGGGGAAGGGGTTTCAGTGTGTGGGGAAGGTGTTTCAGTATGTGCGGAAGGGGTTTCAGTGTGTCAGTGTGTGGGGAAGGGGTTTTAGTGTGTAGGGAAGGTGTTTCAGTGTGTGCAGAAGGGGTTTCAGTGTGTTGGGAAGGTGTTTCGGTGTGTGGGGAATGTGTTTCAGTGTGTTTGGAAGGGTTTCAGTGTGTGGGGAATGTGTTTCAGTGTGTGCTGAATGGCTATCAGTGTTTTGGGAAGGTTTACAGTGTGTGGGGAAGGGGTTTCAGCGTGTGGGGAATGTGTTTCAGTGTGTCGCGATGTGTTGCAGTGATTGGGGATGGCATTTCAGTGTGTGGGGAAGGTGTTTCAGTGTGTGGGGAAGGGGTTTCAGTGTGTGGGGAAGCGTTTCCAGTGAGTGGGGAAGGTGCTACAGTGAGTGGGAGGTGTTTCAGTGTGTGGGGAAGGTGTTTCATTGTGTGGGGAACCGTTTCAGTGTGTGGGGAAGGTGTTTCAGTGTGTGCGGAAGGGGTTTCAGTGTGTGGGGGAGGTGTTTTGTTGCGTGGGGAAGGTGTTTCAGTGTGTGGGGAAGGGGTTTCAGTGTGTGGGGAAGGTGTTTCAGTGTGTGTGGAAGGTGTTTCAGTGTGTGCAGAAGGGGTTTCAGTCAGTGCGGAAGACGTTTCAGTGTGTAGGGAGGGGGTTTCTGCGTGTTGCGAAGGGGTTTCAGTGTGTAGAGAATGTGTTTCAGTGTGTTTGGAAGGGTTTCAGTGTGTGGGCAATTTGTTTCAGTGTGTGGTGAATGGGTATCAGTGTTTGGGGAACGGTTTCAGTGTGTGGGGAAGGGGTTTCAGTGTGTGGCGAAGGTGTTTCAGTGTGTGGGGATGTGTTGCATTGTGTGTGGATGGGGTTTCAGTGTGTGGGGAAGGGGTTTCAGTGTGTGGGGAATGTGTTTCAGTGTGTTTGGAAGGGTTTCAGTGTGTGGGGAATGTGTTTCAGTGTGTGGTGAATGAGTATCAGTGTTTTGGGAAGGTTTACAGTGAGTGAGGAAGGGGTTTCAGCGTGTGGGGAATGTGATTCAGTGTGAGGCGATGTGTTGCAGTGTGTGGGGATGGCGTTTCAGTGTGTGGGGAAGGTGTTTCAGTGTGTGTGTCAGTGTGTGGGGATGGGGTTTTAGTGTGTAGGGAAGGTGTTTCAGTGTGTGCAGAAGGGGTTTCAGTGTGTGGGGAAGGGGTTTCAGTGTGTGGGGAATGTGTTTCAGTGTGTTTGGAAGGGTTTCAGTGTGTGGGGAATGTGTTTCAGTGTGTGCTGAATGGCTATCAGTGTTTTGGGAAGGTTTACAGTGTGTGGGGAAGGGGTTTCAGCGTGTGGGGAATGTGTTTCAGTGTGTCGCGATGTGTTGCAGTGAGTGGGGATGGCATTTCAGTGTGTGGGGAAGGTGTTTCAGTGTGTGGGGAAGGGGTTTCAGTGTGTGGGGAAGCGTTTCCAGTGAGTGGGGAAGGTGCTACAGTGAGTGGGAGGTGTTTCAGTGTGTGGGGAAGGTGTTTCATTGTGTGGGGAACCGTTTCAGTGTGTGGGGAAGGTGTTTCAGTGTGTGCGGAAGGGGTTTCAGTGTGTGGGGGAGGTGTTTTGTTGCGTGGGGAAGGTGTTTCAGTGTGTGGGGAAGGGGTTTCAGTGTGTGGGGAAGGTGTTTCAGTGTGTGTGGAAGGTGTTTCAGTGTGTGCAGAAGGGGTTTCAGTCAGTGCGGAAGACGTTTCAGTGTGTAGGGAGGGGGTTTCTGCGTGTTGCGAAGGGGTTTCAGTGTGTAGAGAATGTGTTTCAGTGTGTTTGGAAGGGTTTCAGTGTGTGGGCAATTTGTTTCAGTGTGTGGTGAATGGGTATCAGTGTTTGGGGAACGGTTTCAGTGTGTGGGGAAGGGGTTTCAGTGTGTGGCGAAGGTGTTTCAGTGTGTGGGGATGTGTTGCATTGTGTGTGGATGGGGTTTCAGTGTGTGGGGAAGGGGTTTCAGTGTGTGGGGAATGTGTTTCAGTGTGTTTGGAAGGGTTTCAGTGTGTGGGGAATGTGTTTCAGTGTGTGGTGAATGAGTATCAGTGTTTTGGGAAGGTTTACAGTGAGTGAGGAAGGGGTTTCAGCGTGTGGGGAATGTGATTCAGTGTGTGGCGATGTGTTGCAGTGTGTGGGGATGGCGTTTCAGTGTGTGGGGAAGGTGTTTCAGTGTGTGGGGAAGGGGTTTCAGTGTGTGGGGGAGGGTTTCCAGTGAGTGGGGAAGGTGCGACTGTGTGTGCGAGGTGTTTCAGTGTGTGGGGAAGGTGTTTCAGTGTGTGGGGAAGGGTTTCAGTGTGTGGAGAAGGTGTTTCAGTGTGTGCAGAAGGGGTTTCAGTGTGTGGGGAAGGTGTTTTGTTGAAAGGGGAAGGTGTTTCAGTGTGTGGGGAAGCGGTTTCAGTGTGTGGGGAAGGGGTTTCAGTGTGTGGGGAAGGGGTTTCAGTGTCTGGGGAAGGTGTTTCAGTGTGTGGGGAAGGGGCTTCAGTGTGTGGGGAAGTTGTTTCAGTGTGTGGGGAAGGTGTTTCAGTGTGTGGGGAAGGGGTTTCAGTGTGTGGGGAAGGGTTTCACTCTGTGCGGAAGGGGTTTCAGTGCGTGGGGAAGGAGTTTCAGTGTGTGGGGAAGGTGTTTCAGTTCGTGTGGGGAAGGGGTTTCAGTGTGTGGGGATTTGTTTCATTGTGTAGGGAAGGGGTTTAAGTGTGTCGGGATGTGTCTCAGTGTGTGGGGAAGGTGTTTCAGTGTGTGGGAAGGTTTTCACTGTGTGGGAAGGGGTTTCAGTGTGTGGGGAAGGGGTTTCAGTGTGTGGGGAAGGTGTTTCAGTATGTGCAGAAGGGGTTTCAGTGTGTGAGGAAGGGGTTTCAGTGTGTGGGGAAGGTGCTTCAGTGTGTGCAGAAGGGGTTTCAGTGTGTGGGGAAGGGGTTTCAGTGTGTGGGGAATGTGTTTCAGTGTGTTTGGAAGGGTTTCAGTGTGTGGGGAATGCGTTTCAGTGTGTGCTGAATGGCTATCAGTGTTTTGGGAAGGTTTACAGTGTGTGGGGAAGGGGTTTCAGCATGTGGACAATGTGTTTCAGTGTGTGGCGATGTGTTTCAGTGAGTGGGGATGGCGTTTCAGTGTGTGGGGAAGGGGTTTGAGTGTGTGGGGATGGGTTTCCAGTGTGTGGGGAAGGTGTTTCAGTGTGTGGGGAAGTGTTTCAGTCTGTGGGGAAGTGTTTCAGTGTGTGGGAAAGCTGTTTCAGTGTGTGGGGAAGGTGTTTCAGTGTGTGCGGAAGGGATTTCAGTGAGTGGGGAAGGTGTTTCGGTGTGTGGGGAAGGTGTTTCAGTGTGTGGGGAAGGGGTTTCAGTGTGTGTGGAAGGTGTTTCAGTGTGTGGGGCAGGTGTTTCAGTGTGTGGGAAGGGCTTTCAGTGTGTAGGGAAGGGTTTCAGTGTGTGGGGAAGGGGTTTCAGTGTGTGGGGAAAGGTTTAAGTGATTGGGGAAGGTGTTTCAGTGAGTGTGGAAGGGCTTTCAGTGTGTGGGGAAGGTGTCTCAGTGTTTGGGGAAGGTGTTTCAGTGTGTGGGGAAGGGGTTTCAGTGTGTGGGGAAGCTGTTTCAGTGTGTGGGGAAGGGGTTTCAGTGTTTGGGGATGGTGTTTCAGTGTGTGGGGTAGGGTTCCAGTGTGTGGGGAAGGGGTTTCAGTGTGTGGGAAAGGTGTTTCAGTGTGCGTGGATGGTATTTCAGTGTGTGGGGAAGGTGTTTCAGTGTGTGGGGAAGGTGTTTTAGTGTGTGGGGAAGGTTTTCAGTTTGTGGGGAAGGTGTTTCAGTGTGTGGGGATGTGTTTCAGTGTGTGGGGAAGGTGTTTCAGTGTGTGTGGATGGGTTTCAGTGTGTGGTGATGGGTTTCAGTGTGTGGGGATGTGTTGCAGTTTGTGGGGATGGGTTTTCAGTGTGTGGGGAAGGTGTTTCAGAGTGTGGGGAAGGGGTTTCAGTGTGTGGGGAAGGGTTTCCAGAGCCTGGGGAAGGAGTTTCAGTGTGTGGGGAAGTGTTTCAGTGTGTGGGGAAGGTGTTTCAGTGTGTGGGGAAGGGTTTCGGTGTGTGGGGAAGGTGTTTCAGAGTGTGCGGAATAGGTTTCAGTGTGTGGGGAAGGTGTTTCAGTGTGTGGGGAAGGGGCTTCAGTGTGTGGGGAAGTTGTTTCAGTGTGTGGGGAAGGTGTTTCAGTGTGTGGGGAAGGGGTTTCAGTGTGTGGGGAAGGGTTTCACTGTGTGCGGAAGGGGTTTCAGTGCGTGGGGAAGGAGTTTCAGTGTGTGGGGAAGGTGTTTCAGTTCGTGTGGGGAAGGGGTTTCAGTGTGTGGGGATTTGTTTCATTGTGTAGGGAAGGGGTTTAAGTGTGTTCGGATGTGTCTCAGTGTGTGGGGAAGGTGTTTCAGTGTGTGGGAAGGTTTTCACTGTGTGCGGAAGGGGTTTCAGTGTGTGGGGAAGGGGTTTCAGTGTGTGGGGAAGGTGTTTCAGTATGTGCAGAAGGGGTTTCAGTGTGTGAGGAAGGGGTTTCAGTGTGTGGGGAAGGTGTTTCAGTGTGTGCAGAAGGGGTTTCAGTGTGTGGGGAAGGGGTTTCAGTGTGTGGGGAATGTGTTTCAGTGTGTTTGGAAGGGTTTCAGTGTGTGGGGAATGTGTTTCAGTGTGTGCTGAATGGCTATCAGTGTTTTGGGAAGGTTTACAGTGTGTGGGGAAGGGGTTTTAGCATGTGGAGAATGTGTTTCAGTGTGTGGCGATGTGTTTCAGTGAGTGGGGATGGCGTTTCAGTGTGTGGGGAAGGTGTTTCAGTGTGTGGGGAAGGGGTTTCAGTGTGTGGGGAAGGGTTTCAGTGTGTGGGGAAGGGTTTCAGTGTTTGGGGAAGGTGTTTCAGTGTGTGTGGAAGGGGTTTCAGTGTGTGGGGGAGGTGTTTTGTTGCGTGGGGAATGTGTTTCAGTGTGTGGGGAAGGGGTTTCAGTGTGTGGGGAAGGTGTTTCAGTGTGTGGGGAAGGTGTTTCAGTGTGTGCAGAAGGGGTTTCAGTCAGTGCGGAAGGCGTTTCAGTGTGTGGGGAAGAGGTTTCTTCGTGTGGGGAAGGGGTTTCATTGTGTAGGGAATGTGTTTCAGTGTGTTTGGAAGGGTTTCAGTGTGTGAGGAATGTGTTTCAGTGTGTGGGGCAGGTGTTTCAGTGTGTGGGAAGGGCTTTCAGTGTGTAGGGAAGGGTTTCAGTGTGTGGGGAAGCGGTTTCAGTGTGTGGGGAAGGGTTTCAGTGTTTGGGGAAGGTGTTTCAGTGTGTGTGGAATGGGTTGCAGTGTGTGGGGAAGGTGTTTCAGTGTGTGGGGTAGGGTGCAGTGTGTCGGGAACGGGTTTCAGTGTGTTGGAAATGTGTTTCAGTGTGTGGGGATGGTATTTCAGTGTGTGGGTAAGGTGTTTCAGTGTGTGGGTAAGGTGTTTCAGTGTGTGGGGAAGGTGTTTCAGTGTGTGCGGAAGGGGTTTCAGTGTGTGGGGAAGGTGTTTCAGTGTGTGGGGAAGGTGTTTCTGTGTGTGTGGAAGGGGTTTCAGTGTGTGGGGAAGGTGTTTCCGTGTGCAGGGAAGGTGTTTCAGTGTGTGGGAAGGGGTTTCATTGTGTGGGGAAAGGTTTCAGTGAGTGGGGAAGGTTTTCAGTGTGTGGGGAAGGTGTTTCCGTGTGTGGGGAAGGGGTTTCAGTGAGTGGGGAAGGGTTTCACTGTGTGTGGAAGGGGTTTCAGTGTGTGGGGAAGGTGTTTCAGTGTGTGTGGAAGGGGTTTCAGTGTGTGTGGAAGGGGTTTCAGTGTGTGGGGATGGGGTTTCAGTGTGTGGGGAAGGTCTTTCAGTGTGTGCGGAAGAGGTTTCAGTGTGTGGGGAAGGTGATTCTGTGTGTGGGGAGTTGTTTTAGTGTGTGGGGAAGGGATTCAGTATGTGGGGAAGGTGTTTCAGTGTGTGGGGATGTGTTTCAGTCTGTGGAGATGTGTTTCAGTGTGTGGGGATGAGTTGCATTGTCTGCAGAAGGGGTTTCGGTGTGTGGGGAAGGTGTTTCTGTGTGTGGGGAAGGGGTTTCAGTGTGTGGGGAAGGGGTTTCAGTGTGTGGGGATTGTGATTCTGTGTGTTTGGAAGGGTTTAAGTTTGTGGGAAATGTGTTTCAGTGTGTGGTGAATGGGTTTCAGTGTTTGGGGAAGGGATTCAATGCGTGGGGAAGGGGTTTCAGTGTGTGGAGAAGGTGTTTCAGTGTGTGGGGATGTGTTGCAGTTTGTGGGGATGGGGTTTCAGTGTGTGGTGAAGGTGTTTCAGAGTGTGGGGAAGGGGTTTCAGTGTGTGGGGAAGGGTTTCCAGTGTCTGGGGAAGGGGTTTCAGTGTGTGGGGAAGTGTTTCAGTGTGTGGGGAAGGGGTTTCAGTGTGTGGGGAAGGGTTTCGCAGTGTGGGGAAGGTGTTTCAGTGTGTGCGGAAGGGGTTTCAGTGTGTGGGGAAGGTGTTTCAGTGTATGGGGAAGGTGTTTCAGTGTGTGGGGAAGGGGTTTCAGTTTGTGGGGAAGTTGTTTCAGTGTGTGGGGAAGTTGTTTCAGTGTGTGGGGAAGGGGTTTCAGTGTGTGGGGACGGTGTTTCAGTGTGTGGGGAAGGGGTTTGAGTGTGTGGGGATGGGTTTCCAGTGTGTGGGGAAGGTGTTTCAGTGTGTGGGGAAGTGTTTCAGTGTGTAGGGAAGTGTTTCGGTGTGTGGGGAAGGTGTTTCAGTGTGTGGGGAAGGGGTTTCAGTGTGTGTGGAAGGTGTTTCAGTGTGTGGGGCAGGTGTTTCAGTGTGTGGGAAGGGCTTTCAGTGTGTAGGGAAGGGTTTTTAGTGAGTGGGGAAGGGGTTTCAGTGTGTGGGGAAGGGTTTAAGTGATTGGGGAAGGTGTTTCAGTGCGTGTGGAAGGGCTTTCAGTGTGTGGGGAAGGTGGCTCAGTGTTTGGGGAAGGTGTTTCAGTGTGTGGGGAAGGGGTTTCAGTGTGTGGGGAAGCTGTTTCAGTGTGTGGGGAAGGGGTTTCAGTGTTTGGGGATGGTGTTTCAGTGTGTGGGGTAGGGTTCCAGTGTGTGGGGAAGGGGTTTCAGTGTGTGGGAAAGGTGTTTCAGTGTGTGGGGATGGTATTTCAGTGTGTGGGGAAGGTGCTTCAGTGTGTGGGGAAGGTGTTTTAGTGTGTGGGGAAGGGTTTCACTATGTGGGGAAGGTGTTTCAGTGTGTGGGGATGTGTTTCAGTGTGTGGGGAAGGTGTTTCAGTGTGTGTGGATGGGTTTCAGTGTGTGGTGATGGGTTTCAGTGTGTGGGGATGTGTTGCAGTTTGTGGGGATGGGGTTTCAGTGTGTGGGGAAGGTGTTTCAGAGTGTGGGGAAGGGGTTTCAGTGTGTGGGGAAGGGTTTCCAGAGCCTGGGGAAGGAGTTTCAGTGTGTGGGGAAGTGTTTCAGTGTGTGGGGAAGGTGTTTCAGTGTGTGGGGAAGGGTTTCGGTGTGTGGGGAAGGTGTTTCAGAGTGTGCGGAATGGGTTTCAGTGTGTGGGGAAGGTGTTTCAGTATATGGGGAAGGTGTTTCAGTGTGTGGGGAAGGGGTTTCAGTGTGTGGGGAAGTTGTTTCTGTGTGTGGGGAAGGTGTTTCAGTGTGTGGGGAATCGGTTTCAGTGTGTGGGTAAGGGGTTTCAGTGTGTGGGGAAGGGGTTTCAGTGTGTGGGGAAGGGTTTCCAGTGTGTGGGGAAGGTGTTTCAGTGTGTGGGGAAGCTGTTTCAGTGTGTGGGGAGGTTTTCATTGTGTGGGGAAGTTGTTTCAGTGTGTGCGGAAGGGGTTTCAGTGTGTGGGGAAGGTGTTTCGGTGTGTGGGGAAGAAGTTTCACTGTGTGGGGAAGGGGTTTCAGTGTGTGGGGAAGGTGTTTCAATGTGTGGGGCAGGTGTTTCAGTGTTTGGGAAGTGCTTTCAGCGTGTAGGGAAGGGTTTCAGTGTGTGGGGAAGGGGTTTCTGTTTGTGGGGAAGGGTTTCAGTGTTTGGGGAAGGTGTTTCAGTGAGTGTGGAAGTGCTTTCAGTGAGTGGGGAAGGTGTCTCAGTGTTTGGGGAAGGTGTTTCAGTGAGTGGGGTAGGGTTCCAGTGTGTGGGGAAGGGGTTTCAGTGTGTGGGGAAGTTGTTTCAGTGTGTGGGGAAGTTGTTTCAGTGTGTGGGGAAGGGGTTTCAGTGTGTGGGCAAGGTGTTTCAGTGTGTGGGGAAGGTTTTCAGTGAGTGAGGAAGATAATTCAGTGTGTGCAGAAGGGGTTTCAGTGTGTGGGGAAGGTGTTTCAGTGTGTGGGGAAGGTGTTTCAGTGGGTGGAGAAGGTGTTTCAGTGTGTGGGGAAGGGTTTTCAGTGTGTGGGAATGTGTTTCAGGGTGTGGGGAATGTATTTCAGTTTGTGGGGAAGGGTTTCACTGTGTGCGGAAGGGGTTTCAGTGTGTGGGGAAGGGGTTTCAGTGTGTGGGGATTTGTTTCATTCTTTTGGGAAGGGGTTTAAGTGTGTGGGGCTGTGTTTCAGTGTGTGGGGAAGGTGTTTCAGTGTGTGGGGAAGGTTTTCACTGTGTGCGGAAGGGTTTTCAGTGTGTGCGGAAGGGGTTTCCGTGTGTGGGGAAGGTGTTTCAGAATGTGCGGAAGGGGTTTCAGTGTGTGGGGAAGGGTTATCAGTGTGTGGGGAAGGTGATTCAGTGTGTGCAGAAGGGGTTTCAGTGTGTGGGGAAGGGGTTTCAGTGTGTGGGGAATGTGTTTCAGAGTGTGCGGAATGGGTTTCAGTGTGTGGGGAAGGTGTTTCAGTGTATGGGGAAGGTGTTTCAGTGTGTGGGGAAGGGGTTTCAGTGTGTGGGGAAGTTGTTTCTGTGTGTGGGGAAGGTGTTTCAGTGTGTTGGGAATGGGTTTCATTGTGTGGGGAATGTGTTTCAGTGTGTGGGGCAGGTGTTTCAGAGTGTGGGAAGTGCTTTCAGTGTGTAGGGAAGGGTTTCAGTGTGTGGGGAAGGGGTTTCAGTGAGTGTGGAAGGGCTTTCAGTGAGTGGGGAAGGTGTCTCAGTGTTTGGGGAAGGTGTTTCAGTGAGTGGGGAAGGGGTTTCAGTGTGTGGAGAAGCTGTTTCAGTGTGTGGGGAAAGGGTTTCAGTGTTTGGGGAAGGTGTTTCAGTGTGTGGGGTAGGGTTCCAGTGTGTGGGGAAGTGGTTTCAGTGTGTGGGGATGGTTTGCAGTGTGTGGGGATGAGTTGCATTGTATGCGGAAGGGGTTTTGGTCTGTGGGTAAGCTGTTTCAGTGTGTGGGGAAGGGGTATCAGTGTGTGGGGAAGGTGTTTCAGAGTGTGGGGAAGGGTTTTAAGTGTGTGGGGAAGGGTTTCCAGTGTGTGGGGA
The DNA here is from genome assembly GCF_036365525.1 of Heterodontus francisci. Lineage (NCBI taxonomy): Eukaryota > Metazoa > Chordata > Chondrichthyes > Heterodontiformes > Heterodontidae > Heterodontus > Heterodontus francisci. The sequence goes on along the minus strand of NW_027142075.1, from coordinate 182,486 downwards.
AGGAGTTTCAGTGTGTGGGGAAGTGTTTCAGTGTGTGGGGAAGGTGTTTCAGTTTGTGGGGAAGGGTTTCGGTCTGTGGGGAAGGTGTTTCAATGTGTGCGGAAGGGGTTTCAGTGTGTGGGGAAGGTGTTTCAGTGTATGGGGAAGGTGTTTCAGTGTGTGGGGAAGGGGTTTCAGTGTGTGGGGAAGTTGTTTCAGTGTGTGGGGAAGTTGTTTCAGTGTGTGGGGAAGGGGTTTCAGGGTGTGGGCAAGGTGTTTCAGTGTGTGGGCAAGGTTTTCAGTGAGTGAGGAAGATAATTCAGTATGTGCAGAAGGGGTTTCAGTGTGTGGGGAGGGTGTTTCAGTGTGTGGGGAAGGTGTTTCAGTGGGTGGAGAAGGTGTTTGAGTGTGTGGGGAAGGGTTTTCAGTGTGTGGGAATGTGTTTCAGGGTGTGGGGAAGGTATTTCAGTGTGTGGGGAAGGGTTTCACTGTGTGCGGAAGGGGTTTCAGTGTGTGGGGAAGGGGTTTCTGTGTGTGGGGATTTGTTTCATTCTTTTGGGAAGGGGTTTAAGTGTGTGGGGCTGTGTTTCAGTGTGTGGGGAAGGTGTTTCAGTGTGTGGGGAAGGTTTTCACTGTGTGCGGAAGGGGTTTCAGTGTGTGCGGAAGGGGTTTCCGTGTGTGGGGATGGTGTTTCAGAATGTGCGGAAGGGGTTTCAGTGTGTGGGGAAGGGTTATCAGTCTGTGGGGAAGGGGTTTCAGCGTGTGGGAATGTGTTTCAGTGTGTGGTGATGTGTTGCAGTGTGTGTGGAATGCGTTTCAGTGTGTGTGGAAGGTGTTTCAGTGTGTGGGGAAGGTGCTACAGTGTGTGGGAAAGGTGTTTCAGTGTGTGCGGAAGGGGTTTCAGCGTGTGGGAAGGTGTTTTGTTGCGTGGGGAAGGTGTTTCAGTGTGTGGGGAAGTGTTTCAGTGTGTGGGGAAGGTGTTTCAGTGTGTGGGGAAGGGTTTCGGTATGTGGGGAAGGTCTTTCAGAGTGTGCGGAATGGGTTTCAGTGTGTGGGGAAGGTGTTTCAGTGTATGGGGAAGGTGTTTCAGTGTGTGGGGAAGGGGTTTCAGTGTGTGGGGAAGTTGTTTCTGTGTGTGGGGAAGGTGTTTCAGTGTGTGGGGAAGGGGTTTCAGTGTGTGGGGAAGTTGTTTCAGTGTGTGGGGAAGTTGTTTCAGTGTGTGGGGAAGTTGTTTCAGTGTGTGCGGAAGGGGTTTCAGTGTGTGGGGAAGGTGTTTCGGTGTGTGGGGAAGAAGTTTCACTGTGTGGGGAAGGGGTTTCAGTGTGTGGGGAAGGTGTTTCAATGTGTGGGGCAGGTGTTTCAGTGTTTGGGAAGTGCTTTCAGCGTGTAGGGAAGGGTTTCAGTGTGTGGGGAAGGGGTTTCTGTTTGTGGGGAAGGGTTTCAGTGTTTGGGGAAGGGGTTTCAGTGAGTGTGGAAGGGCTTTCAGTGAGTGGGGAAGGTGTCTCAGTGTTTGGGGAAGGTGTTTCAGTGAGTGGGGTAGGGTTCCAGTGTGTGGGGAAGGGGTTTCAGTGTGTGGGGAAGTTGTTTCAGGGTGTGGGGAAGTTGTTTCAGTGTGTGGGGAAGGGGTTTCAGTGTGTGGGCAAGGTGTTTCAGTGTGTGGGGAAGGTTTTCAGTGAGTGAGGAAGATAATTCAGTGTGTGCAGAAGGGGTTTCAGTGTGTGGGGAAGGTGTTTCAGTGTGTGGGGAAGGTGTTTCAGTGGGTGGAGAAGGTGTTTCAGTGTGTGGGGAAGGGTTTTCAGTGTGTGGGAATGTGTTTCAGGGTGTGGGGAATGTATTTCAGTTTGTGGGGAAGGGTTTCACTGTGTGCGGAAGGGGTTTCAGTGTGTGGGGAAGGGGTCTCTGTGTGTGGGGATTTGTTTCATTCTTTTGGGAAGGGGTTTAAGTGTGTGGGGCTGTGTTTCAGTGTGTGGGGAAGGTGTTTCAGTGTGTGGGGAAGGTTTTCACTGTGTGCGGAAGGGTTTTCAGTGTGTGCGGAAGGGGTTTCCGTGTGTGGGGAAGGTGTTTCAGAATGTGCGGAAGGGGTTTCAGTGTGTGGGGAAGGGTTATCAGTGTGTGGGGAAGGTGTTTCAGTGTGTGCAGAAGGGGTTTCAGTGTGTGGGGAAGGGGTTTCAGTGTGTGGGGAATGTGTTTCAGAGTGTGCGGAATGGGTTTCAGTGTGTGGGGAAGGTGTTTCAGTGTATGGGGAAGGTGTTTCAGTGTGTGGGGAAGGGGTTTCAGTGTGTGGGGAAGTTGTTTCTGTGTGTGGGGAAGGTGTTTCAGTGTGTTGGGAATGGGTTTCATTGTGTGGGGAATGTGTTTCAGTGTGTGGGGCAGGTGTTTCAGTGTGTGGGAAGTGCTTTCAGTGTGTAGGGAAGGGTTTCAGTGTGTGGGGAAGGGGTTTCTGTGTGTGGGGAAGGGTTTCAGTGTTTGGGGAAGGTGTTTCAGTGAGTGTGGAAGGGCTTTCAGTGAGTGGGGAAGGTGTCTCAGTGTTTGGGGAAGGTGTTTCAGTGAGTGGGGAAGGGGTTTCAGTGTGTGGAGAAGCTGTTTCAGTGTGTGGGGAAAGGGTTTCAGTGTTTGCGGAAGGTGTTTCAGTGTGTGGGGTAGGGTTCCAGTGTGTGGGGAAGTGGTTTCAGTGTGTGGGGATGGTTTGCAGTGTGTGGGGATGAGTTGCATTGTATGCGGAAGGGGTTTTGGTGTGTGGGTAAGCTGTTTCAGTGTGTGGGGAAGGGGTATCAGTGTGTGGGGAAGGTGTTTCAGAGTGTGGGGAAGGGTTTTAAGTGTGTGGGGAAGGGTTTCCAGTGTGTGGGGAAGGAGTTTCAGTGTGTGGGGAAGTGTTTCAGTGTGTGGGGAAGGTGTTTCAGTTTGTGGGGAAGGGTTTCGGTCTGTGGGGAAGGTGTTTCAATGTGTGCGGAAGGGGTTTCAGTGTGTGGGGAAGGTGTTTCAGTGTATGGGGAAGGTGTTTCAGTGTGTGGGGAAGGGGTTTCAGTGTGTGGGGAAGTTGTTTCAGTGTGTGGGGAAGTTCTTTCAGTGTGTGGGGAAGGGGTTTCAGGGTGTGGGCAAGGTGTTTCAGTGTGTGGGCAAGGTTTTCAGTGAGTGAGGAAGATAATTCAGTATGTGCAGAAGGGGTTTCAGTGTGTGGGGAAGGTGTTTCAGTGTGTGGGGAAGGTGTTTCAGTGGGTGGAGAAGGTGTTTGAGTGTGTGGGGAAGGGTTTTCAGTGTGTGGGAATGTGTTTCAGGGTGTGGGGAAGGTATTTCAGTGTGTGGGGAAGGGTTTCACTGTGTGCGGAAGGGGTTTCAGTGTGTGGGGAAGGGGTTTCTGTGTGTGGGGAATTGTTTCATTCTTTTGGGAAGGGGTTTAAGTGTGTGGGGCTGTGTTTCAGTGTGTGGGGAAGGTGTTTCAGTGTGTGGGGAAGGTTTTCACTGTGTGCGGAAGGGGTTTCAGTGTGTGCGGAAGGGGTTTCCGTGTGTGGGGAAGGTGTTTCAGAATGTGCGGAAGGGGTTTCAGTGTGTGGGGAAGGGTTATCAGTCTGTGGGGAAGGGGTTTCTGCGTGTGGGAATGTGTTTCAGTGTGTGGTGATGTGTTGCAGTGTGTGTGGAATGCGTTTCAGTGTGTGTGGAAGGTGTTTCAGTGTGTGGGGAAGGTGCTACAGTGTGTGGGAAAGGTGTTTCAGTGTGTGCGGAAGGGGTTTCAGCGTGTGGGAAGGTGTTTTGTTGCGTGGGGAAGGTGTTTCAGTGTGTGGGGAAGTGTTTCAGTGTGTGGGGAAGGTGTTTCAGTGTGTGGGGAAGGGTTTCGGTATGTGGGGAAGGTCTTTCAGAGTGTGCGGAATGGGTTTCAGTGTGTGGGGAAGGTGTTTCAGTGTATGGGGAAGGTGTTTCAGTGTGTGGGGAAGGGGTTTCAGTGTGTGGGGAAGTTGTTTCTGTGTGTGGGGAAGGTGTTTCAGTGTGTGGGGAAGGGGTTTCAGTGTGTGGGGAAGGGGTTTCAGTGTGTGGGGAAGGGTTTCCAGTGTGTGGGGAAGGTGTTTCAGTGTGTGGGGAAGCTGTTTCAGTGTGTGGGGAGGGTTTCAGTGTGTGTGAAAGGTGTTTCAGTGTGTGCGGAAGGGGTTTCAGTGAGTGGGGAAGTTGTTTCGGTGTGTGAGGAAGATGTTTCACTGTGTGGGGAAGGGGTTTCAGTGTGTGGGGAAGGTGTTTCAGTGTGTGGGGCACGTGTTTCAGTGTGTGGCTAGTGCTTTCAGTGTGTAGGGAAGGGTTTCAGTGTGTGGGGAAGGGGTTTCAGTGTGTGGGCAAGGGTTTCAGTGTTTGGGGAAGGTGTTTCAGTGTGTGGGGATGGTTTGCAGTGTGTGGGAATGAGTTGCATTGTATGCGGAAGCGGTTTTGGTGTGTGGGGAAGGGGTTTCAGTGTGTGGGGAAGGTGTTTCAGAGTGTGGGGAAGGGTTTTCAGTGTGTGGGGAAGGGTTTCCAGTGTGTGGGGAAGGAGTTTCAGTGTGTGGGGAAGTGTTTCAGTGTGTGGGGAAGGTTTTTCAGTGTGTGGGGAAGGTGTTTCAGTGTGTGGGGAAGGGGTTTCAGTGTGTGGGGATGAGTTTCAGTGTGTGGGGAAGGTGTTTCAGTGTGTGGGGAAGAGTTTCAGTGTGTGGGGAAGGTGTTTCAGTGTGTGCGGAAGGGGTTTCAGTGTGTGGGGAAGGTGTTTCAGTGTGTGGGGAAGCTGTTCCAGTGTGTGGGGAAGGTGTTTCAGTGTGTGGGGAATGGATTTCAGTGTGTGGGGAAGCTGTTTCATTGTGTGGGGAGGGGTTTCAGTGTCTGGGGTTGGGGTTTCAGTGTTTGGGGAAGGTGTTTCAGTGTGTGGTGTCGGGTTCCAGTGTGTGGGGAAGGGGTTTCAGTCTGTGGGAAAGGTGTTTCAGTGTGGATGGATGGTATTTCTGTGTGTGGGGAAGGTGTTTCAATGTGTGGGGAACGTGTTTCAGTGTGTGGGGATGGGGTTTTAGTGTGTGGGGAAGGTGTTTTAGTGTGTGGAGATGTGTTTCAGTGTGTGGGGATGTGTTTCAGTGTGTCGGGAAGCGTTTCAGTGTGTGGGGAAGGTGTTTCATTGTGTGGGGATGGTTTTCAGTGTGTGGGGATGGGTTTTATTGTGTGGGGATGGGTTTCATTGTATGCGGAAGGGGTTTCAGTGTGTGGGGAAGGTGTTTCAGCATGTGTGGAAGGGGTTTCAATGTGTTTGGGGAAGGTGTTTCAGTGTGTGTGGAAGGGGTTTCAGTGTGTGGGGAAGGTTTTCCAGTGTCTGGGGAAGGTGTTTCAGTGAGTGGGGAAGTGTTTCAGTGTGTGGGGAAGGTGTTTCAGTTTGTAAGGGAAGGGTTTCAGTGTGTGGGGAAGGTGTTTCAGTGCGTGAGGAAGGGGTTTCAGTGTGTGGGGAAGGTGTTTCAGTGTATGGGGAAGGTGTTTCAGTGTGTGGGGAAGTGGTTTCAGTGTGTGGGGAAGTTGTTTCAGTGTGTGGGTAAGGTGTTTCAGTGTGTGGGGAAGGGGGTTCAGTGTGTGGGGAAGAGTTTCAGTGTGTGGGGAAGGTGTTTCAGTGTGTGGGGAAGAGTTTCAGTGTGTGGGGAAGGTGTTTCAGTATGTGTGGAAGGGGTTTCAGTGTGTGGGGAAGGTGTTTCAGTGTGTGGGGAAGCTGTTCCAGTGTGTGGGGAAGGTGTTTCAGTGTGTGGGGAAGGGATTTCAGTGTGTGGGGAAGCTGTTTCAGTGTGTGGGGAGGGGTTTCAGTGTTTGGGGAATGTGTTTCAGTGGATGTAGTAGGGTTCCAGTGTGTGGGGAAGGGGTTTCAGTGTGTGGGATAGGTGTTCCAGTGTGCGGGGATGGTATTTCATGGTGTGGGGATGGTGTTTCAGTATGTGTGGAAGGTGTGTAAGTGTCTGGGGATGGGGTTTCAGTGTGTGGGAAAGGTGGTTGAGTGTGTGGGGAAGGTATTTCAGTGTATGGCGAAGGTGTTTCAGTGTGTGGGGAAGGTGTTTTAGTGTGTGAGGAAGGGGTTTCAGTCTGTGGGGAAGGTGTTTCAGTGTGTGGGAAGGTTTTCCAGTGTCTGGGGAAGGAGTTTCAGTGTGTGGGGAAGTGTTTCAGTGTGTGGGGAAGGTGTTTCAGTGTGTGGGGAAGGGTTTCGGTGTGTGGGGAATTTGTTTCAGAGTGTGCGGAAGGGGTTTCAGTGTGTGGGGAAGGTGTTTCAGTGTATGGGGAACGTGTTTCAGTTTGTGGGGAAGGGGTTTCAGTGTGTCAGGAAGTTGTTTCAGTATGTGGGAAAGGTGTTTCAGTGTGTGGGGAAGGGGTTTCCGTGTGTGTGGAAGGGTTTCAGTGTGTGGGGAAGGAGTTTCAGTGTGTGGGGAAGGTTTTTAGTGTGTGGGGAAGATGTTTCAGTGTATGGGGAAGGGGTTTCAGTGTGTGGGGAAGGTGTTTCAGTGTGTGGGGAAGGGGTTTCAGTGTGTGGGGAAGATGTTTCAGTGTGTGGGGAAGGGGTTTCAGTGTGTGGGGATGTGTTTCAGTGTGTGGAGAAGGGGTTTCAGTGTTTGGGGAAGGGTTTCACAGTGTGTGGAAGGAGTTTCCGTGTGTGGGGAAGGAGTTTCAGTGAGTGGGGAAGGTGTTTCAGTGTGGGCGGAAGGGGTTTCAGTGTGTGAGGAAGGTGTTTTGTTGCGTGGGGAAGGTGTTTATGTGTGTGGGGAAGGGGTTTCAGTGTGTGGGGAAGGTGTTTCAGTGTGTGGGGAAGGTGTATCAATGTGTGGGAAGGGGTTTCAGTGTGTGGGGAAGGGTTTCAGTGTGTGGGGAAGGGGTTTCAGTGTGTGGGGAAGTGTTTCAGTGAGTGGGGAACGTGCTTCAGTGTGTGCGGAAGGGGTTTCAGTGTGTGTGGAAGGTGTTTCAGTCTGTGGGGAAGGTGTTTCAGTGTGTGGGGCTGGTGTTTCTGTGTGTGGGGAAGCGTTTCCAGTGTGTGGGGAAGAGTTTCAGTGTGTGGGGAAGAGTTTCAGTGTGTGGGGAAGGTGTTTCAGTGTGTGCGGAAGGGATTTCAGTGTGTGGGGAAGGTGTTTCATAGTGTGGGGTAGGGTTCCAGTGTGTGGGGAAGGGGTTTCAGTATGTGGGGATGGTTTGCAGTGTGTGGGGATGAGTTGCATTGTATGCGGAAGGTGTAAAGGTGTGTGGGGAAGGGGTTTCAGTGTGTGGGGAAGGTGTTTCAGAGTGTGGGGAAGGGTTTTCAGTGTGTGGGGAAGGGTTTCCAGTGTGTGGGGAAGGAGTTTCAGTGTGTGGGGAAGTGTTTCAGTGTGTGGGGAAGGTGTTTCAGTGTGTGGGGAAGGGTTTTGGTGTGTGGGGAAGGTGTTTCAGTGTGTGCGGAAGGGGTTTCAGTGTGTGGGGAAGGTGTTTCAGTGTATGGGGAAGGTGTTTCAGTGTGTGGGGAAGGGGTTTCAGTGTGTGGGGAGTTGTTTCAGTGTGTGGGGAAGTTGTTTCAGTGTGTGGGGAAGGGGTTTCAGTGTGTGGGGAAGAGTTTCAGTGTGTGGGGAAGGTGTTTCAGTGTGTGGGGAAGAGTTTCAGTGTGTGGGGAAGGTGTTTCAGTGTGTGCGGAAGGGGTTTCAGTGTGTGGGGAAGGTGTTTCAGTGTGTGGGGGAGCTGTTCCAGTGTGTGGGGAAGGTGTTTCAGTGTGTGGGGAATGTGTTTCAGTGGATGGGGTAGGGTTCCAGTGTGTGGGGAAGGGGTTTCAGTGTGTGGGATAGGTGTTCCAGTGTGTGGGGATGGTATTGCATGGTGTGGGGATGGTGTATCAGTATGTGTGGAAGGTGTGTAAGTGTCTGGGGATGGGGTTTCAGTGTGTGGGAAAGGTGGTTGAGTGTGTGGGGAAGGTATTTCAGTGTATGGCGAAGGTGTTTCAGTGTGTGGGGAAGGTGTTTCAGTGTGTGAGGAAGGGGTTTCAGTCTGTGGGGAAGGTGTTTCAGTGTGTGGGAAGGTTTTACAGTGTCTGGGGAAGGAGTTTCAGTGTGTGAGGAAGTGTTTCAGTGTGTGGGGAAGGTGTTTCAGTGTGTGGGGAAGGTGTTTCAGTGTATGGGGAACGTGTTTCAGTTTGTGGGGAAGTGGTTTCAGTGTGTCAGGAAGTTGTTTCAGTATGTGGGAAAGGTGTTTCATAGTGTGGGGAAGGGGTTTCCGTGTGTGGGGAAGGGTTTCAGTGTGTGGGGAAGGTGTTTCAGTGTGTGGGGAAGGTTTTTAGTGTGTGGGGAAGATGTTTCAGTGTGTGGGGAAGGGGTTTCAGTGTGTGGGGAAGATGTTTCAGTGTGTGGGGAAGGGGTTTCAGTGTGTGGGGAAGATGTTTCAGTGTGTGGGGAAGGGGTTTCAGTGTGTGGGGATGTGTTTCAGTGTGTGGAGAAGGGCTTTCAGTGTTTGGGGAAGGGTTTCACTGTGTGTGGAAGGGGTTTCCGTGTGTGGGGAAGGAGTTTCAGTGTGTGGGGAAGGTGTTTCAGTGTGTGCGGAAGGGCTTTCAGTGTGTGAGGAAGGTGTTTTGTTGCGTGGGGAAGGTGTTTATCTGTGTGGGGAAGGGGTTTCAGTGTGTGGGGAAGGTGTTTCAGTGTGTGGGGAAGGTGTATCAATGTGTGGGAAGGGGTTTCAGTGTGTGGGGAAGGGTTTCAGTGTGTGGGGAAGGGGTTTCAGTGTGTGGGGAAGTGTTTCAGTGAGTGGGGAAGGTGCTTCAGTGTGTGCGGAAGGGGTTTCAGTGTGTGGGGAAGGTGTTTCAGTCTGTGGGGAAGGTGTTTCAGTGTGTGGGGTTGGTGTTTCTGTGTGTGGGGAAGCGTTTCCAGTGTGTGGGGAAGAGTTTCAGTGTGTGGGGAAGGGGTTTCAGTGTGTGGGGAAGGTGTTTCAGTGTGTGCGGAAGGGATTTCAGTGTGTGGGGAAGGTGTTTCATAGTGTGGGGTAGGGTTCCAGTGTGTGGGGAAGGGGTTTCAGTGTGTGGGGATGGTTTGCAGTGTGTGGGGATGAGTTGCATTGTATGCGGAAGGTGTAAAGGTGTGTGGGGAAGGGGTTTCAGTGTGTGGGGAAGGTGTTTCAGAGTGTGGGGAAGGGTTTTCAGTGTGTGGGGAAGGGTTTCCAGTGTGTGGGGAAGGAGTTTCAGTGTGTGGGGAAGTGTTTCAGTGTGTGGGGAAGGTGTTTCAGTGTGTGGGGAAGGGTTTTGGTGTGTGGGGAAGGTGTTTCAGTGTGTGCGGAAGGGGTTTCAGTGTGTGGGGAAGGTGTTTCAGTGTATGGGGAAGGTGTTTCAGTGTGTGGGGAAGGGGTTTCAGTGTGTGGGGAGTTGTTTCAGTGTGTGGGGAAGTTGTTTCAGTGTGTGGGGAAGGGGTTTCAGTGTGTGGGGAAGGTTTTCAGTGAGTGAGGAAGATAATTCAGTGTGTGGGGAAGGTGTTTCAGTGTGTGGGGAAGGTGTTTCAGTGGGTGGAGAAGGTGTTTGAGTCTGTGGGGAAGGTTTTTCAGTGTGTGGGAATGTGTTTCAGGGTGTGGGGAAGGTATTTCTGTGTGTGGGGAAGGGTTTCACTGTGTGCGGAAGGGGTTTTAGTGTGTGGGGAAGGAGTTTCAGTGTGTGAGGAAGGTGTTTCAGTGTGTGTGGGGAGGGGGTTTCTGTGTGTGGGGATTTGTTTCATTCTTTAGGGAAGGGGTTTAAGTGTGTGGGGATGTGTTTCAGTGTGTGGGGAAGGTGTTTCAGTGTGTGGGGAAGGTTTTCACTGTGTGCGGAAGGGGTTTCAGTGTGTGCGGAAGGGGTTTCAGTGTGTGGGGAAGGTGTTTCAGAATGTGCGGAAGGGGTTTCAGTGTGTGGGGAAGGGTTATCAGTGTGTGGGGAAGGTGTTTCAGTGTGTGCAGAAGGGGTTTCAGTGTGTGGGGAAGGGGTTTCAGTGTGTGCAGAAGGGGTTTCAGTGTGTGGGGAAGGTGTTTCAGTGTGTGGGGAAGGTGTTTCAGTGGGTGGAGAAGGTGTTTGAGTGTGTGGGGAATGGTTTTCAGTGTGTGGGAATGTGTTTCAGGGTGTGGGGAAGGTATTTCTGTGTGTGGGGAAGGGTTTCACTGTGTGCGGAAGGGGTTTCAGTGTGTGGGGAAGGAGTTTCAGTGTGTGAGGTAGGTGTTTCAGTGTGTGTGGGGAAGGGGTTTCTGTGTGTGGGGATTTGTTTCATTCTTTATGGAAGGGGTTTAAGTGTGTGGGGATGTGTTTCAGTGTGTGGGGAAGGTGTTTCAGTGTGTGGGGAAGGTTTTCACTGTGTTCGGAAGGGGTTTCAGTGTGTGCGGAAGGGGTTTCAGTGTGTGGGGAAGGGTTATCAGTGTGTGGGGAAGGGGTTTCAGTGTGTGGGGAAGGTTTTCCAGTGTCTGGGGAAGGTGTTTCAGTGAGTGGGGAAGTGTTTCAGTGTGTGGGGAAGGTGTTTCAGTGTGTGGGGAAGGGTTTCAGTGTGTGGGGAAGGTGTTTCAGTGCGTGCGGAAGGGGTTTCAGTGTGTGGGGAAGGGGTTTCAGTGTATGGGGAAGGTGTTTCAGTGTGTGGGGAAGTGGTTTCAGTGTGTGGGTAGTTGTTTCAGTGAGTGGGTAAGGTGTTTCAGTGTGTGGGGAAGGGGTTTCAGTGTGTGGGGAAGAGTTTCAGTGTGTGGGGAAGGTGTTTCATTGTGTGGGGAAGAGTTTCAGTGTGTGGGGAAGGTGTTTCAGTGTGTGCGGAAGGGGTTTCAGTGTGTGGGGAAGGTGTTTCAGTGTGTGGGGAAGGGGTTCCAGTGTGTGGGGAAGGTGTTTCAGTGTGTGGGGAAGGGATTTCAGTGTGTGGGGAAGCTGTTCAGTGTGTGGGGAAGGGGTTTCAGTGTTTGGGGAAGGTGTTTCAGTGGATGGGGTAGGGTTCCAGTGTGTGGGGAAGGGGTTTCAGTGTGTGGGATAGGTGTTCCAGTGTGTGGGGATGGTATTTCATGGTGTGGGGATGGTGTTTCAGTATGTGTGGAAGGTGTGGAAGTGTCTGGGGATGGGGTTTCAGTGTGTGGGAAAGGAGGTTGAGTGTGTGGGGATGGTATTTCAGTGTATCGCGAAGGTGTTTCAGTGTGTGGGGAAGGTGTTTTAGTGTGTGAGGAAGGGGTTTCAGTCTGTGGGGAAGGTGTTTCAGTGTGTGGGAAGGTTTTCCAGTGTCTGGGGAAGGAGTTTCAGTGTGTGGGGAAGTGTTTCAGTGTGTGGGGAAGGTGTTTCAGTGTGTGGGGAAGGGATTCGGTGTGTGGGGAATTTGTTTCAGAGTGTGCGGAAGGGGTTTCAGTGTGTGGGGAAGGTGTTTCAGTGTATGGGGAACCTGTTTCAGTTTGTGGGGAAGGGGTTTCAGTGTGTCAGGAAGTTGTTTCAGTCTGTGGGAAAGGTGTTTCAGTGTGTGGGGAAGGGGTTTCCGTGTGTGGGGAAGGGTTTCAGTGTATGGGGAAGGTGTTTCAGTGTGTGGGGAAGGTTTTTAGTGTGTGGGGAAGATGTTTCAGTGTGTGGGGAAGAGTTTCAGTGTGTGGGGAAGGTGTTTCATTGTGTGGGGAAGAGTTTCAGTGTGTGGGGAAGGTGTTTCAGTGTGTGCGGAAGGGGTTTCAGTGTGTGGGGAAGGTGTTTCAGTGTGTGGGGAAGGGGTTCCAGTGTGTGGGGAAGGTGTTTCAGTGTGTGGGGAAGGGATTTCAGTGTGTGGGGAAGCTGTTCAGTGTGTGGGGAAGGGGTTTCAGTGTTTGGGGAAGGTGTTTCAGTGGATGGGGTAGGGTTCCAGTGTGTGGGGAAGGGGTTTCAGTGTGTGGGATAGGTGTTCCAGTGTGTGGGGATGGTATTTCATGGTGTGGGGATGGTGTTTCAGTATGTGTGGAAGGTGTGGAAGTGTCTGGGGATGGGGTTTCAGTGTGTGGGAAAGGAGGTTGAGTGTGTGGGGATGGTATTTCAGTGTATCGCGAAGGTGTTTCAGTGTGTGGGGAAGGTGTTTTAGTGTGTGAGGAAGGGGTTTCAGTCTGTGGGGAAGGTGTTTCAGTGTGTGGGAAGGTTTTCCAGTGTCTGGGGAAGGAGTTTCAGTGTGTGGGGAAGTGTTTCAGTGTGTGGGGAAGGTGTTTCAGTGTGTGGGGAAGGGATTCGGTGTGTGGGGAATTTGTTTCAGAGTGTGCGGAAGGGGTTTCAGTGTGTGGGGAAGGTGTTTCAGTGTATGGGGAACCTGTTTCAGTTTGTGGGGAAGGGGTTTCAGTGTGTCAGGAAGTTGTTTCAGTCTGTGGGAAAGGTGTTTCAGTGTGTGGGGAAGGGGTTTCCGTGTGTGGGGAAGGGTTTCAGTGTATGGGGAAGGTGTTTCAGTGTGTGGGGAAGGTTTTTAGTGTGTGGGGAAGATGTTTCAGTGTGTGGGGAAGGGGTTTCAGTGTGTGGGGAAGGTGTTTCAGTGTGTGGGAAAGGGGTTTCAGTGTGTGGGGAAGGTGTTTCAGTGTGTGGGGAAGGGGTTTCAGTGTGTGGGGATGTGTTTCAGTGTGTGGAGAAGGGGTTTCAGTGTTTGGGGAAGGGTTTCACTGTGTGTGGAAGGGGTTTCCGTGTGTGGGGAAGGAGTTTCAGTGTGTGGGGAAGGTGTTTCAGTGTGTGTGGGGAAGGGGATTCAGTCTGTGGCGAATTGTTTCAGTGTGTGGGGAAGGGGTTTCAGTGTGTGGGGAAGGGTTTCAGTGTGTGTGGAAGGTGTTTCAGTGTGTGCGGAAGGGGTTTCAGAGTGTGAGGAAGGTGTTTTGTTGCGTGGGGAAGGTGTTTATGTGTGTGGGGAAGGAGTTTCAGTGTGTGGGGAAGGTGTTTCAGTGTGTGGGGAAGGTGTTTCAATGTGTGGGAAGGGGTTTCAGTGTGTGGGGAAGTGTTTCAGTGTGTGGGGAAGGGGTTGCAGAGTGTGGGGAAGTGTTTCAGTGAGTGGGGAAGGTGCTTCAGTGTGTGCGGAAGGGGTTTCAGTGTGTGGGGAAGGTGTTTCAGTGTGTGGGGAAGGTGTTTCAGTGTGTGGGGTTGGTGTTTCTGTGTGTGGGGAAGCGTTTTCAGTGAGTGGGGAAGCTGTTTCAGTGTGTGGAGAAGGGGTTTCAGTTTTATGGGGAAGGTGTTTCATTGTGTGGGGTTGGGTTCCAGTGTGTGGGGAAGGGGTTCCAGTGTGTGGCAAAGGCGTTGCAGTGTGTGGGGATGGTATTTCTGTGTGTGGGGAAGGTGTTTCAGTGTGTGGGGAAAGCGTTTCAGTGTGTGGGGAAGGTGTTTCAGTGTGTGTGGGGAAGGAGATTCAGTGCGTGGCGAATTGTTTCAGTGTGTGGGGAAGGGGTTTCAGTGTGTGGGGAAGGGTTCCAGTGTGTGTGGAAGGTGTTTCAGTGTGTGCGGAAGGGGTTTCAGTGTGTGAGGAAGGTGTTTTTTTGCGTGGGGAAGGTGTTTATGTGTGTGGGGAAGGGGTTTCAGTGTGTGGGGAAGGTGTTTCAGTGTGTGGGGAAGGTGTTTCAATGTGTGGGAAGTGGTTTCAGTGTGTGGGGAAGGGTTTCAGTGTGTGGGGAAGGGGTTTCAGTGTGTGGGGAAGTGTTTCAGTGAGTGGGGAAGGTGCTTCAGTGTGTGCGGAAGGGGTTTCAGTGTGTGGGGAAGGTGTTTCAGTCTGTGGGGAAGGTGTTTCAGTGTGTGGGGTTGGTGTTTCTGTGTGTGCGGAAGCGTTTTCAGTGTGTGGGGAAGAGTTTCAGTGTGTGGGGAAGAGTTTCAGTGTGTGGGGAAGGTGTTTCAGTGTGTGCGGAAGGGATTTCAGTGTGTGAGGAAGGTGTTTCATACTTTGGGGTAGGGTTCCAGTGTGTGGGGAAGGGGTTTCAGTGTGTGGGGATGGTTTGCAGTGTGTGTGGATGAGTTGCATTGTATGCGGATGGTGTAAAGGTGTGTGGAGAAGGGGTTTCAGAGTGTGGGGAAGGGTTTTCAGTGTGTGGGGAAGGGTTTCCAGTGTGTGGAGAAGGAGTTTCAATGTGTGGGGATGTGTTTCAGTGTGTGGGGAAGGTGTTTCAGTGTGTGGGGAAGGGTTTCGGTGTGTGGGGAAGGTGTTTCAGTGTGTGCGGAAAGGTTTCATTGTGTGGGGAAGTGTTTCAGTGAGTGGGGAAGGTGCTTCAGTGTGTGCGGAAGGGGTTTCAGTGTGTGGGGAAGGTGTTTCAGTCTGTGGGGAAGGTGTTTCAGTGTGTGGGGTTGGTGTTTCTGTGTGTGGGGAAGCGTTTTCAGTGTGTGGGGAAGAGTTTCAGTGTGTGGGGAAGAGTTCCAGTGTGTGGGGAAGGTGTTTCAGTGTGTGCGGAAGGGATTTCAGTGTGTGGGGAAGGTGTTTCATAGTGTGGGGTAGGGTTCCAGTGTGTGGGGAAGGGGTTTCAGTGTGTGGGGATGGTTTGCAGTGTTTGGGGATGAGTTGCATTGTATGCGGAAGGTGTAAAGGTGTGTGGGGAAGGGCTTTCAGTGTGTGGGGAAGGTGTTTCAGAGTGTGGGGAAGGGTTTTCAGTGTGTGGGGAAGGGTTTCCAGTGTGTGGGGAAGGAGTTTCAGTGTGTGGGGAAGTGTTTCAGTGTGTGGGGAAAGTGTTTCAGTGTGTGGGGAAGGGTTTCGGTGTGTGGGGAAGGTGTTTCAGTGTTTGCGGAAGGGGTTTCAGTGTGTGGGGAAGGTGTTTCAGTGTATGGGGAAGGTGTTTCAGTGTGTGGGGAAGGGGTTTCAGTGTGTGGGGAAGTTGTTTCAGTGTGTGGGGAAGTTGTTGCAGTGTGTGGGGAAGGGGTTTCAGTGTGTGGGGAAGGTTTTCAGTGAGTGAGGAAGATAATTCAGTGTGTGCAGAAGGGGTTTCAGTGTGTGGGGAAGGTGTTTCAGTGTGTGGGGAAGGTGTTTCAGTGGGTGGAGAAGGTGTTTGAGTGTGTGGGGAAGGGTTTTCAGTGTGTGGGAATGTGTTTCAGGGTGTGGGGAAGGTATTTCTGTGTGTGGGGAAGGGTTTCACTGTGTGCGGAAGGGGTTTCAGTGTGTGGGGAAGGAGTTTCAGTGTGTGAGGAAGGTGTTTCAGTGTGTGTGGGGAAGGGGTTTCTGTGTGTGGGGATTTGTTTCATTCTTTAGGGAAGGGGTTTAAGTGTGTGGGGATGTGTTTCAGTGTGTGGGGAAGGTGTTTCAGTGTGTGGGGAAGGTTTTCACTGTGTGCGGAAGGGGTTTCAGTGTGTGCGGAAGGGGTTTCAGTGTGTGGGGAAGGTGTTTCAGAATGTGCGGAAGGGGTTTCAGTGAGTGGGGAAGGGTTATCAGTGTGTGGGGAAGGTGTTTCAGTGTGTGCAGAAGGGGTTTCAGTGTGTGGGGAAGGGGTTTCAGTGTGTGCAGAAGGGGTTTCAGTGTGTGGGGAAGGTGTTTCAGTGTGTGGGGAAGGTGTTTCAGTGGGTGGAGAAGGTGTTTGAGTGTGTGGGGAAGGGTTTTCAGTGTGTGGGAATGTGTTTCAGGGTGTGGGGAAGGTATTTCTGTGTGTGGGGAAGGGTTTCACTGTGTGCGGAAGGGGTTTCAGTGTGTGGGGAAGGAGTTTCAGTGTGTGAGGAAGGTGTTTCAGTGTGTGTGGGGAAGGGGTTTCTGTGTGTGGGGATTTGTTTCATTCTTTAGGGAAGGGGTTTAAGTGTGTGGGGATGTGTTTCAGTGTGTGTGTACGGTGTTTCAGTGTGTGGGGAATGTTTTCACTGTGTGCGGAAGGGGTTTCAGTGTGTGGGGAAGGAGTTTCAGTGTGTGAGGAAGGTGTTTCAGTGTGTGTGGGGAAGGGGTTTCTGTGTGTGGGGATTTGTTTCATTCTTTAGGGAAGGGGTTTAAGTGTGTGGGGAAGGTGTTTCAGAATGTGCGGAAGGGGTTTCAGTGTGTGGAGAAGGGTTATCAGTGTGTGGGGAAGGTTTTCCAGTGTCTGGGGAAGGTGTTTCAGTGAGTGGGGAAGTGTTTCAGTGTGTGGGGAAGGTGTTTCAGTGTGTGGGGAAGGGTTTCAGTGTGTGGGGAAGGTGTTTCAGTGCGTGAGGAAGGGGTTTCAGTGTGTGGGGAAGGTGTTTCAGTGTATGGGGAAGGTGTTTCAGTGTGTGGGGAAGTGGTTTCAGTGTGTGGGGAAGTTGTTTCAGTGAGTGGGTAAGGTGTTTCAGTGTGTGGGGAAGGGGTTTCAGTGTGTGGGGAAGAGTTTCAGTGTGTGGGGATGGTGTTTCAGTGTGTGGGGAAGAGTTTCAGTGTGTGGGGAAGGTGTTTCAGTGTGTGCGGAAGGGGTTTCAGTGTGTGGGGAAGGTGTTTCAGTGTGTGGGGAAGGTGTTCCAATGTGTGGGGAAGGTGTTTCAGTGTGTGGGGAAGGGATTTCAGTGTGTGGGGAAGCTGTTTCAGTGTGTGGGGAAGGGGTTTCAGTATTTGGGGAAGGTGTTTCAGTGGATGGGGTAGGGTTCCAGTGTGTGGGGAAGGGGTTTCAGTGTGTGGGATAGGTGTTCCAGTGTGTGGGGATGGTATTTCATGGTGTGGGGATGGTGTTTCAGTATGTGTGGAAGGTGTGTAAGTGTCTGGGGATGGGGATTCAGTGTGTGGGAAAGGTGGTTGAGTGTGTGGGGATGGTATTTCTGTGTATCGCGAAGGTGTTTCAGTGTGTGGGGAAGGTGTTTTAGTGTGTGAGGAAGGGGTTTCAGTCTGTGGGGAAGGTGTTTCAGTGTGTGGGAAGGTTTTCCAGTGTCTGGGGAAAGAGTTTCAGTGTGTGGGGAAGTGTTTCAGTGTGTGGGGAAGGTGTTTCAGTATATGGGGAAGGTGTTTCAGTGAGTGGGGAAGGGGTTTCAGTGTGTGGGGAAGTTGTTTCTGTGTGTGGGGAAGGTGTTTCAGTGTGTGGGGAATCGGTTTCAGTGTGTGGGTAAGGGGTTTCAGTGTGTGGGGAAGGGGTTTCAGTGTGTGGGGAAGGGTTTCCAGTGTGTGGGGAAGGTGTTTCAGTGTGTGGGGAAGCTGTTTCAGTGTGTGGGGAGGTTTTCATTGTGTGGGGAAGGTGTTTCAGTGTGTGCGGAAGGGGTTTCAGTGTGTGGGGAAGGTGTTTCGGTGTGTGGGGAAGAAGTTTCACTGTGTGGGGAAGGGGTTTCAGTGTGTGGGGAAGGTGTTTCAGTGTGTGGGGCAGGTGTTTCAGTGTTTGGGAAGTGCTTTCAGCGTGTAGGGAAGGGTTTCAGTGTGTGGGGAAGGGGTTTCTGTTTGTGGGGAAGGGTTTCAGTGTTTGGGGAAGGTGTTTCAGTGAGTGTGGAAGGGCTTTCAGTGAGTGGGGAAGGTGTCTCAGTGTTTGGGGAAGGTGTTTCAGTGAGTGGGGAAGGGGTTTCAGTGTGTGGAGAAGCTGTTTCAGTGTGTGGGGAAGGGGTTTCTGTGTTTGGGGAAGGTGTTTCAGTGTGTGGGGTAGGGTTCCAGTGTGTGGGGAAGGGGTTTCAGTGTGTGGGGAAGTTGTTTCAGTGTGTGGGGAAGTTGTTTCAGTGTGTGGGGAAGGGGTTTCAGTGTGTGGGCAAGGTGTTTCAGTGTGTGGGGAAGGTTTTCAGTGAGTGAGGAAGATAATTCAGTGTGTGCAGAAGGGGTTTAAGTGTGTGGGGAAGGTGTTTCAGTGTGTGGGGAAGGTGTTTCAGTGGGTGGAGAAGGTGTTTCAGTGTGTGGGGAAGGGTTTTCAGTGTGTGGGAATGTGTTTCAGGGTGTGGGGAATGTATTTCAGTGTGTGGGGAAGGGTTTCACTGTGTGCGGAAGGGGTTTCAGTGTGTGGGGAAGGGGTTTCTGTGTGTGGGGATTTGTTTCATTCTTTTGGGAAGGGGTTTAAGTGTGTGGGGCTGTGTTTCAGTGTGTGGGGAAGGTGTTTCAGTGTGTGGGGAAGGTTTTCACTGTGTGCGGAAGGGTTTTCAGTGTGTGCGGAAGGGGTTTCCGTGTGTGGGGAAGGTGTTTCAGAATGTGCGGAAGGGGTTTCAGTGTGTGGGGAAGGGTTATCAGTGTGTGGGGAAGGTGTTTCAGTGTGTGCAGAAGGGGTTTCAGTGTGTGGGGAAGGGGTTTCAGTGTGTGGGGAATGTGTTTCAGAGTGTGCGGAATGGGTTTCAGTGTGTGGGGAAGGTGTTTCAGTGTATGGGGAAGGTGTTTCAGTGTGTGGGGAAGGGGTTTCAGTGTGTGGGGAAGTTGTTTCTGTGTGTGGGGAAGGTGTTTCAGTGTGTTGGGAATGGGTTTCATTGTGTGGGGAATGTGTTTCAGTGTGTGGGGCAGGTGTTTCAGTGTGTGGGAAGTGCTTTCAGTGTGTAGGGAAGGGTTTCAGTGTGTGGGGAAGGGGTTTCAGTGTGTGTGGGGAAGGGTTTCAGTGTTTGGGGAAGGTGTTTCAGTGAGTGTGGAAGGGCTTTCAGTGAGTGGGGAAGGTGTCTCAGTGTTTGGGGAAGGTGTTTCAGTGAGTGGGGAAGGGGTTTCAGTGTGTATAGAAGCTGTTTCAGTGTGTGGGGAAAGGGTTTCAGTGTTTGGGGAAGGTGTTTCAGTGTGTGGGGTAGGGTTCCAGTGTGTGGGGAAGTGGTTTCAGTGTGTGGGGATGGTTTGCAGTGTGTGGGGATGAGTTGCATTGTATGCGGAAGGGGTTTTGGTGTGTGGGTAAGCTGTTTCAGTGTGTGGGGAAGGGGTATCAGTGTGTGGGGAAGGTGTTTCAGAGTGTGGGGAAGTGTTTTAAGTGTGTGGGGAAGGGTTTCCAGTGTGTGGGAAAGGAGTTTCAGTGTGTGGGGAAGTGTTTCAGGGTGTGGGGAAGGTGTTTCAGTTTGTGGGGAAGGGTTTCGGTCTGTGGGGAAGGTGTTTCAATGTGTGCGGAAGGGGTTTCAGTGTGTGGGGAAGGTGTTTCAGTGTATGGGGAAGGTGTTTCAGTGTGTGGGGAAGGGGTTTCAGTGTGTGGGGAAGTTGTTTCAGTGTGTGGGGAAGTTGTTTCAGTGTGTGGGGAAGGGGTTTCAGGGTGTGGGCAAGGTGTTTCAGTGTGTGGGCAAGGTTTTCAGTGAGTGAGGAAGATAATTCAGTATGTGCAGAAGGGGTTTCAGTGTGTGGGGAAGGTGTTTCAGTGTGTGGGGAAGGTGTTTCAGTGGGTGGAGAAGGTGTTTCAGTGTGTGGGGAAGGGTTTTCAGTGTGTGGGAATGTGTTTCAGGGTGTGGGGAAGGTATTTCAGTGTGTGGGGAAGGGTTTCACTGTGTGCGGAAGGTGTTTCAGTGGGTGGGGAAGGGGTTTCTGTGTGTGGGGATTTGTTTCATTCTTTTGGGAAGGGGTTTAAGTGTGTGGGGCTGTGTTTCAGTGTGTGGGGAAGGTGTTTCAGTGTGTGGGGAAGGTTTTCACTGTGTGCGGAAGGGATTTCAGTGTGTGCGGAAGGGGTTTCCGTGTGTGGGGAAGGTGTTTCAGAATGTGCGGAAGTGGTTTCAGTGTGTGGGGAAGGGTTATCAGTCTGTGGGGAAGGGGTTTCAGCGTGTGGGAATGTGTTTCAGTGTGTGGTGATGTGTTGCAGTGTGTGTGGAATGCGTTTCAGTGTGTGTGGAAGGTGTTTCAGTGTGTGGGGAAGGTGCTACAGTGTGTGGGAAAGGTGTTTCAGTGTGTGCGGAAGGGGTTTCAGCGTGTGGGAAGGTGTTTTGTTGCGTGGGGAAGGTGTTTCAGTGTGTGGGGAAGTGTTTCAGTGTGTGGGGAAGGTGTTTCAGTGTGTGGGGAAGGGTTTCGGTATGTGGGGAAGGTCTTTCAGAGTGTGCGGAATGGGTTTCAGTTTGTGGGGAAGGTGTTTCAGTCTATGGGGAAGGTGTTTCAGTGTGTGGGGAAGGGGTTTCAGTGTGTGGGGAAGTTGTTTCTGTGTGTGGGGAAGGTGTTTCAGTGTGTGGGGAAGGGGTTTCAGTGTGTGGGGAAGGGGTTTCAGTGTGTGGGGAAGGGTTTCCAGTGTGTGGGGAAGGTGTTTCAGTGTGTGGGGAAGCTGTTTCAGTGTGTGGGGAGGGTTTCATTGTGTGTGAAAGGTGTTTCAGTGTGTGCGGAAGGGGTTTCAGTGTGTGGGGAAGGTGTTTCGGTGTGTGAGGAAGATGTTTCACTGTGTGGGGAAGGGGTTTCAGTGTGTGGGGAAGGTGTTTCAGTGTGTGGGGCACGTGTTTCAGTGTGTGGCTAGTGCTTTCAGTGTGTAGGGAAGGGTTTCAGTGTGTGGGGAAGGGGTTTCAGTGTGTGGGCAAGGGTTTCAATGTTTGGGGAAGGTGTTTCAGTGTGTGGGGATGGTTTGCACTGTGTGGGGATGAGTTGCATTGTATGCGGAAGCGGTTTTGGTGTGTGGGGAAGGGGTTTCAGTGTGTGGGGAAGGTGTTTCAGAGTGTGGGGAAGGGTTTCCAGTGTGTGGGGAAGGAGTTTCAGTGTGTGGGGAAGTGTTTCAGTGTGTGGGGAAGGTTTTTCAGTGTGTGGGGAAGGTGTTTCAGTGTGTGGGGAAGGGGTTTCAGTGTGTGGGGATGAGTTTCAGTGTGTGGGGAAGGTGTTTCAGTGTGTGGGGAAGAGTTTCAGTGTGTGGGGAAGGTGTTTCAGTGTGTGCGGAAGGGGTTTCAGTGTGTGGGGAAGGTGTTTCAGTGTGTGGGGAAGCTGTTCCAGTGTGTGGGGAAGGTGTTTCAGTGTGTGGGGAATGGATTTCAGTGTGTGGGGAAGCTGTTTCAGTGTGTGGGGAGGGGTTTCAGTGTTTGGGGAATGTGTTTCAGTGGATGGGGTAGGGTTCCAGTGTGTGGGGAAGGGGTTTCAGTGTGTGGGATAGGTGTTCCAGTGTGTGGGGATGGTATTTCATGGTGTGGGGATGGTGTTTCAGTATGTGTGGAAGGTGTGTAAGTGTCTGGGGATGGGATTTCAGTGTGTGGGAAAGGTGGTTGAGTGTGTGGGGATGGTATTTCAGTATGTGTGGAAGGTGTGTAAGTGTCTGGGGTTGGGGTTTCAGTGTTTGGGGAAGGTGTTTCAGTGTGTGATGTCGGGTTCCAGTGTGTGGGGAAGGGGTTTCAGTCTGTGGGAAAGATGTTTCAGTGTGGATGGATGGTATTTCTGTGTGTGGGGAAGGTGTTTCAATGTGTGGGGAACGTGTTTCAGTGAGTGGGGATGGGGTTTTAGTGTGTGGGGAAGGTGTTTTAGTGTGTGGAGATGTGTTTCAGTGTGTGGGGATGTGTTTCAGTGTGTCGGGAAGGGTTTCAGTGTGTGGGGAAGGTGTTTCATTGTGTGGGGATGGTTTTCAGTGTGTGGGGATGGGTTTTATTGTGTGGGGATGGGTTTCATTGTATGCGGAAGGGGTCTCAGTGTGTGGGGAAGGTGTTTCAGCATGTGTGGAAGGGGTTTCAATGTGTTTGGGGAAGGTGTTTCAGTGTGTGTGGAAGGGATTTCAGTTTGTGGGGAAGGTTTTCCAGTGTCTGGGGAAGGTGTTTCAGTGACTGGGGAAGTGTTTCAGTGTGTGGGGAAGGTGTTTCAGTGTGTAAGGGAAGGGTTTCAGTGTGTGGGGAAGGTGTTTCAGTGCGTGAGGAAGGGGTTTCAGTGTGTGGGGAAGGTGTTTCAGTGTATGGGGAAGGTGTTTCAGTATGTGGGGAAGTGGTTTCAGTGTGTGGGGAAGTTGTTTCAGTGTGTGGGTAAGGTGTTTCAGTGTGTGGGGAAGGGGTTTCAGTGTGTGGGGAAGAGTTTCAGTGTGTGGGGAAGGTGTTTCAGTGTGTGGGGAAGAGTTTCAGTGTGTGGGGAAGGTGTTTTAGTATGTGCGGAAGGGGTTTCAGTGTGTGGGGAAGGTGTTTCAGTGTGTGGGGAAGCTGTTCCAGTGTGTGGGGAAGGTGTTTCAGTGTGTGGGGAAGGGATTTCAGTGTGTGGGGAAGCTGTTTCAGTGTGTGGGGAGGGGTTTCAGTGTTTGGGGAATGTGTTTCAGTGGATGGGGTAGGGTTCCAGTGTGTGGGGAAGGGGTTTCAGTGTGTGGGATAGGTGTTCCAGTGTGCGGGGATGGTATTTCATGGTGTGGGGATGGTGTTTCAGTATGTGTGGAAGGTGTGTAAGTGTCTGGGGATGGGGTTTCAGTGTGTGGGAAAGGTGGTTGAGTGTGTGGGGAAGGTATTTCAGTGTATGGCGAAGGTGTTTCAGTGTGTGGGGAAGGTGTTTTAGTGTGTGAGGAAGGGGTTTCAGTCTGTGGGGAAGGTGTTTCAGTGTGTGGGAAGGTTTTCCAGTGTCTGGGGAAGGAGTTTCAGTGTGTGGGGAAGTGTTTCAGTGTGTGGGGAAGGTGTTTCAGTGTGTGGGGAAGGGTTTCGGTGTGTGGGGAATTTGTTTCAGAGTGTGCGGAAGGGGTTTCAGTGTGTGGGGAAGGTGTTGCAGTGTATGGGGAACGTGTTTCAGTTTGTGGGGAAGGGGTTTCAGTGTGTCAGGAAGTTGTTTCAGTATGTGGGAAAGGTGTTTCAGTGTGTGGGGAAGGGGTTTCCGTGTGTGGGGAAGGGTTTCAGTGTGTGGGGAAGGTGTTTCAGTGTGTGGGGAAGGTTTTTAGTGTGTGGGGAAGATGTTTCAGTGTGTGGGGAAGGGGTTTCAGTGTGTGGGGAAGGTGATTCAGTGTGTGGGAAAGGGGTTTCAGTGTGTGGGGAAGATGTTTCAGTGTATGGGGAAGGGGTTTCAGTGTGTGGGGATGTGTTTCAGTGTGTTGAGAAGGGGTTTCAGTGTTTGGGGAAGGGTTTCACTGTGTGTGGAAGGGGTTTCCGTGTGTGGGGAAGGAGTTTCAGTGTGTGGGGAAGGTGTTTCAGTGTGTGCGGAAGGGGTTTCAGTGTGTGAGGAAGGTGTTTTGTTGCGTGGGGAAGGTGTTTATGTGTGTGGGGAAGGTGTTTCAGTGTGTGGGGAAGGTGTATCAATGTGTGGGAAGGGGTTTCAGTGTGTGGGGAAGGGTTTCAGTGTGTGGGGAAGGGGTTTCAGTGTGTGGGTAAGTGTTTCAGTGAGTGGGGAACGTGCTTCAGTGTGTGCGGAAGGGGTTTCAGTGTGTGTGGAAGGTGTTTCAGTCTGTGGGGAAGGTGTTTCAGTGTGTGGGGCTGGTGTTTCTGTGTGTGGGGAAGCGTTTCCAGTGTGTGGGGAAGAGTTTCAGTGTGTGGGGAAGAGTTTCAGTGTGTGGGGAAGGTGTTTCAGTGTGTGCGGAAGGGATTTCAGTGTGTGGGGAAGGTGTTTCATAGTGTGGGGTAGGGTTCCAGTGTGTGGGGAAGGGGTTTCAGTATGTGGGGATGGTTTGCAGTGTGTGGGGATGAGTTGCATTGTATGCGGAAGGTGTAAAGGTGTGTGGGGAAGGGGTTTCAGTGTGTGGGGAAGGTGTTTCAGAGTGTGGGGAAGGGTTTTCAGTGTGTGGGGAAGGGTTTCCAGTGTGTGGGGAAGGAGTTTCAGTGTGTGGGGAAGTGTTTCAGTGTGTGGGGAAGGTGTTTCAGTGTGTGGGGAAGGGTTTTGGTGTGTGGGGAAGGTGTTTCAGTGTGTGCGGAAGGGGTTTCAGTGTGTGGGGAAGGTGTTTCAGTGTATGGGGAAGTTGTTTCAGTGTGTGGGGAAGGGGTTTCAGTGTGTGGGGAGTTGTTTCAGTGTGTGGGGAAGTTGTTTCAGTGTGTGGGGAAGGGGTTTCAGTGTGTGGGGAAGAGTTTCAGTGTGTGGGGAAGGTGTTTCAGTGTGTGGGGAAGAGTTTCAGTGTGTGGGGAAGGTGTTTCAGTGTGTGCGGAAGGGGTTTCAGTGTGTGGGGAAGGTGTTTCAGTGTGTGGGGGAGCTGTTCCAGTGTGTGGGGAAGGTGTTTCAGTGTGTGGGGAATGTGTTTCAGTGGATGGGGTAGGGTTCCAGTGTGTGGGGAAGGGGTTTCAGTGTGTGGGATAGGTGTTCCAGTGTGTGGGGATGGTATTTCATGGTGTGGGGATGGTGTATCAGTATGTGTGGAAGGTGTGTAAGTGTCTGGGGATGGGGTTTCAGTGTGTGGGAAAGGTGGTTGAGTGTGTGGGGAAGGTATTTCAGTGTATGGCGAAGGTGTTTCAGTGTGTGGGGAAGGTGTTTCAGTGTGTGAGGAAGGGGTTTCAGTCTGTGGGGAAGGTGTTTCAGTGTGTGGGAAGGTTTTAAAGTGTCTGGGGAAGGAGTTTCAGTGTGTGGGGAAGTGTTTCAGTGTGTGGGGAAGGTGTTTCAGTGTGTGGGGAAGGTGTTTCAGTGTATGGGGAACGTGTTTCAGTTTGTGGGGAAGGGGTTTCAGTGTGTCAGGAAGTTGTTTCAGTATGTGGGAAAGGTGTTTCATAGTGTGGGGAAGGGGTTTCCGTGTGTGGGGAAGGGTTTCAGTGTGTGGGGAAGGTGTTTCAGTGTGTGGGGAAGGTTTTTAGTGTGTGGGGAAGATGTTTCAGTGTGTGGGGAAGGGGTTTCAGTGTGTGGGGAAGATGTTTCAGTGTGTGGGGAAGGGGTTTCAGTGTGTGGGGAAGATGTTTCAGTGTGTGGGGAAGGGGTTTCAGTGTGCGGGGAAGGTGTTTCAGTGTGTGCGGAAGGGATTTCAGTGTGTGAGGAAGGTGTTTCATAGTTTGGGGTAGGGTTCCAGTGTGTGGGGAAGGGGTTTCAGTGTGTGGGGATGGTTTGCAGTGTGTGGGGATGAGTTGCATTGTATGCGGAAGGTGTAAAGGTGTGTGGAGAAGGGGTTTCAGTGTGTGGGGAAGGTGTTTCAGAATGTGGGGAAGGGTTTTCAGTGTGTGGGGAAGGGTTTTCAGTGTGTGGGGAAGGAGTTTCAGTGTGTGGGGATGTGTTTCAGTGTGTGGGGAAGGTGTTTCAGTGTGTGGGGAAGGGTTTCGGTGTGTGGGGAAGGTGTTTCAGTGTGTGCGGAAGGGGTTTCAGTGTGTGGGGAAGTGTTTCAGTGAGTGGGGAAGGTGCTTCAGTGTGTGCGGAAGGGTTTTCAGTGTGTGGGGAAGGTGTTTCAGTCTGTGGGGAAGGTGTTTCAGTGTGTGGGGTTGGTGTTTCTGTGTGTGGGGAAGCGTTTTCAGTGTGTGGGGAAGAGTTTCAGTGTGTGGGGAAGAGTTTCAGTGTGTGGGGAAGGTGTTTCAGTGTGTGCGGAAGGGATTTCAGTGTGTGGGGAAGGTGTTTCATAGTGTGGGGTAGGGTTCCAGTGTGTGGGGAAGGGGTTTCAGTGTGTGGGGATGGTTTGCAGTGTTTGGGGATGAGTTGCATTGTATGCGGAAGGTGTAAAGGTGTTTGGGGAAGGGCTTTCAGTGTGTGGGGAAGGTGTTTCAGAGTGTGGGGAAGGGTTTTCAGTGTGTGGGGAAGGGTTTCCAGTGTGTGGGGAAGGAGTTTCAGTGTGTGGGGAAGTGTTTCAGTGTGTGGGGAAGGTGTTTCAGTGTGTGGGGAAGGGTTTCGGTGTGTGGGGAAGGTGTTTCAGTGTGTGCGGAAGGGGTTTCAGTGTGTGGGGAAGGTGTTTCAGTGTATGGGGAAGGTGTTTCAGTGTGTGGGGAAGGGGTTTCAGTGTGTGGGGAAGTTGTTTCAGTGTGTGGGGAAGTTGTTGCAGTGTGTGGGGAAGGGGTTTCAGTGTGTGGGGAAGGTTTTCAGTGAGTGAGGAAGATAATTCAGTGTGTGCAGAAGGGGTTTCAGTGTGTGGGGAAGGTGTTTCAGTGTGTGGGGAAGGTGTTTCAGTGGGTGGAGAAGGTGTTTGAGTGTGTGGGGAAGGGTTTTCAGTGTGTGGGAATGTGTTTCAGGGTGTGGGGAAGGTATTTCTGTGTGTGGGGAAGGGTTTCACTGTGTGCGGAAGGGGTTTCAGTGTGTGGGGAAGGAGTTTCAGTGTGTGAGGAAGGTGTTTCAGTGTGTGTGGGGAAGGGGTTTCTGTGTGTGGGGATTTGTTTCATTCTTTAGGGAAGGGGTTTAAGTGTGTGGGGATGAGTTTCAGTGAGTGGGGAAGGGGCTTCAGTGTGTGGGGAAGGTTTTCACTGTGTGCGGAAGGGGTTTCAGTGTGTGCGGAAGGGGTTTCAGTGTGTGGGGAAGGTGTTTCAGAATGTGCGGAAGGGGTTTCAGTGTGTGGGGAAGGGTTATCAGTGTGAGGGGAAGGTGTTTCAGTGTGTGCAGAAGGGGTTTCACTGTGTGGGGAACGGGTTTCAGTGTGTGCAGAAGGGGTTTCAGTGTGTGGGGAAGGTGTTTCAGTGTGTGGGGAAGGTGTTTCAGTGGGTGGAGAAGGTGTTTGAGTGTGTGGGGAAGGGTTTTCAGTGTGTGGGAATGTGTTTCAGGGTGTGGGGAAGGTATTTCTGTGTGTGGGGAAGGGTTTCACTGTGTGCGGAAGGGGTTTCAGTGTGTGGGGAAGGAGTTTCAGTGTGTGAGGAAGGTGTTTCAGTGTGTGTGGGGAAGGGGTTTCTGTGTGTGGGGATTTGTTTCATTCTTCAGGGAAGGGGTTTAAGTGTGTGGGGATGTGTTTCAGTGTGTGTGTACGGTGTTTCAGTGTGTGGGGAAGGTTTTCACTGTGTGCGGAAGGGGTTTCAGTGTGTGGGGAAGGAGTTTCAGTGTGTGAGGAAGGTGTTTCAGTGTGTGTGGGGAAGGGGTTTCTGTGTGTGGGGATTTGTTTCATTCTTTAGGGAAGGGGTTTAAGTGTGTGGGGAAGGTGTTTCAGAATGTGCGGAAGGGGTTTCAGTGTGTGGGGAAGGGTTATCAGAGTGTGGGGAAGGTTTTCCAGTGTCTGGGGAAGGTGTTTCAGTGAGTGGGGAAGTGTTTCAGTGTGTGGGGAAGGTGTTTCAGTGTGTGGGGAAGGGGTTGCAGAGTGTGGGGAAGTGTTTCAGTGAGTGGGGAAGGTGCTTCAGTGTGTGCGGAAGGGGTTTCAGTGTGTGGGGAAGGTGTTTCAGTCTGTGGGGAAGGTGTTTCAGTGTGTGGGGTTGGTGTTTCTGTGTGTGGGGAAGCGTTTTCAGTGAGTGGGGAAGCTGTTTCAGTGTGTGGAGAAGGGGTTTCAGTTTTATGGGGAAGGTGTTTCATTGTGTGGGGTTGGGTTCCAGTGTGTGGGGAAGGGGTTCCAGTGTGTGGCAAAGGCATTGCAGTGTGTGGGGATGGTATTTCTGTGTGTGGGGAAGGTGTTTCAGTGTGTGGGGAAAGTGTTTCAGTGTGTGGGGAAGGTGTTTCAGTGTGTGTGGGGAAGGAGATTCAGTGCGTGGCGAATTGTTTCAGTGTGTGGGGAAGGGGTTTCAGTGTGTGGGGAAGGGTTTCAGTGTGTGTGGAAGGTGTTTCAGTGTGTGCGGAAGGGGTTTCAGTGTGTGAGGAAGGTGTTTTGTTGCGTGGGGAAGGTGTTTATGTGTGTGGGGAAGGGGTTTCAGTGTGTGGGGAAGGTGTTTCAGTGTGTGGGGAAGGTGTTTCAATGTGTGGGAAGTGGTTTCAGTGTGTGGGGAAGGGTTTCAGTGTGTGGGGAAGGGGTTTCAGTGTGTGGGGAAGTGTTTCAGTGAGTGGGGAAGGTGCTTCAGTGTGTGCGGAAGGGGTTTCAGTGTGTGGGGAAGGTGTTTCAGTCTGTGGGGAAGGTGTTTCAGTGTGTGGGGTTGGTGTTTCTGTGTGTGCGGAAGCGTTTTCAGTGTGTGGGGAAGAGTTTCAGTGTGTGGGGAAGAGTTTCAGTGTGTGGGGAAGGTGTTTCAGTGTGTGCGGAAGGGATTTCAGTGTGTGAGGAAGGTGTTTCATAGTTTGGGGTAGGGTTCCAGTGTGTGGGGAAGGGGTTTCAGTGTGTGGGGATGGTTTGCAGTGTGTGGGGATGAGTTGCATTGTATGCGGAAGGTGTAAAGGTGTGTGGAGAAGGGGTTTCAGTGTGTGGGGAAGGTGTTTCAGAGTGTGGGGAAGGGTTTTCAGTGTGTGGGGAAGGGTTTTCAGTGTGTGGGGAAGGAGTTTCAGTGTGTGGGGATGTGTTTCAGTGTGTGGGGAAGGTGTTTCAGTGTGTGGGGAAGGGTTTCGGTGTGTGGGGAAGCTGTTTCAGTGTGTGCGGAAGGGGTTTCAGTGTGTGGGGAAGTGTTTCAGTGAGTGGGGAAGGTGCTTCAGTGTGTGCGGAAGGGTTTTCAGTGTGTGGGGAAGGTGTTTCAGTCTGTGGGGAAGGTGTTTCAGTGTGTGGGGTTGGTGTTTCTGTGTGTGGGGAAGCGTTTTCAGTGTGTGGGGAAGAGTTTCAGTGTGTGGGGAAGAGTTTCAGTGTGTGGGGAAGGTGTTTCAGTGTGTGCGGAAGGGATTTCAGTGTGTGGGGAAGGTGTTTCATAGTGTGGGGTAGGGTTCCAGTGTGTGGGGAAGGGGTTTCAGTGTGTGGGGTTGGTTTGCAGTGTTTGGGGATGAGTTGCATTGTATGCGGAAGGTGTAAAGGTGGGTGGGGAAGGGCTTTCAGTGTGTGGGGAAGGTGTTTCAGAGTGTGGGGAAGGGTTTTCAGTGTGTGGGGAAGGGTTTCCAGTGTGTGGGGAAGGAGTTTCAGTGTGTGGGGAAGTGTTTCAGTGTGTGGGGAAGGTGTTTCAGTGTGTGGGGAAGGGTTTCGGTGTGTGGGGAAGGTGTTTCAGTGTGTGCGGAAGGGGTTTCAGTGTGTGGGGAAGGTGTTTCAGTGTATGGGGAAGGTGTTTCAGTGTGTGGGGAAGGGGTTTCAGTGTGTGGGGAAGTTGTTTCAGTGTGTGGGGAAGTTGTTGCAGTGTGTGGGGAAGGGGTTTCAGTGTGTGGGGAAGTTTTTCAGTGAGTGAGGAAGATAATTCAGTGTGTGCAGAAGGGGTTTCAGTGTGTGGGGAAGGTGTTTCAGTGTGTGGGGAAGGTGTTTCAGTGGGTGGAGAAGGTGTTTGAGTGTGTGGGGAAGGGTTTTCAGTGTGTGGGAATGTGTTTCAGGGTGTGGGGAAGGTATTTCTGTGTGTGGGGAAGGGTTTCACTGTGTGCGGAAGGGGTTTCAGTGTGTGGGGAAGGAGTTTCAGTGTGTGAGGAAGGTGTTTCAGTGTGTGTGGGGAAGGGGTTTCTGTGTGTGGGGATTTGTTTCATTCTTTAGGGAAGGGGTTTAAGTGTGTGGGGATGTGTTTCAGTGTGTGGGGAAGGGGCTTCAGTGTGTGGGGAAGGTTTTCACTGTGTGCGGAAGGGGTTTCAGTGTGTGCGGAAGGGGTTTCAGTGTGTGGGGAAGGTGTTTCAGAATGTGCGGAAGGGGTTTCAGTGTGTGGGGAAGGGTTATCAGTGTGTGGGGAAGGTGTTTCAGTGTGTGCAGAAGGGGTTTCAGTGTGTGGGGAAGGGGTTTCAGTGTGTGCAGAAGGGGTTTCAGTGTGTGGGGAAGGTGTTTCAGTGTGTGGGGAAGGTGTTTCAGTGGGTGGAGAAGGTGTTTGAGTGTGTGGGGAAGGGTTTTCAGTGTGTGGGAATGTGTTTCAGGGTGTGGGGAAGGTATTTCTGTGTGTGGGGAAGGGTTTCACTGTGTGCGGAAGGGGTTTCAGTGTGTGGGGAAGGAGTTTCAGTGTGTGAGGAAGGTGTTTCAGTGTGTGTGGGGAAGGGGTTTCTGTGTGTGGGGATTTGTTTCATTCTTTAGGGAAGGGGTTTAAGTGTGTGGGGATGTGTTTCAGTGTGTGTGTACGGTGTTTCAGTGTGTGGGGAATGTTTTCACTGTGTGCGGAAGGGGTTTCAGTGTGTGGGGAAGGAGTTTCAGTGTGTGAGGAAGGTGTTTCAGTGTGTGTGGGGAAGGGGTTTCTGTGTGTGGGGATTTGTTTCATTCTTTAGGGAAGGGGTTTAAGTGTGTGGGGAAGGTGTTTCAGAATGTGCGGAAGGGGTTTCAGTGTGTGGGGAAGGGTTATCAGTGTGTGGGGAAGGTTTTCCAGTGTCTGGGGAAGGTGTTTCAGTGAGTGGGGAAGTGTTTCAGTGTGTTGGGAAGGTGTTTCAGTGTGTGGGGAAGGGTTTCAGTGTGTGGGGAAGGTGTTTCAGTGCGTGAGGAAGGGGTTTCAGTGTGTGGGGAAGGTGTTTCAGTGTATGGGGAAGGTGTTTCAGTGTGTGGGGAAGTGGTTTCAGTGTGTGGGGAAGGTGTTTCATTGTTTGCAGAAGGGTATTCCGTGTATGGGGAAGGCGTTTCAGTGTTTGGGGATGGGTTTGCAGAATGTGGGGAAGGGGTTTCAGTGTGTGGGGAAGGGTTTCACTGTGTGCGGAAGGGGTTTCAGTGTGTGGGGAAGGGGTTTCAGTGTGTGGGGAAGGGTTACAGTGTGTGGGGTCGGTGTTTCAGTGTGTGGGGAAGGGGTTTCAGTATGCGGGGAAGGGTTTCAGTGTTTGCGGAAGGGGTTTCAGTGTGTGGGGAAGGGTTTCAGTGTGTGGGGAATGTGTATCAGTGTGTGCGGAAGGGGTTTCAGTGTGTGGGGAAGGTGTTTCAGTGTGTGCTGAAGGGGTTTCAGTGTGTGGGGAAGGGTATCAGTGTGTGGGGAAGGGTTTCAGTGTGTGGGGAAGGTGTTTCAGAATGTGCGGAAGGGGTTTCAGTGTGTGGGGAAGGGTTATCAGTGTGTGGGGAAGGTGTTTCAGTGTGTGCAGAAGGGGTTTCAGTGTGTGGGGAAGGGGTTTCAGTGTGTGCAGAAGGGGTTTCAGTGTGTGGGGAAGGTGTTTCAGTGTGTGGGGAAGGTGTTTCAGTGGGTGGAGAAGGTGTTTGAGTGTGTGGGGAAGGGTTTTCAGTGTGTGGGAATGTGTTTCAGGGTGTGGGGAAGGTATTTCTGTGTGTGGGGAAGGGTTTCACTGTGTGCGGAAGGGGTTTCAGTGTGTGGGGAAGGAGTTTCAGTGTGTGAGGAAGGTGTTTCAGTGTGTGTGGGGAAGGGGTTTCTGTGTGTGGGGATTTGTTTCATTCTTTAGGGAAGGGGTTTAAGTGTGTGGGGATGTGTTTCAGTGTGTGTGTACGGTGTTTCAGTGTTTGGGGAATGTGTTTCAGTGTGTGGGGAAGGGGTTTCAGTGTGTGGGGAAGGTGATTCAGTGTGTGCGGAAGGGGTTTCAGTGTGTGCGCAAGTTGTTTCATTGTGTGGGGAAGGGGTTTCAGTGTCTGGGCAAGCTGTTTCATTGTGTGTGGAAGGAGTTTCCGTTTGTGGGGAAGGGGATTCAGTGTGTGGGGAAGGTGTTTCAGTGTGTGGGGAAGGTGTTTCATTGTTTGCAGAAGGGTATTCCGTGTATGGGGAAGGCGTTTCAGTGTTTGGGGAAGGGTTTGCAGAATGTGGGGAAGGGGTTTCAGTGTGTGGGGAAGGGTTTCACTGTGTGCGGAAGGGGTTTCAGTGTGTGGGGAAGGGGTTTCAGTGTGTGGGGAAGGGTTACAGTGTGTGGGGTCGGTGTTTCAGTGTGTGGGGAAGGGGTTTCAGTATGCGGGGAAGGGTTTCAGTGTTTGCGGAAGGGGTTTCAGTGTGTGGGGAAGGGTTTCAGTGTGTGGGGAATGTGTATCAGTGTGTGCGGAAGGGGTTTCAGTGTGTGGGGAAGGTGTTTCAGTGTGTGCTGAAGGGGTTTCAGTGTGTGGGGAAGGGTATCAGTGTGTGGGGAAGGGTTTCAGTGTGTGGGGAAGGTGTTTCGGTGTGTGGGAAAGGGGTTTCAGTATGTGGGGAAGGGTTTCACTGAGTGCGGAAGGGGTTTCAGTGTTTGGGCAATGGGTTTCTGTCTGTGGGGAAGGGGTTTCAGTGTGTGTGGAAGGGGTTTCAGTGTGTGGGGAAGGTGTTTCAGTGTGTGGGGAAGGGTTTCAGTGTGTGGGGAAGGGGTTTCAGTGTTTGGGGAACGTGTTTCATTGTTTGAGGAAGGGGTTTCAGAGTGTGGGTAATGGTTTCACTCTGTGGGGAAGGGGGTTCAGTGAGTGGGGAAGGGGTTTCATTGTGTGGGGAAGGGTTTCAGTGCGTGGGGAAGGGTTTTCAGTGTGTGGGGAAGGGGTTTCAGTGTGTGTGGAAGGTTATCACTGTGTGCGGAAGTGGTTTCAGTTTCTGTGGAAGGGGTTTCAGTGTGTGGGGAAGGGGTTTCAGTGTGTGCGGAAGGGGTTTCATTGTGTGCGGTAGAGGTTTCAGTGTGTGGGGAAGGAGTTTCAGTTTGTGGGGAAGGTGTTTCAGTGTGTGGGGAAGGGTTTCACTGTGTGCGGAAGGGGTTTCAGTGTGTGGGGATGTGTTTCAATGTGTGAAGAAGGGGTTTCAGTGTGTGGGGAAGGAGTTTCAGTGTGTGGGGAAGGGTTTCACTGTGTGCGGAAGGGGTTTCAGTGTGTGGGGAAGGGGTTTCAGTGTGTGCGGAAGGTTCTTCAGTGTGTGTGGAAGGGGTTTCAGTGTGTGGGGAAGGGGTTTCAGTGTGTGGGGAAGGTGTTTCAGTGTGTGCGGAAGGGGTTTCAGTGTGTGCGGTAGGGGTTTCAGTGTGTGAGGAAGGGGTATCAGTGTGTGGGGAAGGGGTTTCAGTGTGTGGGGAATGTGTTTCACTGTGTGGGGAAGGGGTTTCAGTGTGTGGGGAAGGTGTTTCAGTGTGTGGGAATGTGTTTCAGTGTTTGGCGAAGGGGTTTCAGTTTGTGGGGCTGGGGTTTCAGTGTGTGGGGAAGGTGTTTCAGTGTGTGTGGAGGGGGTTTCAGTGTGTGGGGAAGGGGTTTCAGTGTGTGGGGATGGTGTTTCATTGTGTGCGGAAGGGGTTTCAGTGCGTGGGGAAGGGGATTCTGTGTGTGGGGAAGGTGTTTCATTGTGTGGGGAAGGTGTTTCATTGTGTGTGGAAGGGTATTCAGTGTGCGGGGAAGGGGTTTCAGTGTGTGGCGAGGGGGTTTCAGTGTGTGGGGTAGGGTTTAACTGTGTGCGGAAGGGGTTTCAGTGTGTGGGGAAGGTGTTTCAGTGTGTGGGGAAGGAATTTCAGTGTGTGCGGAAGGGGTTTCAGTGTGTGCGGTAGAGGTTTCAGTGTGTGGGGAAGGAGTTTCAGTTAGTGGGGAAGGTGTTTCATTGTGTGCGGAAGGGGTTTCAGTTTGTGGGAAGGGGATTCAGTGTGTGGGGAAGTTGTTTCAGTGTGTGGGGAAGGTGTTTCATTGTGTGCGGAAGGGTATTCAGTGTGTGGGGAAGTGGTTTCAGTGTGTGGGGAAGGTGTTTCAGTGTGTGCGGAAGGTGTTTCAGTGAGTGGGGGAGGTGTTTCATTGTGTGCGGAAGGGGTTTCAGTGTGTGGGGAAGTGGTTTCAGTGTGTAGGGAAGGTGTTTCATTGTGTGGGGAAGGTATTTCATGGTGTGCGGAAGGGGATTCAGTGTGTAGGGAAGTGGTTTCAGTGAGTGGAGAAGGGGTTTCAGTGTGTGGGGAATTGTTTAACTGTGTGTGGATGGGATTTCCGTGTGTGGGGAAGGTGTTTCAGTGTGTGCGGAAGGAGTTTCAGTGCGTGGGGAAGGGGTTTCAGTGTTTGGGGATGTGTTTCAGTGTGTGGGGAAGGGGTTTCAGTGTGTGGGGAAGGGTTTTCAGTGTGTGGGGAAGGTGTTTCAGTGTGTGGGGATGTGTTTCAGTGTGCGGGGAAGGGGTTTCAGTATGTGGGGATGGGTTTCATTGTGTGCGGAAGGGGTTTCATTGTGTGGGGATGTGTTTCAGTGTTTGGGGAATGTGTTTCAGTGTGTGGGGAAGGGGTTTCAGTGTGTGGGGAAGGTGATTCAGTGTGTGCGGAAGGGGTTTCAGTGTGTGTGCAAGTTGTTTCATTGTGTGGGGAAGGGGTTTCAGTGTCTGGGCAAGCTGTTTCATTGTGTGTGGAAGGAGTTTCCGTTTGTGGGGAAGGGGATTCAGTGTGTGGGGAAGGTGTTTCAGTGTGTGGGGAAGGTGTTTCATTGTTTGCAGAAGGGTATTCCGTGTATGGGGAAGGCGTTTCAGTGTTTGGGGAAGGGTTTGCAGAATGTGGGGAAGGGGTTTCAGTGTGTGGGGAAGTGTTTCAGTGTGTGGGGAAGGGGATCAGTGTGTGTGGAAGTGGTTTCAGTGTGTGGGGAAGGGGTTTCAGAGTGTGGGGAAGTGTTTCAGTGTGTGGGGAAGGATTAAAGTGTCTGGGGACGGGGTTTCAGTGTATGGGAAAGGGGTTTCAGGGTGCGGGGAAGGGTTTCAGTGTGTGCGGAAGGGGTTCCAGTGTGTGGGGAAGGTGTTCCAGTGTGTGGGGAAGGTGTTTCAGTGTGTGGGGAAGGGGTTTCAGTGTGTGGGGAAGGATTTCACTGAGTGCAGAAGGGGTTTCAGTTTTTGGCGAAGGGGTTTCAGTTTGTTGGGAAGGTGCTTCCGTGTGTGGGATGTGTTTCAGTGTGTGGGGAAGGCGTTTCAGTGTGTGGGGATGTGTTTCAGTGTGTGGGGAAGGGGTTTCAGTGTGTGGGGATGTGTTTCAGTGTGTGGGGATGGGGTTTCAGTGTGTGGGGAAGGTTTTCAGTGTGTGCGGAAGGGGTTTCAGTTTGTGCAGAAGGTTTTTCAGTGTGTGGGGAAGGGGTTTCAGTGTGTGGGGAAGGTGTTTCATTGTGTGCGGAAGGCGTTTCAGTGTGTGGGGAATGGGATTCTGTGTGTGCGGAAGGTGTTTCATTCTGTGGGGAAGGCGTTTCAGTGTGTGGGGAAGGAGATGCAGTATGTGGGGAAGGGGTTTCAGTGTGTGGGGAAGGGTTTCAGTGTGTGGGGAAGGCTTTTCAGTGTGTGTGGAAAGGGTTTCAGTGTGTGGGGAAGTGGTTTCAGTGTGTGGGGAAGGGGTTTCAGTGTGTGGGGATGGGGTTTCAGAGTGACCGGAAGGCTTTCAGAGTGTGGGGAATGGTTTTCAGTATGTGGGGAAGGGGTTTCAGTGTGTGGGGAATGTGTTTCAGTGTGTGGGGAAGGGGTTTCAGTGTGTGGGGAAGGTGTTTCAGAGTGTGGGAATGTGTTTCAGTGTTTGGGGAAGGGGTTTCAGTGTGTGGGGAACGGTTTCACTGTGTGTGGAAGGGGTTTCAGTGTGTGGGGAAGGGGTTTCAGTGTGTGGGGAAGGGTTACAGTGTGTGGGGACGGTGTTTCAGTGTGTGGGGAAGGGGTTTCAGTATGTGGGAAGGGTTTCAGTGTTTGCGGAAGGGGTTTCAGTGTGTGGGGATGGGTTTCAGTGTGTGGGGAATGTGTATCAGTGTGTGCGGAAGGGGTTTCAGTGTGTGGGGAAGGTGTTTCAGTGTGTGCGGAAGGGGTTTCAGTGTGTGGGGAAGGGTATCAGTGTGTGGGGAAGGGTTTCAGTGTGTGGGGAAGGTGTTTCGGTGTTTGGGGAAGGGGTTTCAGTATGTGGGAAGGGTTTCACTGAGTGCGGAAGGGGTTTCAGTGTTTGGGCAATGGGATTCTGTCTGTGGGGAAGGAGTTTCAGTGTGTGTGGAAGGGGTTTCAGTGTGTGGGGAAGGTGTTTCAGTGTGTGGGGAAGGGTTTCAGTGTGTGGGGAAGGGGTTTTCAGTGTTTGGGGAACGTGTTTCATTGTTTGGGGAAGGGGTTTCAGAGTGTGGGTAATGGTTTTACTGTGTGGGGAAGGGTGTTCAGAGAGTGGGGAAGGGGTTTCATTGTGTGGGGAAGGGTTTCAGTGCGTTGGGAAGGGTTTTCAGTGTGTGGGGAAGGGGTTTCAGTGTGTGTGGAAGGTTATCACTGTGTGCGCAAGTGGTTTCAGTTTCTGCGGAAGGGGTTTCAGTGTGTGGGGAAGGGGTTTCAGTGTGTGCGGAAGGGGTTTCATTGTGTGCGGTAGAGGTTTCAGTGTGTGGGGAAGGAGTTTCAGTTTGTGGGGAAGGTGTTTCAGTGTGTGCGGAAGGGGTTTCTGAGTGTGGGGATGGGGTTTCATGGTGTGGGGATGGGTTTCAGTGTATGGGGAAGGGGTTTCAGTGTGTGGGGAGGGGTTTCACTGTGTGCAGAAGGGGTTTCAGTGTGTGGGGAAGGTGTTTCAGTGTGTGGGGAAGGTGGTTTAGTGTGTGGGAAAGGGTTTCAGTGTGTGGGGATGTGTTTCACTGTCTGGGGAAGGGGTTTCGGTGAGTGGGGATGTGATTCAGTGTGTGGGGAAGGTATTTCAGTGTGTGGGGAAGGGTTTCACTGTGTGGGGAAGGTGTTTCAGTGTGTGGGGAAGGGGTTTCAGTGTGTGGGGAAGGGTTTCACTGTGTGCGGAAGGGGTTTCAGTGTGTGGGGAAGGGGTTTCAGTGTGTGGGGAATGTATTTCAGTGTGTGGGGATGGTGTTTCAGTGTGTGAAGATGGGTTTCAGTGTGTGCAGAAGGTGTTTCAGTGTGTGGGGAAGGGGTTTCAGTGTGTGGGGATGTGTTTCAGTGTGTGGGGAAGGGGTTTCAGTGTGTGGGGAAGGTGTTTCAGTGTGTGTGGAAGGGGTTTCAGTGTGTGGGGAAGGCGTTTCAGTGTGTGGGGAAGGGGTTTCAGTGTGTGGGGAAGGTGTTTCAGTGTGTGGGGAAGGGGTTTCAGTGTGTGGGCAAGGTGTTTCATTGTGTGCGGAAGGGGTTTCAGTGTGTGGGGAAGGGGATTCTGTGTGTGGGGAAGGTGTTTCTTTGTGTGGGGAAGGTGTTTCATTGTGTTTGGAAGGGAATTCAGTGTGTGGGGAAGGGGTTTCAGTGTGTGGGGAAGTGTTTCAGTGTGTGGGGAAGGATTAAAGTGTCTGGGGACGGGGTTTCAGTGTATGGGAAAGGGGTTTCAGGGTGCGGGGAAGGGTTTCAGTGTGTGCGGAAGGGGTTCCAGTGTGTGGGGAAGGTGTTCCAGTGTGTGGGGAAGGTGTTTCAGTGTGTGGGGAAGGGGTTTCAGTGTGTGGGGAAGGATTTCACTGAGTGCAGAAGGGGTTTCAGTTTTTGGCGAAGGGGTTTCAGTTTGTTGGGAAGGTGCTTCCGTGTGTGGGATGTGTTTCAGTGTGTGGGGAAGGCGTTTCAGTGTGTGGGGATGTGTTTCAGTGTGTGGGGAAGGGGTTTCAGTGTGTGGGGATGTGTTTCAGTGTGTGGGGATGGGGTTTCAGTGTGTGGGGAAGGTTTTCAGTGTGTGCGGAAGGGGTTTCAGTTTGTGCAGAAGGTTTTTCAGTGTGTGGGGAAGGGGTTTCAGTGTGTGGGGAAGGTGTTTCATTGTGTGCGGAAGGCGTTTCAGTGTGTGGGGAATGGGATTCTGTGTGTGCGGAAGGTGTTTCATTCTGTGGGGAAGGTGTTTCATTGTGTGTGGAAGGGTATTCAGTGTGTGGGGAAGGGGTTTCAATGTGTGGGGAGGGGGGTATCAGTGTGTGGGGAAGGGGATTCAGTGTGTGGGGAAGGTGTTTCAGTGTGTGGGGAAGGCGTTTCATTGTGTGCGGAAGGGTATTCTGTGTATGGGGAAGGCGTTTCAGTGTGTGGGGAAGGAGATGCAGTATGTGGGGAAGGGGTTTCAGTGTGTGGGGAAGGGTTTCAGTGTGTGGGGAAGGCTTTTCAGTGTGTGTGGAAAGGGTTTCAGTGTGTGGGGAAGGGGTTTCAATTTGTGGGGAAGGGGTTTCAGTGTGTGGGGATGGGGTTTCAGAGTGACCGGAAGGCTTTCAGAGTGTGTGGAATGGTTTTCAGTATGTGGGGAAGGGGTTTCAGTGTGTGGGGAATGTGTTTCAGTGTGTGGGGAAGGGGTTTCAGTGTGTGGGGAAGGTGTTTCAGAGTGTGGGAATGTGTTTCAGTGTTTGGGGAAGGGGTTTCAGTGTGTGGGGAACGGTTTCACTGTGTGTGGAAGGGGTTTCAGTGTGTGGGGAAGGCTTTTCAGTGTGTGTGGAAAGGGTTTCAGTGTGTGGGGAAGGGGTTTCAATTTGTGGGGAAGGGGTTTCAGTGTGTGGGGATGGGGTTTCAGAGTGACCGGAAGGCTTTCAGAGTGTGTGGAATGGTTTTCAGTATGTGGGGAAGGGGTTTCAGTGTGTGGGGAATGTGTTTCAGTGTGTGGGGAAGGGGTTTCAGTGTGTGGGGAAGGTGTTTCAGAGTGTGGGAATGTGTTTCAGTGTTTGGGGAAGGGGTTTCAGTGTGTGGGGAACGGTTTCACTGTGTGTGGAAGGGGTTTCAGTGTGTGGGGAAGGGGTTTCAGTGTGTGGGGAAGGGTTACAGTGTGTGGGGACGGTGTTTCAGTGTGTGGGGAAGGGGTTTCAGTATGTGGGGAAGGGTTTCAGTGTTTGCGGAAGGGGTTTCAGTGTGTGGGGATGGGTTTCAGTGTGTGGGGAATGTGTATCAGTGTGTGCGGAAGGGGTTTCAGTGTTTGGGGAAGGTGTTTCAGTGTGTGCGGAAGGGGTTTCAGTGTGTGGGGAAGGGTATCAGTGTGTGGGGAAGGGTTTCAGTGTGTGGGGAAGGTGTTTCGGTGTTTGGGGAAGGGGTTTCAGTATGTGGGGAAGGGTTTCACTGAGTGCGGAAGGGGTTTCAGTGTTTGGGCAATGGGATTCTGTCTGTGGGGAAGGAGTTTCAGTGTGTGTGGAAGGGGTTTCAGTGTGTGGGGAAGGTGTTTCAGTGTGTGGGGAAGGGTTTCAGTGTGTGGGGAAGGGGTTTCAGTGTTTGGGGAACGTGTTTCATTGTTTGGGGAAGGGGTTTCAGAGTGTGGGTAATGGTTTTACTGTGTGGGGAAGGGTGTTCAGTGAGTGGGGAAGGGGTTTCATTGTGTGGGGAAGGGTTTCAGTGCGTTGGGAAGGGTTTTCAGTGTGTGGGGAAGGGGTTTCAGTGTGTGTGGAAGGTTATCACTGTGTGCGCAAGTGGTTTCAGTTTCTGCGGAAGGGGTTCCAATGTGTGGGGAAGGGGTTTCAGTGTGTGCGGAAGGGGTTTCATTGTGTGCGGTAGAGGTTTCAGTGTGTGGGGAAGGAGTTTCAGTTTGTGGGGAAGGTGTTTCAGTGTGTGCGGAAGGGGTTTCTGAGTGTGGGGATGGGGTTTCATGGTGTGGGGATGGGTTTCAGTGTATGGGGAAGGGGTTTCAGTGTGTGGGGAGGTGTTTCACTGTGTGCAGAAGGGGTTTCAGTGTGTGGGGAAGGTGTTTCAGTGTGTGGGGAAGGTGGTTTAGTGTGTGGGAAAGGGTTTCAGTGTGTGGGGATGTGTTTCACTGTCTGGGGAAGGGGTTTCGGTGAGTGGGGATGTGATTCAGTGTGTGGGGAAGGTATTTCAGTGTGTGGGGAAGGGTTTCACTGTGTGGGGAAGGTGTTTCAGTGTGTGGGGAAGGGGTTTCAGTGTGTGGGGAAGGGTTTCACTGTGTGCGGAAGGGGTTTCAGTGTGTGGGGAAGGGGTTTCAGTGTGTGGGGAATGGGTTTCAGTGTGTGGGGATGGTGTTTCAGTGTGTGAAGATGGGTTTCAGTGTGTGCAGAAGGTGTTTCAGTGTGTGGGGAAGGGGTTTCAGTGTGTGGGGATGTGTTTCAGTGTGTGGGGAAGGGGTTTCAGTGTGTGGGGAAGGTGTTTCAGTGTGTGTGGAAGGGGTTTCAGTGTGTGGGGAAGGCGTTTCAGTGTGTGGGGAAGGGGTTTCAGTGTGTGGGGAAGGTGTTTCAGTGTGTGGGGAAGGGGTTTCAGTGTGTGGGCAAGGTGTTTCATTGTGTGCGGAAGGGGTTTCAGTGTGTGGGGAAGGGGATTCTGTGTGTGGGGAAGGTGTTTCTTTGTGTGGGGAAGGTGTTTCATTGTGTGTGGAAGGGAATTCAGTGTGTGGGGAAGGGGTTTCAGTGAGTGGGGAGGGGATTTCATTTTGAGGGATCGGGTTTAACTGTGTGCGGAAGGTGTTTCGGTGTGTGGGGAAGGTGTTTCAGAGTTTGGGGAAGGGATTTCAGTATGTGGGGTAGGGGTTTCAGTGTGTGGGGAAGCGTTTCAGTGTGTGGGGCAGTCTTTCAGTGTGTGGGGAAGGTGTTTCAGTGTGTGGGGAAGGGTCTCAGTGTGTGGGGAAGGGTTTCAGTGTGTGGGGAAGGGGTTTCAGTGTGTGGGGAAGGGTTACAGTGTTTGGGGACGGGGTTTCAGTGTGTGGGGAAGGGGTTTCAGTATGTGGGGAAGAGTTTCAGTGTTTGCGGAAGGGGTTTCAGTGTGTGGGGAATGGTTTCAATGTGTGGGGAAGGGTTTCAGTGTGTGTGGAAGGGTTTCAGTGTGTGTGGAAGGTGTTTCCGTGTGTGTGGAAGGGGCTTGAGTATGTGGGGAAGGATTTCACTGAGTGCGGAAGGGTTTTCAGTGTTTGGGGAAGGGGTTTCAGTGTGTGGGGAAGCTGTTTCAGTGTGTGGGGATGTGTTTCAGTGTGTGTGGAAGGCGTTTCATTGTGTGGGGATGTATTTCAGTTTGTGGGGAAGGGGTTTCAGTGTGTGGGGATGTGTTTCAGTGTGTGGGGAAGGGGTTTCAGTGTGTGGGGAAGGTGTTATAGAGTGTGTGGAAGGGGTTTCAGTGTGTGGGGAAGGTGTTTCAGTCTGTGGGGAAGGTTTTTCAGTGTGTGGGGAAGGGGTTTCAGTGTGTGGGGAAGGTTTTTCAGTGTGTGCGGAAGTGGTTTCAGTTTCTGCGGAAGGTGTTTCAGTGTGTGGGGAAGGGGTTTCAGTGTGTGGGGAAGGTGTTTCCTTGTGTGCAGAAGGGGTTTCAGTGTGTGGGGAAGGGGTTTCAGTGTGTGCGGTAGGGGTTTCAGTGTGTGGGGAAGGTGTTTCAGTGTGTGGGGAAAGGGTTTCAGTGTGTGTGGAATGTGTTTCAGTGTGTGGGGAAGGGGTTTCAGTTTGTGGGGAAGGTGTTTCAGTGTGTGGGAATGTGTTTCAGTGTTTGCGGTAGGGGTTTCAGTTTGTAGGGAAGGGGTTTCACTGTGTGCGGAAGGGGTTTCAGTGTGTGGGGATGGGGTTTCAGTGTGTGGGGAAGGTGTTTAAGTGTGTGTGGAGGGGGTTTCAGTGTGTGGGGAAGGGGTTTCAGTGTGTGGGGAAGGGGTTTCAGTGTGTGGGGATGGTGTTTCAGTGTGTGCGGAAGGGGTTTCATTGTGTGCGCAAGGTGTTACAGTGTGTGGGGAAGGGGTTTCAGTGTGTGGGGAAGGTGTTTCATTGTGTGCGGAAGGGGTTTCAGTTTGTGGGGAAGGGGATTCAGTGTTTGGGGAACGGTTTTCAGTGTGTGGGGAGTGGGTTTCAGTGTGTGGGGAAGGCTTTAACTGTGTGCGGAAGGGGTTTCAGTGTGTGGGGAAGGTGATCAGAGTGTGGGGAAGATGTTTCAGTATGTGGGGAAGAGGTTTCAGTGTGTGGGGTAGGGTTTCAGTGACTGGGGAAGGGGTTCAGTGTCTGGGGAAGGGGTTTCAGTGTTTGGGGAAGGCGTTTCAGTGTGTGGGGAAGGTGTTTCAGTGTGTGGGGAAGGTGTTTCAGTGTGTGCGGAAGGGTTTTCAGTGTGTGAAGAAGGGGTTACAGTGTGTGGGGAAGGGGTTTCAGTGTGTGGGGAAGGGTTTCACTGTGTGTGGAAGGGGTTTCAGTGTGTGTGGAAGGGGTTTCAGTGTGCGGGGAACGTGTTTCAGTGTATGCGGAAGGGTTTTCAGTGTGTGGGGAAGGGGTTTCAGTGTGTGGGGAAGGTGTTTCAGTGTGTGCGGAAGGGGTTTCAGTGTGTGTGGTAGGGGTTTCAGTGTGTGGGGAAGGTGTTTCAGGATGTGGGGAAGGGGTCTCTGAAAGTGGGGAAGTGTTTCACTTAGTGCGCAAGGGGTTTCAGTGTTTGGGGAAGGGGTTTCAGTGTGTGGGGAAGGTGTTTCAGAGTGTGGGGAAGGGATTTCAGTATGTGGGGTTGGGGTTTCAGTGTGTGGGGAAGAGTTTCAGTGTGTGGGGCAGTCTTTCAGTGTGTGGGGAAGGTGTTTCAGTGTTTGGGGAAGGGTCTCAGTGTGTGGGGAAGGGTTTCAGTGTGTGGGGAAGGGGTTTCAGTGTGTGGGGAATGTTTACAGTGTTTGGGGACGGTGTTTCAGTGTGTGGGGAAGGGGTTTCAGTAAGTGGGGAAGAGTTTCAGTGTTTGCAGAAGGGGTTTCAGTGTGTGGGGAATGGTTTCAATGTGTGGGGAAGGGTTTCAGTGTGTGTGGAAGGGTTTCAGTGTGTGTGGAAGGTGTTTCAGTGTGTGTGGAAGGGGTTTGAGTATGTGGGGAAGGATTTCGCTGAGTGCGGAAGGGTTTTCAGTGTTTGGGGAAGGGGTTTCAGTGTGTGGGGAAGGTGTTTCAGTGTGTGGGGATGTGTTTCAGTGTGTGGGGAAGGCGTTTCATTGTGTGGGGATGTGTTTCAGTTTGTGGGGAAGGGGTTTCAGTGTGTGGGGATGTGTTTCAGTGTGTGGGGAAGGGGTTTCAGTGTGTGGGGAAGGTGTTATAGAGTGTGTGGAAGGGGTTTCAGTGTGTGGGGAAGGTGTTTCAGTGTGTGGGGAAGGTTTTTCAGTGTGTGGGGAAGGGGTTTCAGAGTGTGGGGAAGGTGGTTTAGTGTGTGGGAAAGGGTTTCAGTGTGTGGGGATGTGTTTCACTGTCTGGGGAAGGGGTTTCCGTGAGTGGGGATGTGATTCAGTGTGTGGGGAAGGTATTTCAGTGTGTGGGGAAGGGTTTCACTGTGTGGGGAAGGTGTTTCAGTGTGTGGGGAAGGGGTTTCAGTGTGTGGGGAAGGGTTTCACTGTGTGCGGAAGGGGTTTCAGTGTGTGGGGAAGGGGTTTCAGTGTGTGGGGAATGTGTTTCAGTGTGTGGGAATGTGTTTCAGTGTTTGGGGTAGGGGTTTCTGTGTG
Organism: Heterodontus francisci; assembly: GCF_036365525.1. NCBI lineage: Eukaryota > Metazoa > Chordata > Chondrichthyes > Heterodontiformes > Heterodontidae > Heterodontus > Heterodontus francisci. The sequence continues at coordinate 140,058 of NW_027142075.1, read as the reverse complement.
TAGGGAAGGGGTTTCACTGTGTGCGGAAGGCGTTTCAGTGTGTGGGGATGGGGTTTCAGTGTGTGGGGAAGGTGTTTCAGTGTGTGTGGAGGGGGTTTCAGTGTGTGGGGAAGGGGTTTCAGTGTGTGGGGAAGGGGTTTCAGTGTGTGGGGAAGGTGTTTCATTGTGTGCGGAAGGGGTTTCAGTTTGTGGGGAAGGGGATTCAGTGTTTGGGGAACGGTTTTCAGTGTGTGGGGAGTGGGTTTCAGTGTGTGGGGAAGGCTTTAACTGTGTGCGGAAGGGGTTTCAGTGTGTGGTGAAGGTGTTTCAGAGTTTGGGGAAGGTGTTTCAGTATGTGGGGAAGAGGTTTCAGTGTGTGGGGTAGGGTTTCAGTGACTGGGGAAGGGGTTCAGTGTCTGGGGAAGGGGTTTCAGTGTTTGGGGAAGGGGTTTCAGTGTGTGGGGAAGGGGTTTCAGTGTGTGGGGAAGGTGTTTCAGTGTGTGCGGAAGGGTTTTCAGTGTGTGAAGAAGGGGTTACAGTGTGTGGGGAAGGGGTTTCAGTGTGTGGGGAAGGGTTTCACTGTGTGTGGAAGGGGTTTAAGTGTGTGCGGAAGGGGTTTCAGTGTGTGGGGAAGGTGTTTCAGTGTGTGCGGAAGGGTTTTCAGTGAGTGGGGAAGGGGTTTCAGTGTGTGGGGAAGGTGTTTCAGTGTGTGCGGAAGGGGTTTCAGTGTGTGTGGTAGGGGTTTCAGTGTGTGGGGAAGGTGTTTCAGTAATTGGGGAAGGGGTCTCTGATAGTGGGGAAGTGTTTCACTTAGTGCGCAAGGGGTTTCAGTGTTTGGGGAAGGGGTTTCAGTGTGCGGGAAAGGTGTTTCAGTGTGTGGGGATGTGTTTCAGTGTGTGGGCAAGGCGTTTCAGTGTGTGGGGATGTGTTTCAGTTTGTGGGGAAGGGGTTTCAGTGTGTGGGGATGTGTTTCAGTGTGTGGGGAAGGGGTTTCAGTGTGTGGCGAAGGTGTTTCAGTGTGTGTGGAAGGGGTTTCAGTGTGTGGGGAAGGCGTTTCAGTGTGTGGGGAATGGGTTTCATTGTGTGGGGAAGGTGGTTCAGTGTGTGTGGAAGGGTTTTCAGTTTCTGCGGAAGGTGTTTCAGTGTGTGGGGAAGGGGTTTCAGTGTGTGGGGAAGGTGTTTCATTGTGAGCGGATGGTGTTTCAGTGTGTGGGGAAGGGGATTCTGTGTGTGGGGAAGGTATTTCATTGTGTGGGAAAGGTCTTTCATTGTGTATGGAAGGGTATTCAGTGTGTGGGGAAGGGGTTTCAGTGTGTGGGGAGGGGGTTTCAGTGTGTGGGGTAGCGTTTAACTGTGTGCGGAAGGGGTTTCTATGTTTGGGGAAGGTGTTTCAGTGTGTGGGGAAGGGGTTTCAGTGTGTGCGGAAGGTGTTTCAGTGTGTGCGGTAGAGGTTTCAGTGTGTGAGGAAGGAGTTTCAGTTTGTGGGGAAGTTGTTTCATTGTGTGCGGAAGGGGTTTCAGTTTTGTGGGGAAGGGGATTCAGTGTGTGGGGAAGTTGTTTCAGTGTGTGGGGAAGGTGTTTCATTGTGTGCGGAAGGGTATTCAGTGTGTGGGGAAGGGGTTTCAGTTTGTGGGGAAGGGGTTGCAGTATGTGGGGAAGGGGTTTCCGTGTGTGGGGAAGGTGTTTCAGTGTGTGCGGAAGTGGTTTCAGTGAGTGGGTGAGGTGTTTCAATGTGTGCGGAAGGTGTTTCAGTGTGTGGGGAAGTGTTTTCAGTGTGTAGGGAAGGTGCTTCATTGTGTGGGGAAGGTGTTTCATTGTGTGCAGAAGGGGATTCAGTGTGTAGGGAAGGGGTTTCAGTGTGTGGGGAAGGGTTTCACTGTGTGTGGAAGGGGTTTCAGTGTGTGCGGAAGGGGTTTCAGTGTGTGGGGAAGGTGTTTCAGTGTGTGGGGAAGAGGTTTCAGTGTGTGGGGTAGGGTTTCAGTGACTGGGAAAGGGGTTCAGTGTCTGGGGAAGGGGTTTCAGTGTTTGGGGAAGGGGTTTCAAAGTGTGGGGAAGGGGTTTCAGTGTGTGGGGAAGGTGTTTCAGTGTGTGCGGAAGGGTTTTCAGTGTGTGAAGAAGGGGTTACAGTGTGTGGGGAAGGGGTTTCAGTGTGTGGGGAAGGGTTTCACTGTGTGTGGAAGGGGTTTCAGTGTGTGCGGAAGGGGTTTCAGTGTGTGGGGAAGGTGTTTCAGTGTGTGCGGAAGGGTTTTTAGTGTGTGGGGAAGGGGTTTCAGTGTGTGGGGAAGGTGTTTCAGTGTGTGCGGATGGGGTTTCAGTGTGTGTGTTAGGGGTTTCAGTGTGTGGGGAAGGTGTTTCAGTATGTGGGGAAGGGGTCTCTGAAAGTGGGGAAGTGTTTCACTTAGTGCGCAAGGGGTTTCAGTGTTTGGGGAAGGGGTTTCAGTGTGTGGGGAAGGTGTTTCAGTGTGTGGGGATGTGTTTCAGTGTGTGGGGAAGGCGTTTCAGTGTGTGGGGATGTGTTTCAGTTTGTGGGGAAGGTGTTTCAGTGTGTGGGGATGTGTTTCAGTGTGTGGGGAAGGGGTTTCAGTGTGTGGCGAAGGTGTTTCAGTGTGTGTGGAAGGGGTTTCAGTGTGTGGGGAAGGCGTTTCAGTGTGTGGGGAAGGGGTTTCATTGTGTGGGGAAGGTGGTTCAGTGTGTGTGGAAGGGTTTTCAGTTTCTGCGGAAGGTGTTTCAGTTTGTGGGGAAGGTGTTTCAGTGTGTGGGGATGTGTTTCAGTGTGTGGGGAAGGGGTTTCAGTGTGTGGCGAAGGTGTTTCAGTGTGTGTGGAAGGGGTTTCAGTGTGTGGGGAAGGCGTTTCAGTGTGTGGGGAAGGGGTTTCAGTGTGTGGGGAAGGGGTTTCAGTGTGTGGGGAAGGTGTTTCATTGTGTGCGGAAGGGGTTTCAGTTTGTGGGGAAGGGGATTCAGTGTTTGGGGAACGGTTTTCAGTGTGTGGGGAGTGGGTTTCAGTGTGTGGGGAAGGCTTTAACTGTGTGCGGAAGGGGTTTCAGTGTGTGGTGAAGGTGTTTCAGAGTTTGGGGAAGGTGTTTCAGTATGTGGGGAAGAGGTTTCAGTGTGTGGGGTAGGGTTTCAGTGACTGGGGAAGGGGTTCAGTGTCTGGGGAAGGGGTTTCAGTGTTTGGGGAAGGGGTTTCAGTGTGTGGGGAATGGGTTTCAGTGTGTGGGGAAGGTGTTTCAGTGTGTGCGGAAGGGTTTTCAGTGTGTGAAGAAGGGGTTACAGTGTGTGGGGAAGGGGTTTCAGTGTGTGGGGAAGGGTTTCACTGTGTGTGGAAGGGGTTTAAGTGTGTGCGGAAGGGGTTTCAGTGTGTGGGGAAGGTGTTTCAGTGTGTGCGGAAGGGTTTTCAGTGAGTGGGGAAGGGGTTTCAGTGTGTGGGGAAGGTGTTTCAGTGTGTGCGGAAGGGGTTTCAGTGTGTGTGGTAGGGGTTTCAGTGTGTGGGGAAGGTGTTTCAGTATGTGGGGAAGGGGTCTCTGATAGTGGGGAAGTGTTTCACTTAGTGCGCAAGGGGTTTCAGTGTTTGGGGAAGGGGTTTCAGTGTGCGGGAAAGGTGTTTCAGTGTGTGGGGATGTGTTTCAGTGTGTGGGCAAGGCGTTTCAGTGTGTGGGGATGTGTTTCAGTTTGTGGGGAAGGGGTTTCAGTGTGTGGGGATGTGTTTCAGTGTGTGGGGAAGGGGTTTCAGTGTGTGGCGAAGGTGTTTCAGTGTGTGTGGAAGGGGTTTCAGTGTGTGGGGAAGGCGTTTCAGTGTGTGGGGAATGGGTTTCATTGTGTGGGGAAGGTGGTTCAGTGTGTGTGGAAGGGTTTTCAGTTTCTGCGGAAGGTGTTTCAGTGTGTGGGGAAGGGGTTTCAGTGTGTGGGGAAGGTGTTTCATTGTGAGCGGATGGTGTTTCAGTGTGTGGGGAAGGGGATTCTGTGTGTGGGGAAGGTATTTCATTGTGTGGGAAAGGTCTTTCATTGTGTATGGAAGGGTATTCAGTGTGTGGGGAAGGGGTTTCAGTGTGTGGGGAGGGGGTTTCAGTGTGTGGGGTAGCGTTTAACTGTGTGCGGAAGGGGTTTCTATGTTTGGGGAAGGTGTTTCAGTGTGTGGGGAAGGGGTTTCAGTGTGTGCGGAAGGTGTTTCAGTGTGTGCGGTAGAGGTTTCAGTGTGTGAGGAAGGAGTTTCAGTTTGTGGGGAAGTTGTTTCATTGTGTGCGGAAGGGGTTTCAGTTTTGTGGGGAAGGGGATTCAGTGTGTGGGGAAGTTGTTTCAGTGTGTGGGGAAGGTGTTTCATTGTGTGCGGAAGGGTATTCAGTGTGTGGGGAAGGGGTTTCAGTTTGTGGGGAAGGGGTTGCAGTATGTGGGGAAGGGGTTTCCGTGTGTGGGGAAGGTGTTTCAGTGTGTGCGGAAGTGGTTTCAGTGAGTGGGTGAGGTGTTTCAATGTGTGCGGAAGGTGTTTCAGTGTGTGGGGAAGTGTTTTCAGTGTGTAGGGAAGGTGCTTCATTGTGTGGGGAAGGTGTTTCATTGTGTGCAGAAGGGGATTCAGTGTGTAGGGAAGGGGTTTCAGTGTGTGGGGAAGGGTTTCACTGTGTGTGGAAGGGGTTTCAGTGTGTGCGGAAGGGGTTTCAGTGTGTGGGGAAGGTGTTTCAGTGTGTGGGGAAGAGGTTTCAGTGTGTGGGGTAGGGTTTCAGTGACTGGGAAAGGGGTTCAGTGTCTGGGGAAGGGGTTTCAGTGTTTGGGGAAGGGGTTTCAAAGTGTGGGGAAGGGGTTTCAGTGTGTGGGGAAGGTGTTTCAGTGTGTGCGGAAGGGTTTTCAGTGTGTGAAGAAGGGGTTACAGTGTGTGGGGAAGGGGTTTCAGTGTGTGGGGAAGGGTTTCACTGTGTGTGGAAGGGGTTTCAGTGTGTGCGGAAGGGGTTTCAGTGTGTGGGGAAGGTGTTTCAGTGTGTGCGGAAGGGTTTTTAGTGTGTGGGGAAGGGGTTTCAGTGTGTGGGGAAGGTGTTTCAGTGTGTGCGGATGGGGTTTCAGTGTGTGTGTTAGGGGTTTCAGTGTGTGGGGAAGGTGTTTCAGTATGTGGGGAAGGGGTCTCTGAAAGTGGGGAAGTGTTTCACTTAGTGCGCAAGGGGTTTCAGTGTTTGGGGAAGGGGTTTCAGTGTGTGGCGAAGGTGTTTCAGTGTGTGTGGAAGGGGTTTCAGTGTGTGGGGAAGGCGTTTCAGTGTGTGGGGATGTGTTTCAGTTTGTGGGGAAGGTGTTTCAGTGTGTGGGGATGTGTTTCAGTGTGTGGGGAAGGGGTTTCAGTGTGTGGCGAAGGTGTTTCAGTGTGTGTGGAAGGGGTTTCAGTGTGTGGGGAAGGCGTTTCAGTGTGTGGGGAAGGGGTTTCATTGTGTGGGGAAGGTGGTTCAGTGTGTGTGGAAGGGTTTTCAGTTTCTGCGGAAGGTGTTTCAGTTTGTGGGGAAGGTGTTTCAGTGTGTGGGGATGTGTTTCAGTGTGTGGGGAAGGGGTTTCAGTGTGTGGCGAAGGTGTTTCAGTGTGTGTGGAAGGGGTTTCAGTGTGTGGGGAAGGCGTTTCAGTGTGTGGGGAAGGGGTTTCATTGTGTGGGGAAGGTGGTTCAGTGTGTGTGGAAGGGTTTTCAGTTTCTGCGGAAGGTGTTTCAGTGTGTGGGGAAGGGGTTTCAGTGTGTGGGGAGGGGGTTTCAGTGTGTGGGGTAGCGTTTAACTGTGTGCGGAAGGGGTTTCTATGTGTGGGGAAGGTGTTTCAGTGTGTGGGGAAGGGGTTTCAGTGTGTGCGGAAGGGGTTTCAGTGTGTGCGGTAGAGGTTTCAGTGTGTGAGGAAGGAGTTTCAGTTTGTGGGGAAGTTGTTTCATTGTGTGCGGAAGGGGTTTCAGTTTTGTGGGGAAGGGGATTCAGTGTGTGGGGAAGTTGTTTCAGTGTGTGGGGAAGGTGTTTCATTGTGTGCGGAAGGGTATTCAGTGTGTGGGGAAGGGGTTTCAGTTTGTGGGGAAGGGGTTGCAGTATGTGGGGAAGGGGTTTCCGTGTGTGGGGAAGGTGTTTCAGTGTGTGCGGAAGTGGTTTCAGTGAGTGGGTGAGGTGTTTCAATGTGTGCGGAAGGTGTTTCAGTGTGTGGGGAAGTGTTTTCAGTGTGTAGGGAAGGTGCTTCATTGTGTGGGGAAGGTGTTTCATTGTGTGCAGAAGGGGATTCAGTGTGTAGGGAAGGGGTTTCAGTGTGTGGGGAAGGGTTTCACTGTGTGTGGAATGGGTTTCAGTGTGTGCGGAAGGGGTTTCAGTGTGTGGGGAAGGTGTTTCAGTGTGTGGGGAAGAGGTTTCAGTGTGTGGGGTAGGGTTTCAGTGACTGGGAAAGGGGTTCAGTGTCTGGGGAAGGGGTTTCAGTGTTTGGGGAAGGGGTTTCAAAGTGTGGGGAAGGGGTTTCAGTGTGTGGGGAAGGTGTTTCAGTGTGTGCGGAAGGGTTTTCAGTGTGTGAAGAAGGGGTTACAGTGTGTGGGGAAGGGGTTTCAGTGTGTGGGGAAGGGTTTCACTGTGTGTGGAAGGGGTTTCAGTGTGTGCGGAAGGGGTTTCAGTGTGTGGGGAAGGTGTTTCAGTGTGTGCGGAAGGGTTTTCAGTGTGTGGGGAAGGGGTTTCAGTGTGTGGGGAAGTTGTTTCAGTGTGTGCGGATGGGGTTTCAGTGTGTGTGGTAGGGGTTTCAGTGTGTGGGGAAGGTGTTTCAGTATGTGGGGAAGGGGTCTCTGAAAGTGGGGAAGTGTTTCACTTAGTGCGCAAGGGGTTTCAGTGTTTGGGGAAGGGGTTTCAGTGTGTGGGGAAGGTGTTTCAGTGTGTGGGGATGTGTTTCAGTGTGTGGGGAAGGCGTTTCAGTGTGTGGGGATGTGTTTCAGTTTGTGGGGAAGGTGTTTCAGTGTGTGGGGATGTGTTTCAGTGTGTGGGGAAGGGGTTTCAGTGTGTGGCGAAGGTGTTTCAGTGTGTGTGGAAGGGGTTTCAGTGTGTGGGGAAGGCGTTTCAGTGTGTGGGGAAGGGGTTTCATTGTGTGGGGAAGGTGGTTCAGTGTGTGTGGAAGGGTTTTCAGTTTCTGCGGAAGGTGTTTCAGTGTGTGGGGAAGTGGTTTCAGTGTGTGGGGAAGGTGTTTCATTGTGAGCGGATGGTGTTTCAGTGTGTGGGGAAGGGGATTCTGTGTGTGGGGAAGGTATTTCATTGTGTGGGGAAGGTCTTTCATTGTGTGTGGAAGGGTATTCAGTGTGTGGGAAGGGGTTTCAGTGTGTGGGGAGGGGGTTTCAGTGTGTGGGGTAGCGTTTAACTGTGTGCGGAAGGGGTTTCTATGTGTGGGGAAGGTGTTTCAGTGTGTGGGGAAGGGGTTTCAGTGTGTGCGGAAGGGGTTTCAGTGTGTGCGGTAGAGGTTTCAGTGTGTGGGGAAGGAGTTTCAGTTTGTGGGAAGGTGTTTCATTGTGTGCGGAAGGGGTTTCAGTTTGTGGGGAAGGGGATTCAGTGTGTGGGCAAGTTGTTTCAGTGTGTGGGGAAGGTGTTTCATTGTGTGCGGAAGGGTATTCAGTGTGTGGGGAAGGGGTTTCAGTTTGTGGGGAAGGGGTTGCAGTATGTGGGGAAGGGGTTTCCGTGTGTGGGGAAGGTGTTTCAGTGTGTGTGGAAGTGGTTTCAGTGAGTGGGGGAGGTGTTTCAGTGTGTGCGGAAGGGGTTTCAGTGTGTGGGGAAGTGGTTTCAGTGTGTAGGGAAGGTGTTTCATTGTGTGGGGAAGGTGTTTCATTGTGTGCAGAAGGGGATTCAGTGTGTAGGGAAGTGGTTTCAGTGTGTGGGGAAGGGGTTTCAGTGTGTGGGGAATTGTTTAACTGTGTGTGGATGGGGTTTCAGTGTGTGGGGAAGGTGTTTCAGTGTGTGTGGAAGGAGTTTCAGTGCGTGGGGAAGGGGTTTCAGTGTGTGGGGATGTGTTTCAGTGTGTGGGGAAGGGGTTTCAATGTGTGGGGAAGGGTTTCACTGTGTGCGGAAGTGGTTTCAGTGTGTGGGGAAGAGTTTTCAGGGTGTGGGGAAGGTGTTTCAGTGTGTGGGGATGTGTTTCAGTGTGTGGGGAAGGGGTTTTAGTTTGTGGGGATGGGTTTCATTGTGTGGGGAAGGAGTTTCAGTGTGTGGGGATGTGTTTCAGTGTTTGGGGAATGTGTTTCAGTGTGTGGGGAAGGGTATCACTGTGTGCGGAAGGTGTTTCAGTGTATGGGAAAGGGGTTTCAGTGTGTGGGGAAGGGGTTTCAGTGTGTGGGGAAGGTGTTTCAGTGTGTGTTGAAGGGGTTTCGGAGTGTGGGGACGGGGTTTCAGTGTGTGGGGAAGGGGTTTCAGTCTGTAGGGAAGGTGCTTCAGTGTGTGGGGAAGGGGTTTCAGTGTGTGCGCAAGGTGTTTCAGTGTGTGGGGAAGGGGTTTCAGTTTGTGGGGAAGGGGATTCAGTGTGTGGGGAAGGTGTTTCAGTGTGTGGGGAAGTTGTTTCATTATGTGCGGTAGGCTATTCCGTGTATGGGGAAGGCGTTTCAGTGTGTGGGGAAGGGGTTGCAGTATGTGGGGAAGGGGTTTCAGTGTGTGGGGAAGGGTTTCAGTGTGTGGGGAAGGGGTTCAGTGTGTGTGGAAGGAGTTTCAGTTTGTGGGGAAGGTGTTTCAGTGTGTGCGGAAGGGGTTTCAGTGTGTGGGGATGGGGTTTCAGTGTGTGGGGATGTGTTTCAGTGTCTGGGGACGGGGTTTCAGTGTGTGGGAAAGGGGTTTCAGTGTGTGGGGAAGGGTTTCAGTGTGTGCGGAAGGGGTTTCAGTGTGTGGGGAAGGTGTTCCAGTGTGTGGGGAAGGTGTTTCAGTGTGTGGGGAAGGAGTTTCAGTGTGTGGGGAAGGATTTCACTGAGTGCAGAAGGGGTTTCAGTGTTTGGGGAAGGGGTTTCAGTTTGTGGGGAAGGTGTTTCAGTGTGTGGGGATGTGTTTCAGTGTGTGGGGAAGGCGTTTCAGTGTGTGGGGATGTGTTTCAGTGTGTGGGGAAGGGGTTTCAGTGTGTGGGGATGTGTTTCAGTGTGTGGGGAAGGGGTTTCAGTGTGTGGGGAAGGTATTTCAGTCTGTGTGGAAGGCGTTTCACTGTGTGGGGAAGGTGTTTCAGTCAGTGGGGAAGGGGATTCAGTGTGTGGGGAAGGTATTTCAGTGTTTGCGGAAGGGGTTTCAGTTTGTGCGGAAGGTGTTTCAGTGTGTGGGGAAGGGGTTTCAGTGTGTGGGGAAGGTGTTTCATTGTGTGCGGAAGGCGTTTCATTGTGTGGGGAAGGTGTTTCATTGTGAGTGGAAGGGTATTCAGTGTGTGGGGAAGGGGTTTCAATGTGTGGGGAGGGGGTTTCAGTGTGTGGGGAAGGGGATTCTGTGTGTGGGGAAGGTATTTCAGTGTTTGCGGAAGGGGTTTCAGTTTGTGCGGAAGGCGTTTCATTGTGTGGGGAAGGTGTTTCATTGTGAGTGGAAGGGTATTCAGTGTGTGGGAAAGGGGCTTCAATGTGTGGGGAGGGGGTTTCAGTGTGTGGGGAAGGGGTTTCAGTGTGTGGGGAAGGGTTTCAGTGTGTGGGGAAGGGGTTCAGTGCGTGTGGATAGGGGTTACAGTGTGTGGGGAAAGGGTTTCAGTGTGTGGGGAAGGGGTTTCAGTGTGAGCGGAAGGCTTTTCAGTGTGTGGGGAATGTGTTTCAGTATGTGGGGAAGGGGTTTCAGTGTGTGGGGAAAGTGTTTATGTGAGTGGGGAAGGGGTTTCAGTGTGTGGGGAAGGTGTTTCAGAGTGTGGGAATGTGTTTCAGTGTTTGGGGAAGGGGTTTCATTGTGTGGGGACCGGTTTAACTGTGTGCGGAAGGGGTTTCAGTGTGTGGGGAAGGGGTTTCAGTGTGTGGGTAAGGGTTTCAGTTTGTGGGGAATGTGTAACAGTGTTTTCGGAAGGGGTTTCAGTGTGTGGGGAAGGTGTTTCAGTGTGTGCGGAAGGGGTTTTAGTTTGTGGGGAAGGGTTTCAGTGTGTGGGGAAGGGTTTCAGTGTGTGAGGAAGGTGTTTCGGTGTGTGGGGAAGTGGATTCAGTATGTGGGGAAGGGTTTCACTGAGTGCGGAAGGGGTTTCAGTGTTTGGGCAATGGGTTTCTGTGTGTGGGGAAGGGGTTTTCAGTGTGTGTGGAAGGGATTTCAGTGTGTGCGGAAGGTGTTTCAGTGTGTGGGGAAGGCTTTCAGTGTGTGGGGAAGGGGTTTCAATGCTTGGGGAAGGTGTTTCATTGTTTGGGGAAGGGGTTTCAGAGTGTGGGTAATGGTTTCAGTGTGTGAAGAAGGGGGTTCAGTGAGTGGGGAAGGGGTTTCATTGTGTGGGGAAGGATTTCAGTGTGTGGGGAAGGGTTTTCAGTGTGTGGGGAAGGGGTTTCAGTGTGTGGGGAAGTGGTTTCAGTGTGTGGGGATGTGCTTCAGTGTGTGAAGAAGGGGTTTCAGTGTGTGGGGATGGGTTTTCAGTGTGTGTGGAAGGTTTTCACTGTGTGCGGAATGGGTTTCAGTGTGTGGGGATGTGTTTCAGTTAGTGGGGAAGCGGTTTCAGTGTGTGGGGATGTGTTTCAGTGTGTGGGGAAGGGGTTTCAGTGTGTGGGGAAGGTCTTACAGTGTGTGTGGAAGGGGTTTCAGTGTGTGGGGAAGGTGTTTCAGTGTGTGGGGAAGGGGTTTCAGTGTGTGGGGAAGGGTTTTCAGTGTGTGCGGAAGTGGAATCAGTTTCTGCGGAAGGTGTTTCATTGTGTGGGGAAGGGGTTTCAGTGTGTGCGGAAGGGGTTTCAGTGTGTGCGGTAGAGGTTTCAGTGTGTGGGGAAGGAGTTTCAGTTTGTGGGGAAGGTGTTTCAGTGTGTGCGGAAGGGGTTTCAGTGTGTGGGGATGGGGTTTCAGTGTGTGGGGATGTGTTTCAGTGTATGGGGAAGGGGTTTCAGTGTGTGGGGAGGGGTTTCACTGTGTGCGGAAGGGGTTTCAGTGTGTGGGGAAGGTGTTTCAGTGTGTGGGGAATGTGTTTCAGTGTGTGGGAAGGGGTTTCAGTGTGTGGGGATGTGTTTCACTGTGTGGGGAAGGGGTTTCAGTGTGTGGGGATGTGTTTCAGTGTGTGGGGAAGGGTTTTCAGTGTGTGGCGAAGGTGTTTCAGTGTGTGTGGAAGGGGTTTCAGTGTGTGGGGAAGGCGTTTCAGTGTGTGGGGAAGGGGTTTCATTGTGTGGGGAAGGTGGTTCAGTGTGTGTGGAAGGGTTTTCAGTTTCTGCGGAAGATGTTTCAGTGTGTGGGGAAGGGGTTTCAGTGTGTGGGGAAGGTGTTTCATTGTGAGCGGATGGTGTTTCAGTGTGTGGGGAAGGGGATTCTGTGTGTGGGGAAGGTGTTTCATTGCGTGGGGAAGGTCTTTCATTGTGTGTGGAAGGGTATTCAGTGTGTGGGGAAGGGGTTTCAGTGTGTGGGGAGGGGGTTTCAGTGTGTGGGGTAGCGTTTAACTGTGTGCGGAAGGGGTTTCTATGTGTGGGGAAGGTGTTTCAGTGTGTGGGGAAGGGGTTTCAGTGTGTGCGGAAGGGGTTTCAGTGTGTGCGGTAGAGGTTTCAGTGTGTGAGGAAGGAGTTTCAGTTTGTGGGGAAGTTGTTTCATTGTGTGCGGAAGGGGTTTCAGTTTTGTGGTGAAGGGGATTCAGTGTGTGGGGAAGTTGTTTCAGTGTGTGGGGAAGGTGTTTCATTGTGTGCGGAAGGGTATTCAGTGTGTGGGGAAGGGGTTTCAGTTTGTGGGGAAGGGGTTGCAGTATGTGGGGAAGGGGTTTCCGTGTGTGGGGAAGGTGTTTCAGTGTGTGCGGAAGTGGTTTCAGTGAGTGGGTGAGGTGTTTCAATGTGTGCGGAAGGTGTTTCAGTGTGTGGGGAAGTGTTTTCAGTGTGTAGGGAAGGTGCTTCATTGTGTGGGGAAGGTGTTTCATTGTGTGCAGAAGGGGATTCAGTGTGTAGGGAAGGGGTTTCAGTGTGTGGGGAAGGGTTTCACTGTGTGTGGAATGGGTTTCAGTGTGTGCGGAAGGGGTTTCAGTGTGTGGGGAAGGTGTTTCAGTGTGTGGGGAAGAGGTTTCAGTGTGTGGGGTAGGGTTTCAGTGACTGGGAAAGGGGTTCAGTGTCTGGGGAAGGGGTTTCAGTGTTTGGGGAAGGGGTTTCAAAGTGTGGGGAAGGGGTTTCAGTGTGTGGGGAAGGTGTTTCAGTGTGTGCGGAAGGGTTTTCAGTGTGTGAAGAAGGGGTTACAGTGTGTGGGGAAGGGGTTTCAGTGTGTGGGGAAGGGTTTCACTGTGTGTGGAAGGGGTTTCAGTGTGTGCGGAAGGGGTTTCAGTGTGTGGGGAAGGTGTTTCAGTGTGTGCGGAAGGGTTTTCAGTGTGTGGGGAAGGGGTTTCAGTGTGTGGGGAAGTTGTTTCAGTGTGTGCGGATGGGGTTTCAGTGTGTGTGGTAGGGGTTTCAGTGTGTGGGGAAGGTGTTTCAGTATGTGGGGAAGGGGTCTCTGAAAGTGGGGAAGTGTTTCACTTAGTGCGCAAGGGGTTTCAGTGTTTGGGGAAGGGGTTTCAGTGTGTGGGGAAGGTGTTTCAGTGTGTGGGGATGTGTTTCAGTGTGTGGGGAAGGCGTTTCAGTGTGTGGGGATGTGTTTCAGTTTGTGGGGAAGGTGTTTCAGTGTGTGGGGATGTGTTTCAGTGTGTGGGGAAGGGGTTTCAGTGTGTGGCGAAGGTGTTTCAGTGTGTGTGGAAGGGGTTTCAGTGTGTGGGGAAGGCGTTTCAGTGTGTGGGGAAGGGGTTTCATTGTGTGGGGAAGGTGGTTCAGTGTGTGTGGAAGGGTTTTCAGTTTCTGCGGAAGGTGTTTCAGTGTGTGGGGAAGTGGTTTCAGTGTGTGGGGAAGGTGTTTCATTGTGAGCGGATGGTGTTTCAGTGTGTGGGGAAGGGGATTCTGTGTGTGGGGAAGGTATTTCATTGTGTGGGGAAGGTCTTTCATTGTGTGTGGAAGGGTATTCAGTGTGTGGGAAGGGGTTTCAGTGTGTGGGGAGGGGGTTTCAGTGTGTGGGGTAGCGTTTAACTGTGTGCGGAAGGGGTTTCTATGTGTGGGGAAGGTGTTTCAGTGTGTGGGGAAGGGGTTTCAGTGTGTGCGGAAGGGGTTTCAGTGTGTGCGGTAGAGGTTTCAGTGTGTGGGGAAGGAGTTTCAGTTTGTGGGAAGGTGTTTCATTGTGTGCGGAAGGGGTTTCAGTTTGTGGGGAAGGGGATTCAGTGTGTGGGCAAGTTGTTTCAGTGTGTGGGGAAGGTGTTTCATTGTGTGCGGAAGGGTATTCAGTGTGTGGGGAAGGGGTTTCAGTTTGTGGGGAATGGGTTGCAGTATGTGGGGAAGGGGTTTCCGTGTGTGGGGAAGGTGTTTCAGTGTGTGTGGAAGTGGTTTCAGTGAGTGGGGGAGGTGTTTCAGTGTGTGCGGAAGGGGTTTCAGTGTGTGGGGAAGTGGTTTCAGTGTGTAGGGAAGGTGTTTCATTGTGTGGGGAAGGTGTTTCATTGTGTGCAGAAGGGGATTCAGTGTGTAGGGAAGTGGTTTCAGTGTGTGGGGAAGGGGTTTCAGTGTGTGGGGAATTGTTTAACTGTGTGTGGATGGGGTTTCAGTGTGTGGGGAAGGTGTTTCAGTGTGTGTGGAAGGAGTTTCAGTGCGTGGGGAAGGGGTTTCAGTGTGTGGGGATGTGTTTCAGTGTGTGGGGAAGGGGTTTCAATGTGTGGGGAAGGGTTTCACTGTGTGCGGAAGTGGTTTCAGTGTGTGGGGAAGAGTTTTCAGGGTGTGGGGAAGGTGTTTCAGTGTGTGGGGATGTGTTTCAGTGTGTGGGGAAGGGGTTTTAGTTTGTGGGGATGGGTTTCATTGTGTGGGGAAGGGGTTTCAGTGTGTGGGGATGTGTTTCAGTGTTTGGGGAATGTGTTTCAGTGTGTGGGGAAGGGTATCACTGTGTGCGGAAGGTGTTTCAGTGTATGGGAAAGGGGTTTCAGTGTGTGGGGAAGGGGTTTCAGTGTGTGGGGAAGGTGTTTCAGTGTGTGTTGAAGAGGTTTCGGAGTGTGGGGACGGGGTTTCAGTGTGTGGGGAAGGGGTTTCAGTCTGTAGGGAAGGTGCTTCAGTGTGTGGGGAAGGGGTTTCAGTGTGTGCGCAAGGTGTTTCAGTGTGTGGGGAAGGGGTTTCAGTTTGTGGGGAAGGGGATTCAGTGTGTGGGGAAGGTGTTTCAGTGTGTGGGGAAGTTGTTTCATTATGTGCGGTAGGCTATTCCGTGTATGGGGAAGGCGTTTCAGTGTGTGGGGAAGGGGTTGCAGTATGTGGGGAAGGGGTTTCAGTGTGTGGGGAAGGGTTTCAGTGTGTGGGGAAGGGGTTCAGTGTGTGTGGAAGGAGTTTCAGTTTGTGGGGAAGGTGTTTCAGTGTGTGCGGAAGGGGTTTCAGTGTGTGGGGATGGGGTTTCAGTGTGTGGGGATGTGTTTCAGTGTCTGGGGACGGGGTTTCAGTGTGTGGGAAAGGGGTTTCAGTGTGTGGGGAAGGGTTTCAGTGTGTGCGGAAGGGGTTTCAGTGTGTGGGGAAGGTGTTCCAGTGTGTGGGGAAGGTGTTTCAGTGTGTGGGGAAGGAGTTTCAGTGTGTGGGGAAGGATTTCACTGAGTGCAGAAGGGGTTTCATTGTTTGGGGAAGGGGTTTCAGTTTGTGGGGAAGGTGTTTCAGTGTGTGGGGATGTGTTTCAGTGTGTGGGGAAGGCGTTTCAGTGTGTGGGGATGTGTTTCAGTGTGTGGGGAAGGGGTTTCAGTGTGTGGGGATGTGTTTCAGTGTGTGGGGAAGGGGTTTCAGTGTGTGGGGAAGGTATTTCAGTCTGTGTGGAAGGCGTTTCACTGTGTGGGGAAGGTGTTTCAGTCAGTGGGGAAGGGGATTCAGTGTGTGGGGAAGGTATTTCAGTGTTTGCGGAAGGGGTTTCAGTTTGTGCGGAAGGTGTTTCAGTGTGTGGGGAAGGGGTTTCAGTGTGTGGGGAAGGTGTTTCATTGTGTGCGGAAGGCGTTTCATTGTGTGGGGAAGGTGTTTCATTGTGAGTGGAAGGGTATTCAGTGTGTGGGGAAGGGGTTTCAATGTGTGGGGAGGGGGTTTCAGTGTGTGGGGAAGGGGATTCTGTGTGTGGGGAAGGTATTTCAGTGTTTGCGGAAGGGGTTTCAGTTTGTGCGGAAGGCGTTTCATTGTGTGGGGAAGGTGTTTCATTGTGAGTGGAAGGGTATTCAGTGTGTGGGGAAGGGGCTTCAATGTGTGGGGAGGGGGTTTCAGTGTGTGGGGAAGGGGTTTCAGTGTGTGGGGAAGGGTTTCAGTGTGTGGGGAAGGGGTTCAGTGCGTGTGGATAGGGGTTACAGTGTGTGGGGAAAGGGTTTCAGTGTGTGGGGAAGGGGTTTCAGTGTGAGCGGAAGGCTTTTCAGTGTGTGGGGAATGTGTTTCAGTATGTGGGGAAGGGGTTTCAGTGTGTGGGGAAAGTGTTTATGTGAGTGGGGAAGGGGTTTCAGTGTGTGGGGAAGGTGTTTCAGAGTGTGGGAATGTGTTTCAGTGTTTGGGGAAGGGGTTTCATTGTGTGGGGACCGGTTTAACTGTGTGCGGAAGGGGTTTCAGTGTGTGGGGAAGGGGTTTCAGTGTGTGGGGAAGGGTTACAGTGTGTGGGGACGGTGTTTCAGTGTGTGGGGAAGGGGTTTCAGTATGTGGGGAAGGGTTTCAGTGTTTGCGGAAGGGGTTTCAGTGTGTGGGTAAGGGTTTCAGTTTGTGGGGAATGTGTAACAGTGTGTGCGGAAGGGGTTTCAGTGTGTGGGGAAGGTGTTTCAGTGTGTGCGGAAGGGGTTTTAGTTTGTGGGGAAGGGTTTCAGTGTGTGGGGAAGGGTTTCAGTGTGTGAGGAAGGTGTTTCGGTGTGTGAGGAAGTGGATTCAGTATGTGGGGAAGGGTTTCACTGAGTGCGGAAGGGGTTTCAGTGTTTGGGCAATGGGTTTCTGTGTGTGGGGAAGGGGTTTTCAGTGTGTGTGGAAGGGGTTTCAGTGTGTGCGGAAGGTGTTTCAGTGTGTGGGGAAGGCTTTCAGTGTGTGGGGAAGGGGTTTCAATGCTTGGGGAAGGTGTTTCATTGTTTGGGGAAGGGGTTTCAGAGTGTGGGTAATGGTTTCAGTGTGTGAAGAAGGGGGTTCAGTGAGTGGGGAAGGGGTTTCATTGTGTGGGGAAGGATTTCAGTGTGTGGGGAAGGGTTTTCAGTGTGTGGGGAAGGGGTTTCAGTGTGTGGGGAAGTGGTTTCAGTGTGTGGGGATGTGCTTCAGTGTGTGAAGAAGGGGTTTCAGTGTGTGGGGATGGGTTTTCAGTGTGTGTGGAAGGTTTTCACTGTGTGCGGAATGGGTTTCAGTGTGTGGGGATGTGTTTCAGTTAGTGGGGAAGCGGTTTCAGTGTGTGGGGATGTGTTTCAGTGTGTGGGGAAGGGGTTTCAGTGTGTGGGGAAGGTCTTACAGTGTGTGTGGAAGGGGTTTCAGTGTGTGGGGAAGGTGTTTCAGTGTGTGGGGAAGGGGTTTCAGTGTGTGGGGAAGGGTTTTCAGTGTGTGCGGAAGTGGAATCAGTTTCTGCGGAAGGTGTTTCATTGTGTGGGGAAGGGGTTTCAGTGTGTGCGGAAGGGGTTTCAGTGTGTGCGGTAGAGGTTTCAGTGTGTGGGGAAGGAGTTTCAGTTTGTGGGGAAGGTGTTTCAGTGTGTGCGGAAGGGGTTTCAGTGTGTGGGGATGGGGTTTCAGTGTGTGGGGATGTGTTTCAGTGTATGGGGAAGGGGTTTCAGTGTGTGGGGAGGGGTTTCACTGTGTGCGGAAGGGGTTTCAGTGTGTGGGGAAGGTGTTTCAGTGTGTGGGGAATGTGTTTCAGTGTGTGGGAAGGGGTTTCAGTGTGTGGGGATGTGTTTCACTGTGTGGGGAAGGGGTTTCAGTGTGTGGGGATGTGTTTCAGTGTGTGGGGAAGGGTTTTCAGTGTGTGGCGAAGGTGTTTCAGTGTGTGTGGAAGGGGTTTCAGTGTGTGGGGAAGGCGTTTCAGTGTGTGGGGAAGGGGTTTCATTGTGTGGGGAAGGTGGTTCAGTGTGTGTGGAAGGGTTTTCAGTTTCTGCGGAAGATGTTTCAGTGTGTGGGGAAGGGGTTTCAGTGTGTGGGGAAGGTGTTTCATTGTGAGCGGATGGTGTTTCAGTGTGTGGGGAAGGGGATTCTGTGTGTGGGGAAGGTGTTTCATTGCGTGGGGAAGGTCTTTCATTGTGTGTGGAAGGGTATTCAGTGTGTGGGGAAGGGGTTTCAGTGTGTGGGGAGGGGGTTTCAGTGTGTGGGGTAGCGTTTAACTGTGTGCGGAAGGGGTTTCTATGTGTGGGGAAGGTTTTTCAGTGTGTGGGGAAGGGGTTTCAGTGTGTGCGGAAGGGGTTTCAGTGTGTGCGGTAGAGGTTTCAGTGTGTGGGGAAGGAGCTTCATTTTGTGGGGAAGGTGTTTCATTGTGTGCGGAAGGGGTTTCAGTTTGTGGGGAAGGGGATTCAGTGTGTGGGGAAGTTGTTTCAGTGTGTGGGGAAGGTGTTTGATTGTGTGCGGAAGGGTATTCAGTGAGTGGGGAAGGGGTTTCAGTTTGTGGGGAAGGGGTTGCAGTATGTGGGGAAGGGGTTTCCGTGTGTGGGGAAGGTGTTTCAGTGTGTGCGGAAGTGGTTTCAGTGAGTGGGGGAGGTGTTTCATTGTGTGCGGAAGGGGTTTCAGTGTGTGGGGAAGTGGTTTCAGTGTGTAGGGAAGGTGTTTCATTGTGTGGGGAAGGTGTTTCATTGTGTGCAGAAGGGGATTCAGTGTGTAGGGAAGTGGTTTCAGTGTGTGAGGAAGGGGTTTCAGTGTGTGGGGTATTGTTTAACTGTGTGTGGATGGGGTTTCAGTGTGTGGGGAAGGTGTTTCAGTGTGTGTGGAAGGAGTTTCAGTGCGTGGGGAAGGGGTTTCAGTGTGTGGGGATGTGTTTCAGTGTGTGGGGAAGGGGTTTCAGTGTGTCGGGAAGGGTTTCACTGTGTGCGGAATGGTTTCAGTGTGTGGGGAAGAGTTTTCAGTGTGTAGGGAAGGTGTTTCAGTGTGTGGGGATGTGTTTCAGTGTGTGGGGAAGGGGTTTTAGTTTGTGGGGATGGGTTTCATTGCGTGGGGAAGGGGTTTCAGTGTGTGGGGATGTGTTTCAGTGTTTGGGGAATGTGTTTCAGTGTGTGGGGAACGGTTTCACTGTGTGCGGAAGGGGTTTCAGTGTGTGGGGAAGTGGTTTCAGTGTGTGGGGAAGGGGTTTCAGTGTGTGGGGAAGGTGTTTCAGTGTGTGTTGAAGGGGTTTCGGAGTGTGGGGACGGGGTTTCAGTGTGTGGGGTAGGGGTTTCAGTCTGTAGGGAAGGTGCTTCAGTGTGTGGGGAAGGGGTTTCAGTGTGTGCGCAAGGTGTTTCAGTGTATGGGGAAGGGGTTTCAGTGTGTGGGGAAGCTGTTTCATTGTGTGCGGAAGGAGTTTCAGTTTGTGGGGAAGGGGATTAAGTGTGTGGGGAAGGTGTTTCAGTGTGTGGGGAAGTTGTTTCATTGTGTGCGGAAGGCTATTCCGTGTATGGGGAAGGCGTATCAGTGTGTGGGGAAGGGGTTGCAGTATGTGGGGAAGGGGTTTCAGTGTGTGGGGAAGGCGTTTCAGTGTGTGGGGATGTGTTTCAGTGTGTGGGGAAGGGGCTTCAGTGTGTGGGGATGTGTTTCAGTGAGTGGGGAAGGGGTTTCAGTGTGTGGGGAAGGTATTTCAGTGTGTGTGGAAGGCGTTTCAGTGTGTGGGGAAGGTGTTTCAGTCAGTGGGGAAGGGGATTCAGTGTGTGGGGAAGGTGTTTCAGTGTGTGCGGAAGGGGTTTCAGTTTGTGCGGAAGGTGTTTCAGTGTGTGGGGAAGTTGTTTCAGTGTGTGGGGAAGGTGTTTGATTGTGTGCGGAAGGGTATTCAGTGAGTGGGGAAGGGGTTTCAGTTTGTGGGGAAGGGGTTGCAGTATGTGGGGAAGGGGTTTCCGTGTGTGGGGAAGGTGTTTCAGTGTGTGCGGAAGTGGTTTCAGTGAGTGGGGGAGGTGTTTCATTGTGTGCGGAAGGGGTTTCAGTGTGTGGGGAAGTGGTTTCAGTGTGTAGGGAAGGTGTTTCATTGTGTGGGGAAGGTGTTTCATTGTGTGCAGAAGGGGATTCAGTGTGTAGGGAAGTGGTTTCAGTGTGTGAGGAAGGGGTTTCAGTGTGTGGGGTATTGTTTAACTGTGTGTGGATGGGGTTTCAGTGTGTGGGGAAGGTGTTTCAGTGTGTGTGGAAGGAGTTTCAGTGCGTGGGGAAGGGGTTTCAGTGTGTGGGGATGTGTTTCAGTGTGTGGGGAAGGGGTTTCAGTGTGTGGGGAAGGGTTTCACTGTGTGCGGAATGGTTTCAGTGTGTGGGGAAGAGTTTTCAGTGTGTAGGGAAGGTGTTTCAGTGTGTGGGGATGTGTTTCAGTGTGTGGGGAAGGGGTTTTAGTTTGTGGGGATGGGTTTCATTGCGTGGGGAAGGGGTTTCAGTGTGTGGGGATGTGTTTCAGTGTTTGGGGAATGTGTTTCAGTGTGTGGGGAACGGTTTCACTGTGTGCGGAAGGGGTTTCAGTGTGTGGGGAAGTGGTTTCAGTGTGTGGGGAAGGGGTTTCAGTGTGTGGGGAAGGTGTTTCAGTGTGTGTTGAAGGGGTTTCGGAGTGTGGGGACGGGGTTTCAGTGTGTGGGGAAGGGGTTTCAGTCTGTAGGGAAGGTGCTTCAGTGTGTGGGGAAGGGGTTTCAGTGTGTGCGCAAGGTGTTTCAGTGTATGGGGAAGGGGTTTCAGTGTGTGGGGAAGCTGTTTCATTGTGTGCGGAAGGAGTTTCAGTTTGTGGGGAAGGGGATTCAGTGTGTGGGGAAGGTGTTTCAGTGTGTGGGGAAGTTGTTTCATTGTGTGCGGAAGGTTATTCCGTGTATGGGGAAGGCGTATCAGTGTGTGGGGAAGGGGTTGCAGTATGTGGGGAAGGGGTTTCAGTGTGTGGGGAAGGCGTTTCAGTGTGTGGGGATGTGTTTCAGTGTGTGGGGAAGGGGCTTCAGTGTGTGGGGATGTGTTTCAGTGAGTGGGGAAGGGGTTTCAGTGTGTGGGGAAGGTATTTCAGTGTGTGTGGAAGGCGTTTCAGTGTGTGGGGAAGGTGTTTCAGTCAGTGGGGAAGGGGATTCAGTGTGTGGGGAAGGTGTTTCAGTGTGTGCGGAAGGGGTTTCAGTTTGTGCGGAAGGTGTTTCAGTGTGTGGGGAAGGGGTTTCAGAGTGTGGGGAAGGTGTTTCATTGTGTGCGGAAGGCGTTTCATTGTGTGGGGAAGGTGTTTCATTGTGAGTGGAAGGGTATTCAGTGTGTGTGGAAGGGGTTTCAATGTGTGGGGAGGGGGTTTCAGTGTGTGGGGAAGGGGATTCTGAGTGTGGGGAAGGTGTTTCAGTGTGTGGAGAAGGTGTTTCATTGTGTGCGGAAGGGTATTCCGTGTATGGGGAAGGCGTTTCAGTGTGTGAGGAAGGGGTTGCAGTATGTGGGGAAGGGGTTTCAGTGTGTGGGCAAGGGTTTCAGTGTGTGGGGAAGGGGTTCAGTGTGTGTGGAAGGGGTTTCAGTGTGTGGGGAAAGGGTTTCAGTGTGTGGGGAAGGAGTTTCAGTGTGAGCGGAAGGCTTTTCAGTGTGTGGGGAATGTGTTTCAGTATGTGGGGAAGGGGTTTCAGTGTGTGGGGAAAGTGTTTCAGTGAGTGGGGAAGGGGTTGCAGTGTGTGGGGAAGGTGTTTCAGAGTGTGGGAATGTGTTTCAGTGTTTGGGGAAGGGGTTTCATTGTGTGGGGAACGGTTTAACTGTGTGCGGAAGGGGTTTCAGTGTGTGGGGAAGGGGTTTCAGTGTGTGGGGAAGGGTTACAGTGTGTGGGGACGGTGTTTCAGTGTGTGGGGAAGGGGTTTCAGTATGTGGGGAAGGGTTTCAGTGTTTGCGGAAGGGGTTTCAGTGTGTGGCTAAGGGTTTCAGTTTGTGGGGAATGTGTAACAGTGTGTGCGGAAGGGGTTTCAGTGTGTGGGGAAGGTGTTTCAGTGTGTGTGGAAGGGGTTTTAGTGTGTGGGGAAGGGTTTCAGTGTGTGGGGAAGGGTTTCAGTGTGTGGGGAAGGTGTTTCGGTGTGTGGGGAAGGGGATTCAGTCTGTGGGGAAGGGTTTCACTGAGTGCGGAAGGGGTTTCAGTGTTTGGGCAATGGGTTTCTGTGTGTGGGGAAGGGGTTTTCAGAGTGTGGGGAAGGCTTTCAGTGTGTGGGGAAGGGGTTTCAGTGTTTGGGGAAGGTGTTTCATTGTTTGGGGAAGGGGTTTCAGAGTGTGGGTAATGGTTTCAGTGTGTGAAGAAGGGGGTTCAGTGAGTGGGGAAGGGGTTTCATTGTGTGGGAAAGATTTCATTGTGTGGGGAAGGGTTTTCAGTGTGTGGGGAAGGGGTTTCAGTGTGTGGGGAAGTGGTTTCAGTGTGTGGGGATGTGTTTCAGTTAGTGGGGAAGCGGTTTCAGTGTGTGGGGATGTGTTTCAGTGTGTGGGGAAGGGGTTTCAGTGTGTGGGGAAGGTGTTACCGTGTGTGTGGAAGGGGTTTCAGTGTGAGGGGAAGGTGTTTCAGTGTGTGGGGAAGGGGTTTCAGTGTGTGGGGAAGGATTTTCAGTGTGTGCGGAAGTGGAATCAGTTTCTGCGGAAGGTGTTTCATTGTGTGGGGAAGGGGTTTCAGTGTGTGCCGAAGGGGTTTCAGTGTGTGCGGTAGAGGTTTCAGTGTGTGGGGAAGGAGTTTCAGTTTGTGGGGAAGGTGTTTCAGTGTGTGTGGAAGGGGTTTCAGTGTGTGGGGATGGGGTTTCAGTGTGTGGGGATGTGTTTCAGTGTATGGGGAAGGGGTTTCAGTGTGTGGGGGGGGGTTTCACTGTGTGCGGAAGGGGTTTCAGTGTGTGGGGAAGGTGTTTCAGTGTATGGGGAAGGTGTTTCAGTGTGTGCGAAGGGGTTTCAGTGTGTGGGGATGTGTTTCACTGTGTGGGGAAGGGGTTTCAGTGTGTGGGGATGTGATTCAGTGTGTGGGGAAGTTATTTCAGTGTGTGGGGAAGGGTTTCACTGTGTGGGGAAGGTGTTTCAGTGTGTGCGGAAGGGATTTCAGTGTGTGCGGAAGGTATTTCAGTGTGTGGGGAATGGGTTTCAGTATGTGGGGAAGAGGTTTTCAGTGTGTGGGGAATGTCTTTCAGTTTGTGGGCTAGGGGTTTCAGTGTGTGGGGAAGGTGTTTCAGTGTGTGGGAATGTGTTTCAGTGTTTGGGGAAGCGTTTTCAGAGTGTGGGGAAGGGGTTTCACTGTGTGGGGATGGTGTTTCAGTGTGTGCGGAAGGGGTTTCAGTGTGTGCGGAAGGTGTTTCAGTGTGTGTGGAAGGGGTTTCAGTGTGTGGGGAAGTGTTTCAGTACGTGGGGAAGGGGTTTCAGTGTGTGGGGAAGGTGTTTCAGTGTGTGTGGAAGGGGTTTCAGTGTGTGGGGAAGGCGTTTCAGTGTGTGGGGAAGGGGTTTCAGTGTGTGGGGAAGGTGTTTCAGTGTGTGCTGAAGGGGTTTCAGTTTCTGCGGAAGGTGTTTCAGTGTGTGGGGAAGGGGTTTCAGTGTGTGGGGAAGGTGTTTCATTGTGTGCGGAAGGGGTTTCAGTGTGTGGGGAAGGGGATTCTGGGTGTGGGGAAGGCGTTTCATTGTGTGGGGAAGGTGTTTCATAGTGTGTGGAAGGGTATTCAGTGTGTGGGGAAGGGGTTTCATTGTGTGGGGAAGGATTTCAGTGTGTGGGGAAGGGTTTTCCGTGTGTGGGGAAGGGGTTTCAGTGTGTGGGGAAGGTGCTTCAGTCAGTGGGGAAGGGGATTCAGTGTGTGGGGAAGGTGTTTCAGTGTGTGCGGAAGAGGTTTCAGTTTGTGCGGAAGGTGTTACAGTGTGTGGGGAAGGGTTTTCAGTGTGTGGGGAAGTTGTTTCAGTGTGTGTGGAAGGGGTTTCAGTATGTGGGGAAGGGGTTTCACTGTGTGGGGATGGGGTTTCAGTGTGTGCGGAAGGGGTTTCAGTGTGTGCGGAAGGTGTTTCAGTGTGTGGGGAAGGGGTTTCAGTGTGTGGGGAAGTGTTTCAGTACGTGGGGAAGGGGTTTCAGTGTGTGGGGAAGGTGTTTCAGTGTGTGTGGAAGGGGTTTCAGTGTGTGGGGAAGGCGTTTCAGTGTGTGGGGAAGGGGTTTCAGTGTGTGGGGAAGTTGTTTCAGTGTGTGCGGAAGGGGTTTCAGTTTCTGCGGAAGGTGTTTCAGTGTGTGGGGAAGGGGTTTCAGTGTGTGGGGAAGGTGTTTCATTGTGTGCGGAAGGGGTTTCAGAGTGTGGGGAAGGGGATTCCGGGTGTGGGGAAGGCGTTTCATTGTGTGGGGAAGGTGTTTCATTGTGTGTGGAAGGGTATTCAGTGTGTGGGGAAGGGGTTTCATTGTGTGGGGAAGGATTTCAGTGTGTGGGGAAGGGTTTTCAGTGTGTGGGGAAGGGGTTTCAGTGTGTGGGGAAGGTGTTTCAGTCAGTGGGGAAGGGGATTCAGTGTGTGGGGAAGGTGTTTCAGTGTGTGCGGAAGGGGTTTCAGTTTGTGCGGAAGGTGTTTCAGTGTGTGAGGAAGGGGTTTCAGTGTGTGGGGAAGGTGTTTCTTTGTGTGCGGAAGGCGTTTCATTGTGTGGGGAAGGTGTTTCATTGTGAGTGGAAGGGTATTCAGAGCGTGGGAAGGGGATTCAATGTGTGGGGAGGGGGTTTCAGTGTGTGGGGAAGGGGATTCTGTGTGTGGGGAAGGTGTTTGAGTGTGTGGGGAAGGTGTTTCATTGTGTGCGGAAGGGTATTCCGTGCATGGGGAAGGCGTTTCAGTGTGTGGGGAAGGGATTGCAGTATGTGGGGAAGGGGTTTCAGTGTGTGGGGAAGGGTTTCAGTGTGTGGGGAAGGGGTTCAGTGTGTGTGGAAGGGGATTCAGTGTGTGGGGAAAGGGTTTCAGTGTGTGGGGAAGGGGTTTCTGTGTGAGCGGAATGCTTTTCAGTGTGTGGGGATTGGGTTTCAGTATGTGGGGAAGGGGTTTCAGTGTGTGGGGAAAGTGTTTCAGTGAGTGGGGAAGGGGTTTCAGTGTGTGGGGAAGGTGTTTCAGAGTGTGGGAATGTGTTTCAGTGTTTGGGGAAGGGGTTTCAGTGTGTGGGGAACGGTTTCACTGTGTGCGGAAGGGGTTTCAGTGTGTGGGGAAGGGGTTTCAGTGTGTGGGGAAGGGTTACAGTGTGTGGGGACGGTGTTTCAGTGTGTGGGGAAGGGGTTTCAGTGTTTGCGGAAGGGGTTTCAGTGTGTGGGTAAGGTTTTCAGTTTGTGGGGAATGTGCAACAGTGTGTGCGGAAGGGGTTTCAGTGTGTGGGGAAGGTGTTTCAGTGTGTGCGGAAGGGGTTTCAGTGTGTGGGGAAGGGTTTCAGTGTGTGGGGAAGGGTTTCAGTGTGTGGGGAAGGTGTTTCGGTGTGTGGGGAAGGGGATTCACTATGTGGGGAAGGGTTTCACTGAGTGTGGAAGGGGTTTCAGTGTTTGGGCAATGGGTTTCTGTGTGTGGGGAAGGGGTTTTCAGTGTGTGTGGAAGGGGTTTCAGTGTGTGCGGAAGGTGTTTCAGTGTGTGGGGAAGGCTTTCAGTGTGTGGGGAAGGGGTTTCAGTGTTTGGGGAAGGTGTTTTATTGTTTGGGGAAGGGGTTTCAGAGTGTGGGTAATGGTTTCAGTGTGTGAAGAAGGGGGTTCAGTGAGTGGGGAAGGGGTTTCATTGTGTGGGGAAGGATTTCAGTGTGTGGGGAAGGGTTTTCAGTGTGTGGGGAAGGGGTTTCAGTGTGTGGGGAAGTGGTTTCAGTGTGTGGGGATGTGTTTCAGTGTGTGAAGAAGGGGTTTCAGTGTGTGGGGATGGGGTTTCAGTGAGTGTGGAAGGTTTTCACTGTGTGCGGAAGGGGTTTCAGTGTGTGGGGATGTGTTTCAGTTAGTGGGGAAGCGGTTTCAGTGTGTGGGGATGTGTTTCAGTGTGTGGGGAAGGGGTTTCAGTGTGTGGGGAAGGTGTTACAGTGTGTGTGGAAGGGGTTTCAGTGTGTGGGGAAGGTGTTGCAGTGTGTGGGGAAGGGGTTTCAGTGTGTGGGGAAGGGTTTTCAGTTTGTGCAGAAGTGGATTCAGTTTCTGCGGAAGGTGTTTCAGTGTGTGGGGAAGGGGTTTCAGTGTGTGCGGAAGGGGTTTCAGTGTGTGCAGTCGAGGTTTCAGTGTGTGGGGAAGGAGTTTCAGTGTGTGGGGAGGGATTTCACTGTGTGCGGTGGGGTTTCAGTGTGTGGGGAAGGTGTTTCATTGTGTGGGGAAGGGGTTTCAGTGTGTGGGAAGGGGTTTCAGTGTGTGTTGATGTGTTTCACTGTGTGGGGAAGGAGTTTCAGTGTGTGGGGATGTGATTCAGTGTGTGGGATGGGGTTTCAGTGTGAGCGGAAGGCTTTTCAGTGTGTGGGGAATGGGTTTCAGTATGTGGGGAAGGGGTTTCAGTGTGTGGGGAAAGTGTTTCAGTGAGTGGGGAAGGGGTTTCAGTGTGTGGGGAAGGTGTTTCAGAGTGTGGGAATGTGTTTCAGTGTTTGGGGAAGGGGTTTCAGTGTGTGGGGAAGGGGTTTCAGTGTGTGGGGAAGGGTTACAGTGTGTGGGGACGGTGTTTCAGTGTGTGGGGAAGGGGTTTCAGTATGTGGGGAAGGGTTTCAGTGTTTGCGGAAGGGGTTTCAGTGTGTGGGTAAGGATTTCAGTTTGTGGGGAATGTGCAACAGTGTGTGCGGAAGGGGTTTCAGTGTGTGGGGAAGGTGTTTCAGTGTGTGCGAAAGGGGTTTCAGTGTGTGGGGAAGGGTTTCAGTGTGTGGGGAAGGGTTTCAGTGTGTGGGGAAGGTGTTTCGGTGTGTGGGGAAGGGGATTCACTATGTGGGGAACGGTTTCACTGAGTGTGGAAGGGGTTTCAGTGTTTGGGCAATGGGTTTCTGTGTGTGGGGAAGGGGTTTTCAGTGTGTGTGGAAGGGGTTTCAGTGTGTGCGGAAGGTGTTTCAGTGTGTGGGGAAGGCTTTCAGTGTGTGGGGAAGGGGTTTCAGTGTTTGGGGAAGGTGTTTTATTGTTTGGGGAAGGGGTTTCAGAGTGTGGGTAATGGTTTCAGTGTGTGAAGAAGGGGGTTCAGTGAGTGGGGAAGGGGTTTCATTGTGTGGGGAAGGATTTCAGTGTGTGGGGAAGGGTTTTCAGTGTGTGGGGAAGGGGTTTCAGTGTGTGGGGAAGTGGTTTCAGTGTGTGGGGATGTGTTTCAGTGTGTGAAGAAGGGGTTTCAGTGTGTGGGGATGGGGTTTCAGTGTGTGTGGAAGGTTTTCACTGTGTGCGGAAGGGGTTTCAGTGTATGGGGATGTGTTTCAGTTAGTGGGGAAGCGGTTTCAGTGTGTGGGGATGTGTTTCAGTGTGTCGGGAAGGGGTTTCAGTGTGTGGGGAAGGTGTTACAGTGTGTGTGGAAGGGGTTTCAGTGTGTGGGGAAGTTGTTTCAGTGTGTGGGGAAGGGGTTTCAGTGTGTGGGGAAGGGTTTTCAGTGTGTGCAGAAGTGGATTCAGTTTCTGCGGAAGGTGTTTCAGTGTGTGGGGAAGGGGTTTCAGTGTGTGCGGAAGGGGTTTCAGTGTGTGCGGTCGAGGTTTCAGTGTGTGGGGAAGGAGTTTCAGTGTGTGGGGAGGGGTTTCACTGTGTGCGGTGGGGTTTCAGTGTGTGGGGAAGGTGTTTCAGTGTGTGGGGGAGGTGTTTCAGTGTGTGGGAAGGGGTTTCAGTGTGTGGGGATGTGTTTCACTGTGTGGGGAAGGAGTTTCAGTGTGTGGGGATGTGATTCAGTGTGTGGGGAAGGTATTTCAGTGTGTGGGGAAGGGTTTCACTGTGTGGGGAAGGTGTTTCAGTGTGTGCGGAAGGGGTTTCAGTGTGTGCGGAAGGTATTTCAGTGTGTGGGGAATAGGTTTCAGTACGTGGGGAAGAGGTTTTCAGTGTGTGGGGAATGTCTTTCAGTTTGTGGGCAAGGGATTTCAGTGTGTGGGGAAGGTGTTTCAGTGTGTGGGGAAGGGTTTCACTGTGTGCGGAAGGGGTTGCAGTGTGTGGGGAAGGGGTTTCAGTGTGTGCAGAAGGTGTTTCAGAGTGTGGGGAAGGCTTTCAGTGTTTGGCGAAGGGGTTTCAGTGTTTGGGGAAGGTGTTTCATTGTTTGGGGAAGGGGTTTCAGTGTGTGGGGAAGGGGTTTCAGTGTGTGGGGAAGGATTTTCAGTGTGTGCGGAAGTGGATTCAGTTTCTGCGGAAGGCGTTTCAGTGTGTGGGGAAGGGGTTTCAGTGTGTGCGGAAGGGGTTTCAGTGTGTGGGGAAGGTGTTTCAGAGTGTGGGAATGTGTTTCAGTGTTTGGGGAAGGGGTTTCATTGTGTGGGGAACGGTTTAACTGTGTGCGGAAGGGGTTTCAGTGTGTGGGGAAGGGGTTTCAGTGTGTGGGGAAGGGTTACAGTGTGTGGGGACGGTGTTTCAGTGTGTGGGGAAGGGGTTTCAGTATGTGGGGAAGGGTTTCAGTGTTTGCGGAAGGGGTTTCAGTGTGTGGGTAAGGGTTTCAGTTTGTGGGGAATGTGTAACAGTGTGTGCGGAAGGGGTTTCAGTGTGTGGGGAAGGTGTTTCAGTGTGTGCGGAAGGGGTTTTAGTTTGTGGGGAAGGGTTTCAGTGTGTGGGGAAGGGTTTCAGTGTGTGAGGAAGGTGTTTCGGTGTGTGGGGAAGGGGATTCAGTATGTGGGGAAGGGTTTCACTGAGTGCGGAAGGGGTTTCAGTGTTTGGGCAATGGGTTTCTGTGTGTGGGGAAGGGGTTTTCAGTGTGTGCTGAAGGTGTTTCAGTGTGTGGGGAAGGCTTTCAGTGTGTGGGGAAGGGGTTTCAATGTTTGCGGAAGGTGTTTCACTTTTTTGGGGAAGGGGTTTCAGAGTGTGGGTAATGGTTTCAGTGTGTGAAGAAGGGGGTTCAGTGAGTGGGGAAGGGGTTTCATTGTGTGGGGAAGGATTTCAGTGTGTGGGGAAGGGTTTTCAGTGTGTGGGGAAGGGGTTTCAGTGTGTGGGGAAGTGGTTTCAGTGTGTGGGGATGTGCTTCAGTGTGTGAAGAAGGGGTTTCAGTGGGTGGGGATGGGGTTTCAGTGTGTGTGGAAGGTTTTCACTGTGTGCGGAATGGGTTTCAGTGTGTGGGGATGTGTTTCAGTTAGTGGGGAAGCGGTTTCAGTGTGTGGGGATGTGTTTCAGTGTGTGGGGAAGGGGTTTCAGTGTGTGGGGAAGGTCTTACAGTGTGTGTGGAAGGGGTTTCAGTGTGTGGGGAAGGTGTTTCAATGTGTGGGGAAGGGGTTTCAGTGTGTGGGGAAGGGTTTTCAGTGTGTGCGGAAGTGGAATCAGTTTCTGCGGAAAGTGTTTCATTGTGTGGGGAAGGGGTTTCAGTGTGTGCGGAAGGGGTTTCAGTGTGTGCGGTAGAGGTTTCAGTGTGTGGGGAAGGAGTTTCAGTTTGTGGGGAAGGTGTTTCAGTGTGTGCGGAAGGGGTTTCAGTGTGTGGGGATGGGGTTTCAGTGTGTGGGGATGTGTTTCAGTGTATGGGGAAGGGGTTTCAGTGTGTGGGGAGGGGTTTCACTGTGTGCAGAAGGGGTTTCAGTGTGTGGGGAAGGTGTTTCAGTGTGTGGGGAATGTGTTTCAGTGTGTGGGAAGGGGTTTCAGTGTGTGGGGATGTGTTTCACTGTGTGGGGAAGGGGTTTCAGTGTGTGGGGATGTGTTTCATTGTGTGGGGAAGGGGTTTCAGTGTGTGGCGAAGGTGTTTCAGTGTGTGTGGAAGGGGTCTCAGTGTGTGGGGAAGGCGTTTCAGTGTGTGGGGAAGGGGTTTCATTGTGTGGGGAAGGTGGTTCAGTGTGTGTGGAAGGGTTTTCAGTTTCTGCGGAAGATGTTTCAGTGTGTGGGGATGGGGTTTCAGTGTGTCGGGAAGGTGTTTCATTGTGAGCGGATGGTGTTTCAGTGTGTGGGGAAGGGGATTCTGTGTGTGGGGAAGGTGTTTCATTGTGTGGGGAAGGTCTTTCATTGTGTGTGGAAGGGTATTCAGTGTGTGGGGAAGGGGTTTCAGTGTGTGGGGAGGGGGTTTCAGTGTGTGGGGTAGCGTTTAACTGTGTGCGGAAGGGGTTTCTATGTGTGGGGAAGGTGTTTCAGTGTGTGGGGAAGGGGTTTCAGTGTGTGCGGAAGGGGTTTCAGTGTGTGCAGTAGAGGTTTCAGTGTGTGGGGAAGGTGTTTGATTGTGTGCGGAAGGGTATTCAGTGAGTGGGGAAGGGGTTTCAGTTTGTGGGGAAGTGGTTGCAGTATGTGGGGAAGGGGTTTCCGTGTGTGGGGAAGGTGTTTCAGTGTGTGCGGAAGTGGTTTCAGTGAGTGGGGGAGGTGTTTCATTGTGTGCGGAAGGGGTTTCAGTGTGTGGGGAAGTGGTTTCAGTGTGTAGGGAAGGTGTTTCATTGTGTGGGGAGGGTGTTTCATTGTGTGCAGAAGGGGATTCAGTGTGTAGGGAAGTGGTTTCAGTGTGTGGGGAAGGGGTTTCAGTGTGTGGGGTATTGTTTAACTGTGTGTGGATGGGGTTTCAGTGTGTGGGGAAGGTGTTTCAGTGTGTGTGGAAGGAGTTTCAGTGCGTGGGGAAGGGGTTTCAGTGTGTGGGGATGTGTTTCAGTGTGTGGGGAAGGGGTTTCAGTGTGTGGGGAAGGGTTTCACTGTGTGCGGAATGGTTTCAGTGTGTGGGGAAGAGTTTTCAGTGTGTAGGGAAGGTGTTTCAGTGTGTGGGGATGTGTTTCAGTGTGTGGGGAAGGGGCTTTAGTTTGTGGGGATGGGTTTCATTGTGTGGGGAAGGGGTTTCAGTGTGTGGGGATGTGTTTCAGTGTTTGGGGAATGTGTTTCAGTGTGGGGGGAACGGTTTCACTGTGTGCAGAAGGGGTTTCAGTGTGTGGGGAAGGGGTTTCAGTGTGTGGGGAAGGGGTTTCAGTGTGTGGGGAAGGTGTTTCAGTGTGTGTTGAAGGTGTTTCGGAGAGTGGGGACGGGGTTTCAGTGTGTGGGGAAGGGGTTTCAGTCTGTAGGGAAGGTGCTTCAGTGTGTGGGGAAGGGGTTTCAGTGTGTGCGCAAGGTGTTTCAGTGTATGGGGAAGGGGTTTCAGTGTGTGGGGAAGCTGTTTCATTGTGTGCGGAAGGAGTTTCAGATTGTGGGGAAGGGGATTCAGTGTGTGGGGAAGGTGTTTCAGTGTGTGGGGAAGTTGTTTCATTGTGTGCGGAAGGCTATTCCGTGTATGGGGAAGGCGTATCAGTGTGTGGGGAAGCGGGTGCAGTACGTGGGGAAGGGGTTTCAGTGTGTGGGGAAGGCGTTTCAGTGTGTGGGGATGTGTTTCAGTGTGTGGGGAAGGGGTTTCAGAGTGTGGGGATGTGTTTCAGTGAGTGGGGAAGGGGATTCAGTGTGTGGGGAAGGTGTTTCAGTGTGTGCGGAAGGGGTTTCAGTTTGTGTGGAAGGTGTTTCAGTGTGTGGGGAAGGGGTTTCAGTGTGTGGGGAAGGTGTTTCATTGTGTGCGGAAGGCGTTTCATTGTGTGGGGAAGGTGTTTCATTGTGAGTGGAAGGGTATTCAGTGTGTGTGGAAGGGGTTTCAATGTGTGGGGAGGGGGTTTCAGTGTGTGGGGAAGGGGATTCTGAGTGTGGGGAAGTTGTTTCATTTTGTGCAGAAGGGTATTCCGTGTATGGGGAAGGCGTTTCAGTGTGTGGGGAAGGGGTTGCAGTATGTGGGGAAGGGGTTTCAGTGTGTGGGGAAGGGTTTCAGTGTGTGGGGAAGGGGTTCAGTGTGTGTGGAAGGGGTTTCAGTGTGTGGGGAAAGGGTTTCAGTGTGTGGGGAAGGGGTTTCAGTGTGAGCGGAAGGCTTTTCAGTGTGTGGGGAATGTGTTTCAGTATGTGGGGAAGGGGTTTCAGTGTGTGGGGAAAGTGTTTCAGTGAGTGGGGAAGGGGTTGCAGTGTGTGGGGAAGGTGTTTCAGAGTGTGGGAATGTGTTTCAGTGTTTGGGGAAGGGGTTTCATTGTGTGGGGAACGGTTTAACTGTGTGCGGAAGGGGTTTCAGTGTGTGGGGAAGGGGTTTCAGTGTGTGGGGAAGGGTTACAGTGTGTGGGGACGGTGTTTCAGTGTGTGGGGAAGGGGTTTCAGTATGTGGGGAAGGGTTTCAGTGTTTGCGGAAGGGGTTTCAGTGTGTGGCTAAGGGTTTCAGTTTGTGGGGAATGTGTAACAGTGTGTGCGGAAGGGGTTTCAGTGTGTGGGGAAGGTGTTTCAGTGTGTGCGGAAGGGGTTTTAGTGTGTGGGGAAGGGTTTCAGTGTGTGGGGAAGGGTTTCAGTGTGTGGGGAAGGTGTTTCGGTGTGTGGGGAAGGGGATTCAGTATGTGGGGAAGGGTTTCACTGAGTGCGGAAGGGGATTCAGTGTTTGGGCATTGGGTTTCTGTGTGTGGGGAAGGGGTTTTCAGTGTGTGGGGAAGGCTTTCAGTGTGTGGGGAAGGGGTTTCAGTGTTTGGGGAATGTGTTTCATTGTTTGGGGAAGGGGTTTCAGAGTGTGGGTAATGGTTTCAGTGTGTGAAGAAGGGGGTTCAGTGAGTGGGGAAGGGGTTTCATTGTGTGGGGAAGGATTTCATTGTGTGGGGAAGGGTTTTCAGTGTGTGGGGAAGGGGTTTCAGTGTGTGGGGAAGTGGTTTCAGTGTGTGGGGATGTGTTTCAGTGTGTGAAGAAGGGGTTTCAGTGTGTGGGGATGGGGTTTCAGTGTGTGTGGAAGGTTTTCACTGTGTGCGGAAGCGGTTTCAGTGTGTGGGGATGTGTTTCAGTTAGTGGGGAAGCGGTTTCAGTGTGTGGGGATGTGTTTCAGTGTGTGGGGAAGGGGTTTCAGTGTGTGGGGAAGGTGTTACAGTGTGTGTGGAAGGGGTTTCAGTGTGAGGGGAAGGTGTTTCAGTGTGTGGGGAAGGGGTTTCAGTGTGTGGGGAAGGATTTTCAGTGTGTGCGGAAGTGGAATCAGTTTCTGCGGAAGGTGTTTCATTGTGTGGGGAAGGGGTTTCAGTGTGTGCCGAAGGGGTTTCAGTGTGTGCGGAAGGTATTTCAGTGTGTGGGGAATGGGTTTCAGTATGTGGGGAAGAGGTTTTCAGTGTGTGGGGAATGTCTTTCAGTTTGTGGGCAAGGGGTGTCAGTGTGTGGGGAAGGTGTTTCAGTGTGTGGGAATGTGTTTTAGTGTTTGGGGAAGCGTTTTCAGAGTGTGGGGAAGGGTTTCACTGTGTGCGGAAGGGGTTGCAGTGTGTGGGGAAGGGGTTTCAGTGTGTGGGGAAGGTGTTTCAGTGTGTGGGGAAGGTGTTTCATTGTGTGCGGAAGGGTATTCCGTGTATGGGGAAGGCGTTTCAGTGTGTGGGGAAGGGATTGCAGTATGTGGGGAAGGGGTTTCAGTGTGTGGGGAAGGGTTTCAGTGTGTGGGGAAGGGGTTCAGTGTGTGTGGAAGGGGTTTCAGTGTGTGGGGAAATGGTTTCAGTGTGTGGGGACGGGGTTTCAGTGTGAGCGGAAGGCTTTTCAGTGTGTGGGGAATGGGTTTCAGTATGTGGGGAAGGCGTTTCAGTGTGTGGGGAAAGTGTTTCAGTGAGTGGGGAAGGGGTTTCAGTGTGTGGGGAAGGGGTTTCAGTGTGTGGGGAAGGGTTACAGTGTGTGGGGACGGTGTTTCAGTGTGTGGGGAAGGGGTTTCAGTATGTGGGGAAGGGTTTCAGTGTTTGCGGAAGGGGTTTCAGTGTGTGGGTAAGGGTTTCAGTTTGTGGGGAATGTGCAACAGTGTGTGCGGAAGGGGTTTCAGTGTGTGGGGAAGGTGTTTCAGTGTGTGCGGAAGGGGTTTCAGTGTGTGGGGAAGGGTTTCAGTGTGTGGGGAAGGGTTTCAGTGTGTGGGGAAGGTGTTTCGGTGTGTGGGGAAGGGGATTCACTATGTGGGGAAGGGTTTCACTGAGTGTGGAAGGGGTTTCAGTGTTTGGGCAATGGGTTTCTGTGTGTGTGGAAGGGGTTTTCAGTGTGTGTGGAAGGGGTTTCAGTGTGTGCGGAAGGTGTTTCAGTGTGCGGGGAAGGCTTTCAGTGTGTGGGGAAGGGGTTTCAGTGTTTGGGGAAGGTGTTTTATTGTTTGGGGAAGGGGTTTCAGAGTGTGGGTAATGGTTTCAGTGTGTGAAGAAGGGGGTTCAGTGAGTGGGGAAGGGGTTTCATTGTGTGGGGAAGGATTTCAGTGTGTGGGGATGGGTTTTCAGTGTTTGGGGAAGGGGTTTCAGTGTGTGGGGAAGTGGTTTCAGTGTGTGGGGATGTGTTTCAGTGTGTGAAGAAGGGGTTTCAGTGTGTGGGGATGGGGTTTCAGTGTGTGTGGAAGGTTTTCACTGTGTGCGGAAGGGGTTTCAGTGTGTGGGGATGTGTTTCAGTTAGTGGGGAAGCGGTTTCAGTGTGTGGGGATGTGTTTCAGTGTGTGGGGAAGGGGTTTCAGTGTGTGGGGAAGGTGTTACAGTGTGTGTGGAAGGGGTTTCAGTGTGTGGGGAAGGTGTTGCAGTGTGTGGGGAAGGGGTTTCAGTGTGTGGGGAAGGATTTTCAGTTTGTGCAGAAGTGGATTCAGTTTCTGCGGAAGGTGTTTCAGTGTGTGGGGAAGGGGTTTCAGTGTGAGCGGAAGGGGTTTCAGTGTGTGCAGTCGAGGTTTCAGTGTGTGGGGAAGGAGTTTCAGTATGTGGGGAGGGGTTTCACTGTGTGCGGTGGGGTTTCAGTGTGTGGGGAAGGTGTTTCAGTGTGTGGGGAAGGGGTTTCAGTGTGTGGGAAGGGGTTTCAGTGTGTGTTGATGTGTTTCACTGTGTGGGGAAGGAGTTTCAGTGTGTGGGGATGTGATTCAGTGTGTGGGATGGGGTTTCAGTGTGAGCGGAAGGCTTTTCAGTGTGTGGGGAATGGGTTTCAGTATGTGGGGAAGGGGTTTCAGTGTGTGGGGAAAGTGTTTCAGTGAGTGGGGAAGGGGTTTCAGTGTGTGGGGAAGGTGTTTCAGAGTGTGGGAATGTGTTTCAGTGTTTGGGGAAGGGGTTTCAGTGTGTGGGGAACGGTTTCACTGTGTGCGGAAGGGGTTTCAGTGTGTGGGGAAGGGGTTTCAGTGTGTGGGGAAGGGTTACAGTGTGTGGGGACGGTGTTTCAGTGTGTGGGGAAGGGGTTTCAGTATGTGGGGAAGGGTTTCAGTGTTTGCGGAAGGGGTTTCAGTGTGTGGGTAAGGGTTTCAGTTTGTGGGGAATGTGCAACAGTGTGTGCGGAAGGGGTTTCAGTGTGTGGGGAAGGTGTTTCAGTGTGTGTGGAAGGGGTTTCAGTGTGTGGGGAAGGGTTTCAGTGTGTGGGGAAGGGTTTCAGTGTGTGGGGAAGGTGTTTCGGTGTGTGGGGAATGGGATTCACTATGTGGGGAAGGGTTTCACTGAGTGTGGAAGGGGTTTCAGTGTTTGGGCAATGGGTTTCTGTGTGTGGGGAAGGGGTTTTCAGTGTGTGTGGAAGGGGTTTCAGTGTGTGCGGAAGGTGTTTCAGTGTGTGGGGAAGGCTTTCAGTGTGTGGGGAAGGGGTTTCAGTGTTTGGGGAAGGTGTTTTATTGTTTGGGGAAGGGGTTTCAGAGTGTGGGTAATGGTTTCAGTGTGTGAAGAAGGGGGTTCAGTGAGTGGGGAAGGGGTTTCATTGTGTGGGGAAGGATTTCAGTGTGTGGGGAAGGGTTTTCAGTGTGTGGGGAAGGGGTTTCAGTGTGTGGGGAAGTGGTTTCAGTGTGTGGGGATGTGTTTCAGTGTGTGAAGAAGGGGTTTCAGTGTGTGGGGATGGGGTTTCAGTGTGTGTGGAAGGTTTTCACTGTGTGCGGAAGGGGTTTCAGTGTGTGGGGATGTGTTTCAGTTAGTGGGGAAGCGGTTTCAGTGTGTGGGGATGTGTTTCAGTGTGTGGGGAAGGGGTTTCAGTGTGTGGGGAAGGTGTTGCAGTGTGTGTGGAAGGGGTTTCAGTGTGTGGGGAAGGTGTTTCAGTGTGTGGGGAAGGGGTTTCAGTGTGTGGGGAAGGGTTTTCAGTGTGTGCAGAAGTGGATTCAGTTTCTGCGGAAGGTGTTTCAGTGTGTGGGGAAGGGGTTTCAGTGTGTGCGGAAGGGGTTTCAGTGTGTGCGGTCGAGGTTTCAGTGTGTGGGGAAGGAGTTTCAGTGTGTGGGGAGGGGTTTCACTGTGTGCGGTGGGGTTTCAGTGTGTGGGGAAGGTGTTTCAGTGTGTGGGGAAGGTGTTTCAGTGTGTGGGAAGGGGTTTCAGTGTGTGGGGATGTGTTTCACTGTGTTGGGAAGGAGTTTCAGTGTGTGGGGATGTGATTCAGTGTGTCGGGAAGGTATTTCAGTGTGTGGGGAAGGGTTTCACTGTGTGGGGAATGTGTTTCAGTGTGTGCGGAAGGGGTTTCAGTGTGTGCGGAAGGTATTTCAGTGTGTGGGGAATGGGTTTCAGTACGTGGGGAAGAGGTTTTCAGTGTGTGGGGAATGTCTTTCAGTTTGTGGGCAAGGGATTTCAGTGTGTGGGGAAGGTGTTTCAGTGTGTGGGGAAGGGATTCACTGTGTGCGGAAGGGGTTGCAGTGTGTGGGGAAGGGGTTTCAGTGTGTGCAGAAGGTGTTTCAGAGTGTGGGGAAGGCTTTCAGTGTTTGGCGAAGGGGTTTCAGTGTTTGGGGAAGGTGTTTCATTGTTTGGGGAAGGGGTTTCAGAGTGTGGGTAATGGTTTCAGTGTGTGAAGAAGGGGGTTCAGTGAGTGGGGAAGGGGTTTCATTGTGTGGGGAAGGATTTCAGTGTGTGGGGAAGGGTTTTCAGTGTGTGGGGAAGGGGTTTCAGTGTGTGGGGAAGTGGTTTCAGTGTGTGGGGATGTGTTTCAGTGTGTGAAGAAGGGGTTTCAGTGTGTGGGGATGGGGTTTCAGTGTATGTGGAAGGTTTCCACTGTGTGCGGAAGGGGTTTCAGTGTGTGGGGATGTGTTTCAGTTAGTGGGGAAGCGGTTTCAGTGTGTGGGGATGTGTTTCAGTGTGTGGGGAAGGGGTTTCAGTGTGTGGGGAAGGTGTTACAGTGTGTGTGGAAGGGGTTTCAGTGTGTGGGGAAGGTGTTTCAGTGTGTGGGGAAGGGGTTTCAGTGTGTGGGG
Organism: Heterodontus francisci; assembly: GCF_036365525.1. Taxonomy (NCBI): domain Eukaryota; kingdom Metazoa; phylum Chordata; class Chondrichthyes; order Heterodontiformes; family Heterodontidae; genus Heterodontus; species Heterodontus francisci. Next base: position 103,775 of record NW_027142075.1, on the reverse strand, counting down.
AAGGGTTTTCAGTGTGTGCGGAAGTGGATTCAGTTTCAGCGGAAGGTGTTTCAGTGTGTGGGGAAGGGGTTTCAGTGTGTGCGGAAGGGGTTTCAGTGTGTGGGGAAGGTGTTTCACTGTGTGCGGAAGGGGTTTCAGTGTGTGGGGATGGGGTTTCAGTGTGTGGGGATGTGTTTCAGTGTATGGAGAAGGGGTTTCTGTGTGTGGGGAGGGGTTTCACTGTGTGCGGTGGGGTTTCAGTGTGTGGGGAAGGTGTTTCAGTGTGTGGGGAAGGTGTTTCAGTGTGTGGGAAGGTGTTTCAGTGTGTGGGGATGTGTTTCACTGTGTGGGGAAGGGGTTTCAGTGTGTGGGGATGTGATTCAGTGTGTGGGGAAGGTATTTCAGTGTGTGGGGAAGGGTTTCACTGGGTGGGGAAGGTGTTTCAGTGTGTGCGGAAGGGGTTTCAGTGTGTGCGGAAGGTATTTCAGTGTGTGGGGAATGCTTTTCAGTACGTGGGGAAGAGGTTTTCAGTGTGTGGGGAAGGGGATTCAGTGTGTGGGGAAGGTGTTTCAGTGTGTGCGGAAGGGGTTTCAGTTTGTGCGGAAGGTTTTTCAGTGTATGTGGAAGGGGTTTCAGTGTGTGGGGAAGGTGTTTCATTGTGTGCGGAAGGCGTTTCATTGTGTGGGGAAGGTGTTTCATTGTGAGTGGAAGGGTATTCAGTGTGTGGGAAGGGGATTCAATGTGTGGGGAGGGGGTTTCAGTGTGTGGGGAAGGGGATTCTCTGTGTGGGGAAGGTGTTTCAGTGTGTGGGGAAGGTGTTTCATTGTGTGCGGAAGGGTATTCCGTGTATGGGGAAGGCGTTTCAGTGTGTGGGGAAGGGATTGCAGTATGTGGGGAAGGGGTTTCAATGTGTGGGGAAGGGTTTCAGTGTGTGGGGAAGGGGTTCAGTGTGTGTGGAAGGGGTTTCCGTGTGTGGGGAAAGGGTTTCAGTGTGTGGGGAAGGGGTTTCAGTGTGAGCGGAAGGCTTTTCAGTGTGTGGGGAATGGGTTTCAGTATGTGGGGAAGGGGTTTCAGTGTGTGGGGAAAGTGTTTCAGTGAGTGGGGAAGGGGTTTCAGTGTGTGGGGTAGGTGTTTCAGAGTATGGGAATGTGTTTCAGTGTTTGGGGAAGGGGTTTCAGTGTGTAGGGAACGGTTTCACTGTGTGCGGAAGGGGTTTCAGTGTGTGGGGAAGGGGTTTCAGTGTGTGGGGAAGGGTCACAGTGTGTGGGGACGGTGTTTCAGTGTGTGGGGAAGGGGTTTCAGTATGTGGGGAAGGGTTTCAGTGTTTGCGGAAGGGGTTTCAGTGTGTGGGTAAGGGTTTCAGTTTGTGGGGAATGTGCAACAGTGTGTGCGGAAGGGGTTTCAGTGTGTGGGGAAGGTGTTTCAGTGTGTGCGGAAGGGGTTTCAGTGTGTGGTGAAGGGTTTCAGTGTGTGGGGAAGGGTTTCAGTGTGTGGGGAAGGTGTTTCGGTGTGTGGGGAAGGGGATTCACTGTGTGGGGAAGGGTTTCACTGAGTGTGGAAGGGGTTTCAGTGTTTGGGCAATGGGTTACTGTGTGTGGGGAAGGGGTTTTCAGTGTGTGTTGAAGGGGTTTCAGTGTGTGCGGAAGGTGTTTCAGTGTGTGGGGAAGGCTTTCAGTGTGTGGGGAAGGGGTTTCAGTGTTTGGGGAAGGTGTTTTATTGTTTGGGGAAGGGGTTTCAGAGTGTGGGTAATGGTTTCAGTGTGTGAAGAAGGGGGTTCAGTGAGTGGGGAAGGGGTTTCATTGTGTGGGGAAGGATTTCAGTTTGTGGGGAAGGGTTTTCAGTGTGTGGGGAAGGGGTTTCAGTGTGTGGGGAAGTGGTTTCAGTGTGTGGGGATGTGTTTCAGTGTGTGAAGAAGGGGTTTCAGTGTGTGGGGATGGGGTTTCAGTGTGTGTGGAAGGTTTTCACTGTGTGCGGAAGGGGTTTCAGTGTGTGGGGATGTGTTTCAGTTAGTGGGGAAGCGGTTTCAGTGTGTGGGGATGTGTTTCAGTGTGTGGGGAAGGGGTTTCAGTGTGTGGGGAAGGTGTTACAGTGTGTGTGGAAGGGGTTTCAGTGTGTGGGGAAGGTGTTTCAGTGTGTGGGGAAGGGGTTTCAGTGTGTGCGGAAGGGGTTTCAGTGTGTGGGGAAGGTGTTTCACTGTGTGCGGAAGGGGTTTCAGTGTGTGGGGATGGGGTTTCAGTGTGTGGGGATGTGTTTCAGTGTATGGAGAAGGGGTTTCTGTGTGTGGGGAGGGGTTTCACTGTGTGCGGTGGGGTTTCAGTGTGTGGGGAAGGTGTTTCAGTGTGTGGGGAATGTGTTTCAGTGTGTGGGAAGGTGTTTCAGTGTGTGGGGATGTGTTTCACTGTGTGGGGAAGGGGTTTCAGTGTGTGGGGATGTGATTCAGTGTGTGGGGAAGGTATTTCAGTGTGTGGGGAAGGGTTTCACTGGGTGGGGAAGGTGTTTCAGTGTGTGCGGAAGGGGTTTCAGTGTGTGCGGAAGGTATTTCAGTGTGTGGGGAATGCTTTTCAGTACGTGGGGAAGAGGTTTTCAGTGTGTGGGGAAGGGGATTCAGTGTGTGGGGAAGGTGTTTCAGTGTGTGCGGAAGGGGTTTCAGTTTGTGCGGAAGGTGTTTCAGTGTATGTGGAAGGGGTTTCAGTGTGTGGGGAAGGTGTGTCATTGTGTGCGGAAGGCGTTTCATTGTGTGGGGAAGGTGTTTCATTGTGAGTGGAAGGGTATTCAGTGTGTGGGAAGGGGATTCAATGTGTGGGGAGGGGGTTTCAGTGTGTGGGGAAGGGGATTCTCTGTGTGGGGAAGGTGTTTCAGTGTGTGGGGAAGGTGTTTCATTGTGTGCGGAAGGGTATTCCGTGTATGGGGAAGGCGTTTCAGTGTGTGGGGAAGGGATTGCAGTATGTGGGGAAGGGGTTTCAATGTGTGGGGAAGGGTTTCAGTGTGTGGGGAAGGGGTTCAGTGTGTGTGGAAGGGGTTTCCGTGTGTGGGGAAAGGGTTTCAGTGTGTGGGGAAGGGGTTTCAGTGTGAGCGGAAGGCTTTTCAGTGTGTGGGGAATGGGTTTCAGTATGTGGGGAAGGGGTTTCAGTGTGTGGGGAAAGTGTTTCAGTGAGTGGGGAAGGGGTTTCAGTGTGTGGGGTAGGTGTTTCAGAGTATGGGAATGTGTTTCAGTGTTTGGGGAAGGGGTTTCAGTGTGTAGGGAACGGTTTCACTGTGTGCGGAAGGGGTTTCAGTGTGTGGGGAAGGGGTTTCAGTGTGTGGGGAAGGGTCACAGTGTGTGGGGACGGTGTTTCAGTGTGTGGGGAAGGGGTTTCAGTATGTGGGGAAGGGTTTCAGTGTTTGCGGAAGGGGTTTCAGTGTGTGGGTAAGGGTTTCAGTTTGTGGGGAATGTGCAACAGTGTGTGCGGAAGGGGTTTCAGTGTGTGGGGAAGGTGTTTCAGTGTGTGCGGAAGGGGTTTCAGTGTGTGGTGAAGGGTTTCAGTGTGTGGGGAAGGGTTTCAGTGTGTGGGGAAGGTGTTTCGGTGTGTGGGGAAGGGGATTCACTATGTGGGGAAGGGTTTCACTGAGTGTGGAAGGGGTTTCAGTGTTTGGGCAATGGGTTTCTGTGTGTGGGGAAGGGGTTTTCAGTGTGTGTTGAAGGGGTTTCAGTGTGTGCGGAAGGTGTTTCAGTGTGTGGGGAAGGCTTTCAGTGTGTGGGGAAGGGGTTTCAGTGTTTGGGGAAGGTGTTTTATTGTTTGGGGAAGGGGTTTCAGAGTGTGGGTAATGGTTTCAGTGTGTGAAGAAGGGGGTTCAGTGAGTGGGGAAGGGGTTTCATTGTGTGGGGAAGGATTTCAGTTTGTGGGGAAGGGTTTTCAGTGTGTGGGGAAGGGGTTTCAGTGTGTGGGGAAGTGGTTTCAGTGTGTGGGGATGTGTTTCAGTGTGTGAAGAAGGGGTTTCAGTGTGTGGGGATGGGGTTTCAGTGTGTGTGGAAGGTTTTCACTGTGTGCGGAAGGGGTTTCAGTGTGTGGGGATGTGTTTCAGATAGTGGGGAAGCGGTTTCAGTGTGTGGGGATGTGTTTCAGTGTGTGGGGAAGGGGTTTCAGTGTGTGGGGAAGGTGTTACAGTGTGTGTGGAAGGGGTTTCAGTGTGTGGGGAAGGTGTTTCAGTGTGTGGGGAAGGGGTTTCAGTGTGTGGGGAAGGGTTTTCAGTGTGTGCAGAAGTGGATTCAGTTTCTGCGGAAGGTGTTCAGGGTGTGGGGAAGGGGTTTCAGTGTGTGCGGAAGGGGTTTCACTGTGTGCGGAAGGGTTTTCAGTGTGTGGGGAAGGTGTTTCAGTATGTGGGTATGTGTTTCAGTGTATGGGGAAGGGGTTTCAGTGTGTGGGGAGGGGTTTCACTGTGTGCGGTGGGGTTTCAGTGTGTGGGGAAGGTGTTTCAGTGTGTGGGGAAGGTGTTTCAGTGTGTGGGAAGGGGTTTCAGTGTGTGGGGATGTGTTTCACTGTGTGGGGAAGGAGTTTCAGTGTGTGGGGATGTGATTCAGCTTGTGGGGAAGGTATTTCAGTGTGTGGGGAAGGGTTTCACTGTGTGGGGAAGGTGTTTCAGTGTGTGCGGAAGGGGTTTCAGTGTGTGCGGAAGGTATTTCAGTGTGTGGGGAATGGGTTTCAGTACGTGGGGACGAGGTTTTCAGTGTGTGGGGAATGTCTTTCAGTTTGTGGGCAAGGGATTTCAGTGTGTGGGGAAGGTGTTTCAGTGTGTGGGGAAGGGTTTCACTGTGTGCGGAAGGGGTTGCAGTGTGTGGGGAAGGGGTTTCAGTGTGTGCGGAAGGTGTTTCAGAGTGTGGGGAAGGCTTTCAGTGTTTGGGGAAGGGGTTTCAGTGTTTGGGGAAGGTGTTTCATTGTTTGGGGAAGGGGTTTCAGAGTGTGGGTAATGGTTTCGGTGTGTGAAGAAGGGGGTTCAGTGAGTGACGAAGGGGTTTCATTGTGTGGGGAAGGATTTCAGTGTGTGGGGAAGGGTTTTCAGTGTGTGGGGAAGGGGTTTCAGTGTGTGGGGAAGTGGTTTCAGTGTGTGGGGATGTGTTTCAGTGTATGTGGAAGGTTTTCACTGTGTGCGGAAGGGGTTTCAGTGTGTGGGGATGTGTTTCAGTTTTTGGGGAAGCGGTTTCAGTGTGTGGGGATGTGTTTCAGTGTGTGGGGAAGGGGTTTCAGTGTGTGGGGAAGGTGTTACAGTGTGTGTGGAAGGGGTTTCAGTGTGTGGGGAAGGTGTTTCAGTGTGTGGGGAAGGGGTTTCAGTGTGTGGGGAAGGGTTTTCAGTGTGTGCGGAGGAGGATTCAGTTTCTGCGGAAGGTGTTTCAGTGTGTGCGGAAGGGGTTTCAGTGTGTGCGGAAGGGGTTTCAGTGTGTGCGGTAGAGGTTTCAGTGTGTGGCGAAGCAGTTTCAGTTTGTGGGGAAGGTGTTTCACTGTGTGTGGAAGGGGTTTCAGTGTGTGGGGATGGGGTTTCAGTGTGTGGGGATGTGTTTCAGTGTATGGGGAAGGGGTTTCTGTGTGTGGGGAGGTGTTTCACTGTGTGCGGTGGTGTTTCAGTGTGTGGGGAAGGTGTTTCAGTGTGTGGGGAAGGTGTTTCAGTGTGTGGGAAGGTGTTTCAGTGTGTGGGGATGTGTTTCACTGTGTGGGGAAGGGGTTTCAGTGTGTGGGGATGTGATTCAGTGTGTGGGGAAGGTATTTCAGTGTGTGGGGAAGGGTTTCACTGTGTGGGGAAGGTGTTTCAGTGTGTGCGGAAGGGGTTTCAGTGTGTGCGGAAGGTATTTCAGTGTGTGGGGAATGGGTTTCAGTACGTGGGGAAGAGGTTTTCAGTGTGTGGGGAAGGGGATTCAGTGTGTGGGGAAGGTGTTTCCGTGTGTGCGGAAGGTGTTTCAGTGTGTGGGGAAGGGGTTTCAGTGTGTGGGGAAGGTGTTTCATTGTGTGCGGAAGGCGTTTCATTGTGTGGGGAAGGTGTTTCAGTGTGTGGGGAAGGGGTTTCAGTGTGTGGGGATGTGTTTCATTGTGTGCGGAAGGCGTTTCATTGTGTGGGGAAGGTGTTTCATTGTGAGTGGAAGGGTATTCAGTGTGTGGGAAGGGGATTCAATGTGTGGGGAGGGGGTTTCAGTGTGTGGGGAAGGGGATTCTGTGTGTGGGGAAGGTGTTTCAGTGTGTGGGGAAGGTGTTTCATTGTGTGCGGAAGGGTATTCCGTGTATGGGGAAGGCGTTTCAGTGTGTGGGGAAGGGATTGCAGTATGTGGGGAAGGGGTTTCAGTGTGTGGGGAAGGGTTTCAGTGTGTGGGGAAGGGTTTCAGTGTGTGTGGAAGGGGTTTCAGTGTGTGGGGAAAGGGTTTCAGTGTGTGGGGAAGGGGTTGCAGTGTGAGCGGAAGGCTTTTCAGTGTGTGGGGAATGGGTTTCAGTATGTGGGGAAGGGGTTTCAGTGTGTGGGGAAAGTGTTTCAGTGAGTGGGGAAGGTGTTTCAGAGTGTGGGAATGGGTTTCAGTGTTTGGGGAAGGGGTTTCAGTGTGTGGGGAACGGTTTCACTGTTTGCGGAAGGGGTTTCAGTGTGTGGGGAAGGGGTTTCAGTGTGTGGGGAAGGGTTACAGTGTGTGGGGACGGTGTTTCAGTGTGTGGGGAAGGGGTTTCAGTATGTGGGGAAGGGTTTCAGTGTTTGAGGAAGGGGTTTCAGTGTGTGGGTAAGGGTTTCAGTTTGTGGGGAATGTGCAACAGTGTGTGCGGAAGGGGTTTCAGTGTGTGGGGAAGGTGTTTCAGTGTGTGCGGAAGGGGTTTCAGTGTGTGGGGAAGTGTTTCAGTGTGTGGGGAAGGGGATTCACTATGTGGGGAAGGGTTTCACTGAGTGTGGAAGGGGTTTCAGTGTTTGGGCAATGGGTTTCTGTGTGTGGGGAAGGGGTTTTCAGTGTGTGTGGAAGGGGTTTCAGTGTGTGCGGAAGGTGTTTCAGTGTGTGGGGAAGGCTTTCAGTGTGTGGGGAAGGGGTTTCAGTGTTTGGGGAAGGTGTTTTACTGTTTGGGGAAGGGGTTTCAGAGAGTGGGTAATGGTTTCAGTGTGTGAAGAAGGGGGTTCAGTGAGTGGGGAAGGGGTTTCATTGTGTGGGGAAGGATTTCAGTGTGTGGGCAAGGGTTTTCAGTATGTGGGGAAGGGGTTTCAGTGTATGGGGAAGTGGTTTCAGTGTGTGGGGATGTGTTTCAGTGTGTGAAGAAGGGGTTTCAGTGTGTGGGGATGGGGTTTCAGTGTGTGTGGAAGGTTTTCACTGTGTGCGGAAGGGGTTTCAGTGTGTGGGGATGTGTTTCAGTTAGTGGGGAAGCGGTTTCAGTGTGTGGGGATGTGTTTCAGTGTGTGGGGAAGGGGTTTCAGTGTGTGGGGAAGGTGTTACAGTGTGTGTGGAAGGGGTTTCAGTGTGTGGGGAAGGTGTTTCAGTGTGTGGGGAAGGGGTTTCAGTGCGTGGGGAAGGGTTTTCAGTGTGTGCAGAAGTGGATTCAGTTTCTGCGGAAGGTGTTTCAGTGTGTGGGGAAGGGGTTTCAGTGTGTGCGGAAGGGGTTTCAGTGTGTGCGGTCGAGGTTTCAGTGTGTGGGGAAGGAGTTTCAGTTTGTGGGGAAGGTGTTTCACTGTGTGCGGAAGGGTTTTCAGTGTGTGGGGAAGGTGTTTCAGTGTGTGGGGAAGGGTTTTCAGTGTGTGCAGAAGTGGATTCAGTTTCTGCGGAAGGTGTTTCAGTGTGTGGGGAAGGGGTTTCAGTGTGTGCGGAAGGGGTTTCAGGGTGTGCGGTCGAGGTTTCAGTGTGTGAAGAAGGGGGTTCAGTGAGTGGGGAAGGGGTTTCATTGTGTGGGGAAGGATTTCAGTGTGTGGGCAAGGGTTTTCAGTGTGTGGGGAAGGGGTTTCAGTGTATGGGGAAGTGGTTTCAGTGTGTGGGGATGTGTTTCAGTGTGTGAAGAAGGGGTTTCAGTGTGTGGGGATGGGGTTTCAGTGTGTGTGGAAGGTTTTCACTGTGTGCGGAAGGGGTTTCAGTGTGTGGGGATGTGTTTCAGTTAGTGGGGAAGCGGTTTCAGTGTGTGGGGATGTGTTTCAGTGTGTGGGGAAGGGGTTTCAGTGTGTGGGGAAGGTGTTACAGTGTGTGTGGAAGGGGTTTCAGTGTGTGGGGAAGGTGTTTCAGTGTGTGGGGAAGGGGTTTCAGTGTGTGGGGAAGGGTTTTCAGTGTGTGCAGAAGTGGATTCAGTTTCTGCGGAAGGTGTTTCAGTGTGTGGGGAAGGGGTTTCAGTGTGTGCGGAAGGGGTTTCAGTGTGTGCGGTCGAGGTTTCAGTGTGTGGGGAAGGAGTTTCAGTTTGTGGGGAAGGTGTTTCACTGTGTGCGGAAGGGTTTTCAGTGTGTGGGGAAGGGGTTTCAGTGTGTGGGGAGGGGTTTCACTGTGTGCGGTGGGGTTCCAGTGTGTGGGGAAGGTGTTTCAGTGTGTGGGGAAGGTGTTTCAGTGTGTGGGAAGCGGTTTCGGTGTGTGGGGATGTGTTTCACTGTGTGGGGAAGGCGTTTCAGTGTGTGGGGATGTGATTCAGTGTGTGGGGAAGGTATTTCAGTGTGTGGGGAAGGGTTTCACTGTGTGGGGATGGTGTTTCAGTGTGTGCGGAAGGGGTTTCAGTGTGTGCGGAAGGTATTTCAGTGTGTGGGGAATGGGTTTCAGTACGTGGGGAAGAGGTTTTCTGTGTGTGGGGAATGTCTTTCAGTTTGTGGGCAAGGGATTTCAGTGTGTGGGGAAGGTGTTTCAGTGTGTGGGGAAGGGTTTCACTGTGTGCGGAAGGGGTTGCAGTGTGTGGGGAAAGGGCTTCAGTGTGTGCGGAAGGTGTTTCAGAGTGTGGGGAAGGCTTTCAGTGTTTGGGGAAGGGGTTTCAGTGTTTGGGGAAGGTGTTTCATTGTTTGGGGAAGGGGTTTCAGAGTGTGGGTAATGGTTTCAGTGTGTGAAGAAGGGGGTTCAGTGAGTGGGGAAGGGGTTTCATTGTGTGGGGAAGGATTTCAGTGTGTGGGGAAGGGTTTTCAGTGTGTGGGGAAGGGGTTTCAGTGTGTGGGGAAGTGGTTTCAGTGTGTGGGGATGTGTTTCAGTGTCTGAAGAAGGGGTTTCAGTGCGTGGGGAAGGGGTTTCAGTGTATGTGGAAGGTTTTCACTGTGTGCGGAAGGGGTTTCAGTGTGTGGGGATGTGTTTCAGTTAGTGGGGAAGCGGTTTCAGTGTGTGGGGATGTGTTTCAGTGTGTGGGGAAGGGGTTTCAGTGTGTGGGGAAGGTGTTACAGTGTGTGTGGAAGGGGTTTCAGTGTGTGGGGAAGGTGTTTCAGTGTGTGGGGAAGGGGTTTCAGTGTGTGGGGAAGGGTTTTAAGTGTGTGCGGAAGTGGATTCAGTTTCTGCGGAAGGTGTTTCAGTGTGTGGGGAAGGGGTTTCAGTGTGTGCGGAAGGGGTTTCAGTGTGTGCGGTAGAGTTTTCAGTGTGTGGGGAAGCAGTTTCAGTTTGTGGGGAAGGTGTTTCACTGTGTGCGGAAGGGGTTTCAGTGTGTGTGGATGGGGTTTCAGTGTGTGGGGATGTGTTTCAGTGTATGGGGAAGGGGTTTCAGTGTGTGGGGAGGGTTTTCACTGTGTGCGGTGGGGTTTCAGTGTGTGGGGAAGGTGTTTCAGTGTGTGGGGAAGGTGTTTCAGTGTGTGGGAAGGTGTTTCAGTCTGTGGGGATGTGTTTCACTGTGTGGGGAAGGGGTTTCAGTGTGTGGGGATGTGATTCAGTGTGTGGGGAAGGTATTTCAGTGTGTGGGGAAGGGTTTCACTGTGTGGGGAAGGTGTTTCAGTGTGTGCGCAAGGTATGTCAGTGTGTGCGGAAGGTATTTCAGTGTGTGGGGAATGGGTTTCAGTACGTGGGGAAGAGGTTTTCTGTGTGTGGGGAATGTCTTTCAGTTTGTGGGCAAGGGGTTTCAGTGTGTGGGGAAGGTGTTTCAGTGTGTCGGAATGTGTTTCAGTGTTTATGGAAGCGGTTTCAGAGTGTGGGGAAGGGTATCACTGTGTGCGGAAGGGGTTGCAGTGTGTGGGGAAGGGGTTTCAGTGTTTGGGGAAGGTGTTTCAGTGTGTGTGGAAGGGGTTTCAGTATGTGGAGAAGGGGTTTCAGTGTGTGGGGATGGTGTTTCAGTGTGTGCGGAAGGGGTTTCAGTCTGTGCGGAAGGTGTTTCAGTGGGTGGGGAAGGGGTTTCAGTGTGTGGGGATGTGTTTCAGTGCGTGGGGAAGGTGTTTCAGTGTGTGGGGAAGGTGTTTCAGTGTGTGTGGAAGGGGTTTCAGTTTGTGGGGAAGGCGTTTCAGTGTGTGCGGAAGGGGTTTCAGTATGTGGGGAAGGTGTTTCAGTGTGTGCGGAAGGGGTTTCAGTTTCTGCGGAAGGTGTTTCAGTGTGTGGGGAAGGGGTTTCAGTGTGTGGGGAAGGTGTTTCATTGTGTGCGGAAGGGTTTTCAGTGTGTGGGGAAGGGGATTCTGTGTGTGGGGAAGGCGTTTCATTGTGTGGGGAAGGTGTTTCATTGTGTGTGGAAGGGTATTCAGTGTGTGGGGAAGGGGTTTCATTGTGTGGGGAAGGATTTCAGTGTGTGGGGAAGGGTTTTCAGTGTGTGGGGAAGGGGTTTCAGTGTGTGGGGAAGTGGTTTCAGTGTGTGGGGATGTGTTTCAGTGTGTGAAGAAGGGGTTTCAGTGTGTGGGGATGGGGTTTCAGTGTGTGTGGAAGGTTTTCACTGTGTGCGGAAGGGGTTTCAGTGTGTGGGGATGTGTTTCAGTTAGTGGGGAAGAGGTTTCAGTGTGTGGGGATGTGTTTCAGTGTGTGGGGAAGGGGTTTCAGTGCGTGGGGAAGGTGTTACAGTGTGTGTGGAAGGGGTTTCAGTGTGTGGGGAAGGTGTTTCAGTGTGTGGGGAAGGGGTTTCAGTGTGTGGGGAAGGGTTTTCAGTGTGTGCGGAAGTGGATTCAGTTTCTGCGGAAGGTGTTTCACTGTGTGGGGAAGGGGTTTCAGTGTGTGCGGAAGGGGTTTCTGTGTGTGCGGTAGAGGTTTCAGTATGTTGCGAAGGAGTTTCAGTTTGTGGGGAAGGTGTTTCAGTGTGTGCGGAAGGGGTTTCAGCGAGTGGGGATGGGGTTTCAGTGTGTGGAGATGTGTTTCAGTGTCTGGGGAAGGGGTTTCAGTGTGTGGGGAGGGGTTTCACTGTGTGCGGAATGGGTTTCAGTCTGTGGGGAAGGTGTTTCAGTGTGTGTGGAGGTGTTTCAGTGTGTGGGAAGGGGTTTCAGTGTGTGGGGATGTGTTTCAGTGTGTGGGAAGGGGTTTCAGTGTGTGGGGATGTGTTTCACTGTGTTGGGAAGGGGTTTCAGTGTGTGGGGATGTGATTCAGTGTGTGGGGAAGGTATTTCAGTGTGTGGGGAAGGGTTTCACTGTGTGCGGAAGGTGTTTCAGTGTGTGCGGAAGGGGTTTCAGTGTGTGCGGAAGGTATTTCAGTGTGTGGGGAATGTGTTTCAGTATGTGGGGAAGAGGTTTTCAGTGTGTGGGGAATGCCTTTCAGTTTGTGGGCAAGGGGTTTCAGTGTGTGGGGAAGGTGTTTCAGTGTGTGGGAATGTGTTTCAGTGTTTGGGGAAGCGGTTTCAGAGTGTGGGGAAGGGTTTCACTGTGTGCGGAAGGGGTTGCAGAGTGTGGGGAAGGGGTTTCAGTGTGTGGGAAGGTGTTTCAGTGTGTGTGGAAGGGGTTTCAGTATGTTTGGAAGGGGTTTCAGTGTGTGGGGATGGTGTTTCAGTGTGGGCGGAAGGGGTTTCAGTGTGTGCGGACGGTGTTTCAGTGTGTGGGGAAGGGGTTTCAGTGTGTGGGGATGTGTTTCAGTGTGTGGGGAAGGTGTTTCAGTGTGTGTGGAAGGGGTTTCAGTGTGTGGGGAAGGCGTTTCAGTGTGTGGGGAAGGGGTTTCAGTGTGTGGGGAAGGTGTTTCAGTGTGTGCGGAAGGGGTTTCAGTTTCTGCGGAAGGTGTTTCAGTGTGTGGGGAAGGGGTTTCAGTGTGTGGGGAAGGTGTTTCATTGTGTGCGGAAGGGGTTTCAGTGTGTGGGGAAGGGGATTTTGTGTGTGGGGAAGGGGTTTCATTGTGTGGGGAAGGTGTTTCATTGTGTGTGGAAGGGTATTCAGTGTGTTGGGAAGGGGTTTCAGTGTGTGGGGAGGGGGTTTCAGTGTGTGGGGAAGGGTTTAACTGTGTGCGGAAGGTGTTTCAGTGTGTGGGGAAGGTGTTTCAGAGTGTGGGGAAGGGGTTTCAGTATGTGGGGTCGGGGTTTCAGTGTGGGGAAAGGGTTTCAGTGTGTGGGGCAGTCCTTCAGTGTGTGGGGACGGGGTTTCAGTGTTTGGGGAAGGGGTTTCAGTATGTGGGGAAGAGTTTCAGTGATGGCGGAAGGGGTTTCAGTGTGTGGGGATGTGTTTCAGTGTGTGGGGAATGTGTTGCAGTGTTTGCGGATGGGGTTTCAGTGTGTGGGGAAGGTGTTTCTGTGTGTGCAGAAGGGGTTTCAGTGTGTGGGGAAGGGTTTCAGTGTGTGGGGAAGTGTTTCAGTGTGTTCGGAAGGTGGTTCAGTGTGTGTGGAAGGGTTTTGTGTATGTGGGGAAGGATTTCACTGAGTGCGAAAGGAGTTTCAGTGTTTGGGGAAGGGGTTTCAGTGTGTGGGGAACGGGTTTCAGTGTGTGGGAATGTGTTTCAGGGTGTGGGGAAGGCGTTTCAGTGTGTGGGGATGTGATTCAGTGTGTGGGGAAGGGGTTTCAGTGTGTGGGGAAGGTGTTACAGTGTATGTGGAAGGGGTTTCAGTGTGCGGGGAAGGTGTTTCAGTGTGTGCGGAAGTGGTTTCAGTTTCTGCGGAAGGTGTTTCTGTGTTTGGCGAAGGGGATTCAGTGTGTGGGGAAGGTGTTTCATTGCGTGCAGAAGGGGTTTCAGTGTGTGGGGAAGGGGATTCTGTGTGTGGGGAAGGTGTTTTATTGTGTGGGGAAGGTGTTTCATTGTGTGTGGAAGGGGATTCAGTGTGTGCAGAAGGGGTTTCAGTGTGTGGGGGGGGTTTCAGTGTGTGGGGTAGGTTTTAACTGTGTGCGGAAGGGGTTTCAGTGTGTGGGGAAGGTGTTTCAGTGTGTGGGGAAGGGGTTTCAGTATGTGGGGTAGGGGTTTCAGTGTGTGGGGAAGGGTTTCAGTGTGTGGGGCAGGGTTTCAGTGTGTGGGGAAGTTGTTTCAGTGTGTGGGGAAGGTGTCTCAGTGTTTGGGGAAGGGTTTCAGTGTGTGGGGAAAGGGTTTCAGTGTGTGGGGAAGGTTTACAGTGTGTGGGGACGGGGTTTCAGTGTTTGGGGAAGGGGTTTCAGTATGTGGGGAAGGGTTTCTGTGTGTGCGGATTGCGTTTCAGTGTGTGGGGAAGGTTTTCAGTGTGTGGGGAATGTGTTACAGTGTGTGTGGAAGGGGTTTCAGTGTGTGGCGAAGATGTTTCAGTGTGTGGGAAAGGTGTTTCAGTGTGTGTGGAAGGGGTTTCAGTGTGTGGGGAAGATGTTTCAGTGTGTGGGGAAGGGTTTCACTGGGTGGTGAAGGGTTATCAGTGTGTGGGGAAGGTATTTCAGTTTCTGGGGAAGGTATTTCAGTGTGTGGGGAAGGGATTTCAGTGTGTGGGGAGGGTGTTTCAGTGTGTTGGGTAGGTCCTTCAGTGTGTGGGAAGGGGTTTCAGTGAGTGGGGATGGTGTTTCAGTGTGTGGGGATGTGTTTCAGTGTGTGGGGAAGGGGTTCAGTGTGTGGGGAAGGTGTTTCAGGGTGTGGGGTTGGGTTTCAGTGTGTGGGGATGGGTATCAGTGTGTGGGGATGGGTTTCAGTGTGTGCGGAATGGGTTTCAGTGTGTGGGGAAGGTGTTTCTGAGTGTGGGGATGTATTTCAGTGTGTTGGGAAGGGGTTTCAGTGTGTGGGGAAGGGGTTCCAGAGTGTGGGGAAGGGTTTCAGTGTGTGTGGAAGGGGTTTCAGTGTTTGAGGAAGGAGTTTCATTGTGTGGGGAAGGGGTTTCTGAGTGAGGATAATGGTTTCAGTGTGTGGGGAAGGGGTTTCAGTGAGTGGGGAAGGGGTTTCACAGTGTGGGAAAGTGTTTCACTTTTTGGGGAAGGGTTTTCAGTGTGTGGGGAAAGGGTTTCAGTGTGTGGGGAAGTGGTTTCAGTGTGTGGGGATGTGTTTCAGTGTGTGAAGAAGGGGTTTCAGTGTGTGGGGAAGGGGTTTCAGTGTGTGGGGAAGGGTTTCACTGTGTGGGGAAGAGGTTTCAGTGCGTGGGGAAGGTGCTTCAGTGTGTGTGGAAGGGGTTTCAGTGTGTGGGGAAGGGGTTTCAGTGTGTGGGGAAGGTGTTTCAGTGTGTGCGGAAGGGGTTTCAGTGTGTGCGGTAGGGGTTTCAGTGTGTGGGGAAGGGGTTTCTGTTTGTGGGGAAGGGGTTTCAGTGTGTGGGGAATGTGTTTCAGTGTGTGGGGAAGGGGTTTCAGAGTGTGGGGAAGGTGTTTCAGTGTGTGGGAATGTGTTTCAGTGTTTGGGGAAGGGGTTTCTGTGTGTGGGGAAGGGTTTCACTGTGTGCGGAAGGGGTTTCAGTGTGTGGGGATGGGGTTTCAGTATGTGGGGAAGGTGTTTCAGTGTGTGTGGAGGTGGTTTCAGTGTGTGGGGAAGGGGTTTCAGTGTGTGGGGAAGGGGTTTCTGTGTGTGGGGATGGTGTTTCAGTGTGTGCGGAAGGGGTTTCAGTGTGTGCGGAAGGTGTTTCAGTGTGTGTGGAAGGGGTTTCAGTGTGTGGGGAAGACGTTTCAGTGTGTGGGGAAGGGGTTTCAGTGTGTGGGGAAGGTGTTTCAGTGTGTGCGGAAGGGGATTCAGTATCTGCGGAAGGTGTTTCAGTGTGTGGGGAAGGGGTTTCAGTGTGTGGGGAAGGTGTTTCATTGTGTGCGGAAGGGGTTTCAGTGTGTGGGGAAGGGGATTCTGTGTGTGGGGAAGGCGTTTCATTGTGTGGGGAAGGTGTTTCATTGTTTGTGGAAGGGTATTCAGTGTGTGGGGAAGGGGTTTCAGTGTGTGGGGAGGGGGTTTCAGTGTGTGGGATAGGGTTCAACTGTGTGCGGAAGATGTTTCAGTGTGTGGGGAAGGTATTTCAGAGTGTGGGGAAGGGGTTTCAGTATGTGGGGTCGGGGTTTCAGTGTGTGGGGAAGGGTTTCAGTGTGTGGGGCAGTCCTTCAGTTTGTGGGGAATGTGTTTCAGTGTGTGGGGAAGGGGTCTCATTGTGTGGGGAAGGGTTTCAGTGTGTGGGGAAGGGGTTTCAGTTTGTGGGGAAGGGTTACAGTGTTTGGGGACGGGGTTTCAGTGTGTGGGGAAGGGGTTTCAGTATGTGGGGAAGAGTTTCAGTGATGGCGGAAGGGGTTTCAGTGTGTGGGGATGTGTTTCAGTGTTTGGGGAATGTGTTGCAGTGCTTGCGGATGGGGTTTCAGTGTGTGGGGAAGGTGTTTCAGTGTGTGCGGAAGGGGTTTCAGTGTGTGGGGAAGGGTTTCAGTGTGTGGGGAAGGGTTTCAGTGTGTGTGGAAGGTGGTTCAGTGTGTGTGGAAGGGGTTTGAGTATGTGGGGAAGGATTTCACTAAGTGTGGAAGGGGTTTCAGTGTTTGGGGAAGGGGTTTCAGTGTGTGGGGAAGGTGTTTCTGTGTGTGGGAAGGTGTTTCAGTGTGTGGGGAAGGGTTTTGAGTGTGTGGGGAAGGGGTTTCAGTGTGTGGGGAAGGGGTTTCAGTGTGTGGGGATGTGTTTCAGTGTGTGAGGAAGGGGTTTCAATGTGTGGGGAAGGGTTTCACTGTGTGCGGAAGTGGTTTCAGTGTGTGGGGAAGGGGTTTCAGTGTGTGGGGAAGGTGTTTCAGTGTGTGCATAAGGGGTTTCAGTGTGTGGGGAAGAGGTTTCAGTGTGTGGGGAAGGTGTTTCAGTGTGTGCGGAAGAGGTTTCAGTGTGTGCGATAAGGGGTTCAGTGTGTGGGGAAGGGGTTTCAGTGTGTGGGGAAGGTGTTTCAGCGTGTGCGGAAGGGGTTTCAGTGTGTGGGGAAGGGGTTTCAGTGTGTGGGGAAGGTGTTTCAGTGTGTGCGGAAGTGTTTTCAGTTTGTGCGGTAAGGGTTTCAGTGTGTGGGGAAGGGGTTTCAGTGTGTGGGGAAGGTGTTACAGTGAGTGCGGAAGGGTTTTCAGTGTGTGGGGAAGGGGTTTGAGTGTGTGGGGAAGGGTTTCACTGCGTGCAGAATGGGTTTCAGTGTGTGGGGAAGGAGTTTCAGTTTGTTGGGAAGGTGTTTCAGTGTGTGGGGAAGGGGTTTCAGTGTGTGGGGATTTGTTTCAGTGTGTGCGGAAGGGCTTTCAGTGTGTGGGGATGAGTTTCAGTGTGTGGGGAAGGTGTTTCAGTGTATGGGGCAGGGCTTCAGTGTGTGCGGAAGGGGTTTCAGTGTGTGGGGAAGGTGTTTCGGTATGTGCGGAAGGGGTTTCAGTGTTGTGGGGAAGGGGTTTCAGTGTGTGGGGAAGGTGTTTCAGTGTGTGCAGAAGGGGTTTCAGTCAGAGCGGAAGGCGTTTCAGTATGTGGGGAAGGGGTTTCTTTGTGTGGGGAAGGGGTTTCAGTGTGTGGGGAATGTGCTTAAGTGTCTTTGGAAGGTTTTCAGTGTGTGGGCAATGTGTTTCAGTGTGTGGTGAATGGGTATCAGTGTTTGGGGAACGGTTTCAGTTTGTGGGGAAGGGGTTTCAGTGTGTGGGAAAGGGGTTTCAGTGTGAGGGGAAGGGTTTCAGTTTTTGGTGAAGGGTTTCAGTGTGGGGAAGGGGTATCAGTGTGTGAAGAAGGGGATTCAGTGTCTGGGGAAGGGTTTCAGTGTGTGGGGATGGGGTTTCAGTGTGTGGGGAAGGGGTTTCAGTGTGTGGGGATGTGCTTCAGTGAGTGGGGAAGGGTTTTCATTGTGTGGGGTTGGGTTTCAGTGTGTGGGGATGGGTTACAATTTGTGCAGAAGGGGTTTCAGTGTGTGGGGAAGGTGTTTCAGTGTATGGGGATGTGTTTCAGTGTGTGAGGAAGGGGTTTCAGTGTGTGGGGAAGGGGTTTCAGTGAGTGGGTGTGGGGTTTCAGTGTGTGGGGATGGGTTTCAGTTTGTGCAGAAGGGGTTTCAGTGTGTGGGGAAGGTGTTTCAGTATGTGGGAAGAGGTTTCAGTGTGTGGGGAAGGGGTTTCAGTGTGTGGGGAAGGTGTTTCAGTGTGTAGGGAAGGGGTTTCTGTGTGTGGGAATGAGTTTCAATGTGTGGGGATGTGTTTCATTATGTGGGGAAAGATTTCAGTGTGTGGGGAACGGATTTCAGTGTGTGGGGAAGGTGTTTCAGTGTGTGCGCAAGGAGTTTGAGTGTGTGCGGAAGGTGTTTCAGTGTGTGGGGAAAGGGTTTCAGTGTGTGGGGATTGTGTTTCAGTGTTTGCGGAAGGGGTTTCAGTCTGTGGGGAAGGTGTTTCAGTGTGTGTGGATGTGTTTCAGTGTGTGGGGAAAGGGTTTCAGTGTGCGGGGATGATTTTCAGTTTGTGGGGAAGGGGTTTCAGTGTGTGGGGAAGGGTTTCAGAGTGAGAGGAAGTGATTTCAGTGTGTGGGGTTGGGTTTCAGTGTGTGGGGATGGGTTACAAATTGTGCAGAAGTGGTTTCAGTGTGTGGGGAAGGTGTTTCAGTGTGTGGGGAAGGTGTTTCAGTGTGTGGGGAAGGGTTTCAGTGTGTGGGGAAGGTGTTTCAGTGTGTGGGGAAGGGGTTTCAGTATGTCGGGAAGCGGTTTCAGAGTGTGGGGAAGGGTTTCAGTGTGTGGGGAAGTGTTTCAGTGTGTGGGGAAGGTGTTTCAGTGTGTAGGGAAGGGGTTTCAGTGTGTGGTGAAGGGTTTCAGTGTGTGGGGAAGGGGTTTCTGTGTGTGGGGAAGGGGTTTCAGTGTGCAGTGAAGGGGTTTCAGTGTTTGGGGAAGTGTATCAGTGTGTGTGGAAGGGTTACAGTGTGTGGGGACAGTGTTTCAGTGAGTGGGGAATGGGTTTCAGTGTGTGGGGAAGGGGTTTCAGTGTTTGCAGAAGGGGTTTCACTGTGTGGGGAAGGGTTTCAGTGTGTGGGGATGGTGTTTCAGTGTGTGCGGAAGGGGTTTCAGTGTGTGGGGATGGATTTCAGTGTGTGTGGATGGACTTCAATGTGTGCGGAAGGGGTTTCAGTGTGTGGGCAGGGTGTTTCAGTGTGTGGG
The DNA here is from genome assembly GCF_036365525.1 of Heterodontus francisci. NCBI lineage: Eukaryota > Metazoa > Chordata > Chondrichthyes > Heterodontiformes > Heterodontidae > Heterodontus > Heterodontus francisci. Next base: position 85,526 of record NW_027142075.1, on the reverse strand, counting down.
GATGGGTTTCAGTGTGTGGGGAAGGTGTTTAAGTGTGTGGGGAAGGTGTTTCAGTGTGTGGGGAAGGGGTTTCAGTGTGTGGGGAAGGGGTTTCAGTGGGTGTGTGTGGGGTTTCAGTGTGTGGGGATAGGTTTCAGTGTGTGCAGAAGGGGTTTCAGTGTGTGGGGAAGGTGTTTCAGTATGTGGGGAAAGGGTTTCAGTTTGTGGGGAAGGGGTTTCAGTGTGTGGGGAAGGTGTTTCAGTGTGTAGGGAAGGGGTTTCAGTGTGTGGGGAAGGTGTTTCTGTGTGTGGGGATGAGTTTCAATGTGTGGGGATGTGTTTCATTTTGTGGGGAAAGATTTCAGTGTGTGGGGAAGTTGGTTCAGTGTGTGGGGATGGGTTTCAGTGTGTGGGGATGGGTTTCTGTGTGTGGGGCTGGGTTTCTGTGTGTGGGGAAGGGTTACAGTGTGTGGGGACGGTGTTTCAGTGAGTGGGGAATGGGTTTCAGTGTGTGGGGAAGGGTTTCAGTGTTTGCGGAAGGGGTTTCACTGTGTGGGGAAGGGTTTCAGTGTGTGGGGATGGTGTTTCAGTGTGTGCAGAAGGGGTTTCAGTGTGTGGGGAAGGTGTTTCAGTGTATGGGGAAGGTGTTTCAGTGTGTGGGGAAGGGGTTTCAGTGTGTGGAGAACGTGTTTCAGTGTGTGGCGAACGGTTTCAGTGTGTGGGGAAGGGGTATCAGTGTGTGAGGAAGGTGTTTCAGTGTCTGATGAAGGTATTTCAGTGTGTGGGGAAGGGATTTCAGTGTGTGGGAAGGTGTTTCAGTGTGTGCAGGAGGTGTTTCAGTGTGTGGGGAAGGGGTTTCAGTGTGTGGGGAAGATGTTTCAGTGTGTGGGGAAGGTGTTTCAGTGTGTGGGGAAGGGGTTTCAGTGTGTGGGGATGGGTTTCAGTGTGTGGGGATGGATTTCAGTGTGTGGGGATGGGTGTCAGTGTGTGCGGAAGGGGTATCAGTATGTGGGGAAGGTGTTTCTGTGTGTGGGGTGGAGTTTCAGTGTGTGGGGAAGGGGGTTCATTGTGTGGTGAAGGGGTTTCAGTGTGTGGGGATGGGTTTCAGTGTGTGGGGATGGACATCAATGTGTGCGGAAGGGGTTTCAGTGTGTGGGCAAGGTGTTTCAGTGTGTGGGGATGGGTTTCAGTGTGTGGGGAAGGTGTTTAAGTGTGTGGGGAAGGTGTTTCAGTGCGTGGGTATGGGTTACAATGTGTGCGGAATGGGTTTCAGTGTGTGGGGAAGGTATTTCAGTGTGTGGGGATGTCTTTCAGTGTTTGGGTAAGGGGTTTCAGTGTGTGGGGAAGGGGTTTCAGTGTGGGGGTGTGGGGTTTTAATGTGTGGGGATGGGTTTCAGTGTGTGCGGAAGGGGTTTCAGTGTGTGGGGAAGGGTTTGAGTGTGAGTGGAAGGGGTTTCAGTGTGTGGGGAAGGAGTTTCAGTGTGTGTGGAAGGTGTTTCAGCATGTGCGGAAGGGATTTCAGTATGTGGGGAAGCGGTTTCAGAGTGTGGGGAAGGGTTTCAGTGTGTGGGGAAGGTGTTTCAGTGTGTGGGGAAGGGGTTTCAGTGTGTGGTGAAGGGTTTCAGTGTGTGCGGAAGGGGTTTCAGTGTGTGGGGAAGGGGTTTCAGTGTGCTGGGTAGGGGTTTCAGTGTGTGGGGAAGTGTTTCAGTTTGTGAGGAAGGGTTACAGTGTGTGCGGACGGTGTTTCAGTGAGTGGGGAATGGGTTTCTGTGTGTGGGGAAGGGATTCAGTGTTTGCGGAAGGGGTTTCACTGTGTGGGGAAGGGTTTCAGTGTGTGGGGATGGACATCAATGTGTGCGGAAGGGGTTTCAGTGTGTGGGCAAGGTGTTTCAGTGTGTGGGGATGGGTTTCAGTGTGTGGGGAAGGTGTTTAAGTGTGTGGGGAAGGTGTTTCAGTGCGTGGGTATGGGTTACAATGTGTGCGGAATGGGTTTCAGTGTGTGGGGAAGGTATTTCAGTGTGTGGGGATGTGTTTCAGTGTTTGGGTAAGGGGTTTCAGTGTGTGGGGAAGGGGTTTCAGTGTGAGGGTGTGGGGTTTCAATGTGTGGGGATGGGTTTCAGTGTGTGTGGAAGGGGTTTCAGTGTGTGGGGAAGGGTTTGAGTGTGAGTGGAAGGGGTTTCAGTGTGTGGGGAAGGAGTTTCAGTGTGTGTGGAAGGTGTTTCAGCATGTGCGGAAGGGATTTCAGTATGTGGGGAAGCGGTTTCAGAGTGTGGGGAAGGGTTTCAGTGTGTGGGGAAGGGTTTCAGTGTGTGGGGAAGGTGTTTCAGTGTGTGGGGAAGGGGTTTCAGTGTGTGGTGAAGGGTTTCAGTGTGTGGGGAAGGGGTTTCAGTGTGTGGGGAAGGGGTTTCAGTGTGCTGGGTAGGGGTTTCAGTGTGTGGGGAAGTGTTTCAGTTTGTGAGGAAGGGTTACAGTGTGTGCGGACGGTGTTTCAGTGAGTGGGGAATGGGTTTCAGTGTGTGGGGAAGGGATTCAGTGTTTGCGGAAGGGGTTTCACTGTGTGGGGAAGGGTTTCAGTGTGTGGGGATGGTGTTTCAGTGTGTGCGGAAGGGGTTTCAGTGTGTGGGGATGGGTTTCAGTGTGTGGGGATGGACTTCAATGTGTGCGGAAGGGGTTTCAGTGTGTGGGCAAGGTGTTTCAGTGTGTGGGGATGGGTTTCAGTGTGTGGGGAAGGTGTTTAAGTGTGTGGGGAAGGTGTTTCAGTGTGTGGGGAAGGGGTTTCAGTGTGTGGGGAAGGGGTTTCAGTGGGTGTGTGTGGGGTTTCAGTGTGTGGGGATAGGTTTCAGTGTGTGCAGAAGGGGTTTCAGTGTGTGGGGAAGGTGTTTCAGTATGTGGGGAAGGGGTTTCAGTTTGTGGGGAAGGGGTTTCAGTGTGTGGGGAAGGTGTTTCAGTGTGTAGGGAAGGGGTTTCAGTGTGTGGGGAAGGTGTTTCTGTGTGTGGGGATGAGTTTCAATGTGTGGGGATGTGTTTCATTTTGTGGGGAAAGATTTCAGTGTGTGGGGAAGTTGGTTCAGTGTGTGGGGATGGGTTTCAGTGTGTGGGGATGGGTTTCTGTGTGTGGGGCTGGGTTTCTGTGTGTGGGGAAGGGTTACAGTGTGTGGGGACGGTGTTTCAGTGAGTGGGGAATGGGTTTCAGTGTGTGGGGAAGGGTTTCAGTGTTTGCGGAAGGGGTTTCACTGTGTGGGGAAGGGTTTCAGTGTGTGGGGATGGTGTTTCAGTGTGTGCAGAAGGGGTTTCAGTGTGTGGGGAAGGTGTTTCAGTGTATGGGGAAGGTGTTTCAGTGTGTGGGGAAGGGGTTTCAGTGTGTGGAGAACGTGTTTCAGTGTGTGGCGAACGGTTTCAGTGTGTGGGGAAGGGGTATCAGTGTGTGAGGAAGGTGTTTCAGTGTCTGATGAAGGTATTTCAGTGTGTGGGGAAGGGATTTCAGTGTGTGGGGAAGGTGTTTCAGTGTGTGCAGGTGGTGTTTCAGTGTGTGGGGAAGGGGTTTCAGTGTGTGGGGAAGATGTTTCAGTGTGTGGGGAAGGTGTTTCAGTGTGTGGGGAAGGGGTTTCAGTGTGTGGGGATGGGTTTCAGTGTGTGGGGATGGATTTCAGTTTGTGGGGATGGGTGTCAGTGTGTGCGGAAGGGGTATCAGTATGTGGGGAAGGTGTTTCTGTGTGTGGGGTGGAGTTTCAGTGTGTGGGGAAGGGGGTTCATTGTGTGGTGAAGGGGTTTCAGTGTGTCGGGATGGGTTTCAGTGTGTGGGGATGGACATCAATGTGTGCGGAAGGGGTTTCAGTGTGTGGGCAAGGTGTTTCAGTGTGTGGGGATGGGTTTCAGTGTGTGGGGAAGGTGTTTAAGTGTGTGGGGAAGGTGTTTCAGTGCGTGGGTATGGGTTACAATGTGTGCGGAATGGGTTTCAGTGTGTGGGGAAGGTATTTCAGTGTGTGGGGATGTGTTTCAGTGTTTGGGTAAGGGGTTTCAGTGTGTGGGGAAGGGGTTTCAGTGTGAGGGTGTGGGGTTTCAATGTGTGGGGATGGGTTTCAGTGTGTGCGGAAGGGGTTTCAGTGTGTGGGGAAGGGTTTGAGTGTGAGTGGAAGGGGTTTCAGTGTGTGGGGAAGGAGTTTCAGTGTGTGTGGAAGGTGTTTCAGCATGTGCGGAAGGGATTTCAGTATGTGGGGAAGCGGTTTCAGAGTGTGGGGAAGGGTTTCAGTGTGTGGGGAAGGTGTTTCAGTGTGTGGGGAAGGGGTTTCAGTGTGTGGTGAAGGGTTTCAGTGTGTGGGGAAGGGGTTTCAGTGTGTGGGGAAGGGGTTTCAGTGTGCTGGGTAGGGGTTTCAGTGTGTGGGGAAGTGTTTCAGTTTGTGAGGAAGGGTTACAGTGTGTGCGGACGGTGTTTCAGTGAGTGGGGAATGGGTTTCAGTGTGTGGGGAAGGGATTCAGTGTTTGCGGAAGGGGTTTCACTGTGTGGGGAAGGGTTTCAGTGTGTGGGGATGGTGTTTCAGTGTGTGCGGAAGGGGTTTCAGTGTGTGGGGATGGGTTTCAGTGTGTGGGGATGGACTTCAATGTGTGCGGAAGGGGTTTCAGTGTGTGGGCAAGCTGTTTCAATGTGTGGGGATGGGTTTCAGTGTGTGGGGAAGGTGTTTAAGTGTGTGGGGAAGGTGTTTCAGTGTGTGGGGAAGGGGTTTCAGAGTTTGGGTAATTGTTTCAGTGTGTGGGGAATGTGTTTCAGAGTGTGGGGAAGGGTTTCATTGTGTGGGGAAGGGTTTTGAGTGTGTGGGGAAGGTGTTTCAGTGTGTGGGGAAGGGGTTTCAGTGTGTGGGGATGTGTTTCAGTGTGTGAGGAAGGGGTTTCAGTGTGTGGGGAAGGGTTTCACTGTGTGCAGAAGTGGTTTCAGTGTGTGGGGAAGGGGTTTCAGTGTGTGGGGAAGGTGTTTCAGTGTGTGCGGAAGGGGTTTCAGTGTGTGGGGAAGAGGTTTCAGTGTGCAGGGAAGGTGTTTCAGTGTGTGCAGAAGAGGTTTCAGTGTGTGCGATAAGGTGTTCAGTGTGTGGGGAAGGGGTTTCAGTGTGTGGGGAAGGTGTTACAGTGTGTGCGGAAGGGGTTTCAGTGTGTGGGGAAGGGGTTTCAGTGTGTGGGGAAGATGTTTCAGTGTGTGGGGAAGGTGTTTCAGTGTGTGGGGAAGGGGTTTCAGTGTGTGGGGATGGGTTTCAGTGTGTGGGGATGGATTTCAGTGTATGGGGATGGGTGTCAGTGTGTGCGGAAGGGGTATCAGTATGTGGGGAAGGTGTTTCTGTGTGTGGGGTGGAGTTTCAGTGTGTGAGGAAGGGGGTTCATTGTGTGGTGAAGGGGTTTCAGTGTGTGGGGATGGGTTTCAGTGTGTGGGGATGGACATCAATGTGTGCGGAAGGGGTTTCAGTGTGTGGGCAAGGTGTTTCAGTGTGTGGGGATGGGTTTCAGTGTGTGGGGAAGGTGTTTAAGTGTGTGGGGAAGGTGTTTCAGTGCGTGGGTATGGGTTACAATGTGTGCGGAATGGGTTTCAGTGTGTGGGGAAGGTATTTCAGTGTGTGGGGATGTGTTTCAGTGTTTGGGTAAGGGGTTTCAATGTGTGGGGAAGGGGTTTCAGTGTGAGGGTGTGGGGTTTCAGTGTGTGGGGATGGGTTTCAGTGTGTGCGGAAGGGGTTTCAGTGTGTGGGGAAGGGTTTGAGTGTGTGTGGAAGGGGTTTCAGTGTGTGGGGAAGGAGTTTCAGTGTGTGTGGAAGGTGTTTCAGCATGTGCGGAAGGGATTTCAGTATGTGGGGAAGCGGTTTCAGAGTGTGGGGAAGGGTTTCAGTGTGTGGGGAAGGGTTTCAGTGTGTGGGGAAGGTGTTTCAGTGTGTGGGGAAGGGGTTTCAGTGTGTGGTGAAGGGTTTCAGTGTGTGGGGAAGGGGTTTCAGTGTGCTGGGTAGGGGTTTCAGTGTGTGGGGAAGTGTTTCAGTTAGTGAGGAAGGGTTACAGTGTGTGGGGACGGTGTTTCAGTGAGTGGGGAATGGGTTTCAGTGTGTGGGGAAGGGATTCAGTGTTTGCGGAAGGGGTTTCACTGTGTGGGGAAGGGTTTCAGTGTGTGGGGATGGTGTTTCAGTGTGTGCGGAAGGGGTTTCAGTGTGTGGGGATGGGTTTCAGTGTGTGGGGATGGACTTCAGTGTGTGGGGAAGGTGTTTAAGTGTGTGGGGAAGGTGTTTCAGTGTGTGAGGAATGGGTTTCAGAGTTTGGGTAATTGTTTCAGTGTGTGGGGAATGTGTTTCAGAGTGTGGGGAAGGGTTTCAGTGTGTGGGGAAGGGATTTGAGTGTGTGGGGAAGGGGTATCAGTGTGTGGGGAAGGGGTTTCAGTGTGTGGGGATGAGTTTCAGTGTGTGAGGAAGGGGTTTCAGTGTGTGGGGAAGGGATTCAGTGTTTGCGGAAGGGGTTTCACTGTGTGGGTAAGGGTTTCAGTGAGTGGGGATGGTGTTTCGATGTGTGCGGATTGGGTTTCAGTGTGTGGGGATGGGTTTCAGTGTGTGGGGATGGACTTCAGTGTGTGGGGAAGGTGTTTAAGTGTGTGGGGAAGGTGTTTCAGTGTGTGGGGAAGGGGTTTCAGAGTTTGGGTAATTGTTTCAGTGTGTGGGGAATGTGTTTCAGAGTGTGGGGAAGGGTTTCAGTGTGTGGGGAAGGGTTTTGAGTGTGTGGGGAAGGGGTTTCAGTGTGTGGGGAAGGGGTTTCAGTGTGTGGGGATGTGTGTCAGTGTGTGAGGAAGGGGTTTCAGTGTGTGGGGAAGGGTTTCACTGTGTGCGGAAGTGGTTTCAGTGTGTGGAGAAGGGGTTTCAGTGTGTGGGGAAGGTGTTTCAGTGTGTGCGGAAGGGGTTTCAGTGTGTGGGGAAGAGGTTTCAGTGTGTGGGGAAGGTGTTTCAGTGTGTGCGGAAGAGGTTTCAGTGTGTGCGATAAGGTGTTCAGTGTGTGGGGAAGGGGTTTCAGTGTGTGGGGAAGGTGTTTCAGTGTGTGCGGAAGGGGTTTCAGTGTGTGGGGAAGGGGTTTCAGTGTGTGGGGAAGGTGTTTCAGTGCGTGCGGAAGAGGTTTCAGTGTGTGCGATAAGGGTTTCAGTGTGTGGGGAAGGGGTTTCAGTGTGTGGGGAAGGTGTTACAGTGTGTGCGGAATGGTTTTCAGTGTGTGGGGAAGGGGTTTCAGTGTGTGGGGATGGGTTACAATTTGTGCAGAAGGGGTTTCAGTGTGTGGGGAAGGTGTTTCAGTGTATGGGGATGTGTTTCAGTGTGTGGGGAAGGGGTTTCAGTGTGTGGGGAAGGGGTTTCAGTGGGTGGGTGTGGTGTTTCAGTTTGTGGGGATGGGTTTCAGTGTGTGCAGAAGGGGTTTCAGTGTGTGGGGAAGGTGTTTCAGTATGTGGGGAAGGGGTTTCAGTGTGTGGGGAAGGGGTTTCAGTGTGTGGGGAAGGTGTTTCAGTGTGTAGGGAAGGGGTTTCAGTGTGTGGGGAAGGTGTTTCTGTGTGTGGGAATGAGTTTCAATGTGTGGGGATGTGTTTCATTTTGTGGGGAAAGATTTCAGTGTGTGGGGAAGGGATTTCAGTGTGTGGGGAAGGTGTTTCAATGCGTGCGCAAGGAGTTTCAGTGTGTGCGGAAAGTGTTTCAGTGTGTGGGGAAAGGGTTTCAGTGTGTGGGGATTGTGTTTCAGTGTTTGCGGAAGGGGTTTCAGTCTGTGGGGAAGGTGTTTCAGTGTGTGTGGATGTGTTTCAGTGTATGGGGAAAGGGTTTCAGTGTGCGGGGATGATTTTCAGTTTGTGGGGAAGGGGTTTCAGTGTGTGGGGAAGGGTTTCAGAGTGAGAGGAAGTGATTTCAGTGTGTGGGGTTGGGTTTCAGTGTGTGGGGATGGGTTACAAATTGTGCAGAAGGGGTTTCAGTGTGTGGGGAAGGTGCTTCAGTGTATGGGGATGTTTTTCAGTGTGTGGTGAATGGGTTTCAGTGTGTGGGGAAGGGGCTTCAGTGTGTGGGTGTGGGGTTTCAGTGTGTGGGGATGGGTTTCAGTGTGTGCAGAAGGGGTTTCAGTGTGTGGGGAAGGTGTTTCAGTATGTGGTGAAGGGGTTTCAGTGTGTGGGGAAGGGGTTTCAGTGTGTGGGGAAGGTGTTTCAGTGTGTAGGGAAGGGATTTCAGTATGTGGGGAAGGTGTTTCTGTGTGTGGGAATGAGTTTCAATGTGTGGGGATGTGTTTCATTTTGTGGGGAAAGATTTCAGTGTGTGGGGAAGGGATTTCAGTGTGTGGGGAAGGTGTTTCAGTGTGTGTGCAAGGAGTTTCAGTGTGTGCGGAAGGTGTTTCAGTGTGTGGGGAAAGGGTTTCAGTGTGTGGGGATTGTGTTTCAGTGTTTGCGGAAGGGGTTTCATTCTGTGGGGAAGGTGTTTCAGTGTGTGTGGATGTGTTTCAGTGTGTGGGGAAAGGGTTGCAGTGTGCGGGGATGATTTTCAGTGTGTGGGGAAGGGGTTTCAGTGTGTGGGGATGTGCTTCAGTGAGTGGGGAAGGGTTTTCAGTGTGTGGGGAAGGGTTTCAGAGTGAGAGGAAGTGATTTCAGTGTGAGGGGTTGGGTTTCAGTGTGTGGGGATGGGTTACAAAGTGTGCAGAAGGGGTTTCAGTGTGTGTGGAAGGTGCTTCAGTGTATGGGGATGTGTTTCAGTGTGTGGGGAAGGGGTTTCAGGGTGTGGGGAAGGGGTTTCAGTGTGCGGGGAACGGTTTCAGTATGTGGGGAAGGGGTATCAGTGTGTGAGGAAGGTGTTTCAGTGTCTGATGAAGGTATTTCAGTGTGTGGGGAAGGGCTTTCAGTGTGTGGGGATGAGTTTCAGTGTGTGGGGATGGTGTTTCAGTGTGTGCAGGAGGTGTTTCAGTGTGTGGGGAAGGGGTTTCAGTGTGTGTGGAAGGTGTTTCAGTGTATGGGGAAGGTGTTTCAGTGTGTGGGCAAGGGGTTTCAGTGTGTGGAGAACGTGTTTCAGTGTGCGGGGAACGGTTTCAGTGTGTGGGGAAGGGGTATCAGTGTGTGAGGAAGGTGTTTCAGTGTCTGATGAAGGTACTTCAGTGTGTGGGGAAGGGCTTTCAGTGTGTGGGGATGAGTTTCAGTGTGTGGGGAAGGTGTTTCTATGTGTGGGGCAGGGCTTCAGTGTGTGCGGAAGGGGTTTCAGTGTGTGGGGAAGGTGTTTCGGTATATGTGGAAGGGGTTTCAGTGTTGTGGGGAAGGGGTTTCAGTGTGTGGGGAAGGTGTTTCAGTGTGTGCAGAAGGGGTTTCAGTCAGAGCGGAAGGCGTTTCATCGTGTGGGGAAGGGGTTTCTTTGTGTGGGGAAGGGGTTTCAGTGTGTGGGGAATGTGCTTCAGTGTCTTTGGAAGGTTTTCAGTGTGTGGGCAATGTGTTTCAGTGTGTGGTGAATGGGTATCAGTGTTTGGGGAACGGTTTCAGTGTGTGGGGAAGGGGTTTCAGTGTGTGGGAAAGGGGTTTCAGTGTGAGGGGAAGGGTTTCAGTTTTTGGTGAAGGGTTTCAGTGTGTGGGGAAGGGGTATCAGTGTGTGAGGAAGGGGATTCAGTGTCTGGGGAAGGGTTTCAGTGTGTGGGGATGGGGTTTCACTGTGTGGGGAAGGGGTTTCAGTGTGTGGGGATGTGCTTCAGTGAGTGGGGAAGGGTTTTCATTGTGTGGGGAAGGGTTTCAGAGTGAGAGGAAGTGATTTCAGTGTGTGGGGTTGGGTTTCAGTGTGTGGGGATGGGTTACAATTTGTGCAGAAGGGGTTTCAGTGTGTGGGGAAGGTGTTTCAGTGTATGGGGATGTGTTTCAGTGTGTGGGGAAGGGGTTTCAGTGTGTGGGGAATGGTTTCAGTGTGTGGGGAAAGGGTTTCAGTGTGCGGGGATGATTTTCAGTTTGTGGGGAAGGGGTTTCAGTGTGTGGGGAAGGGTTTCAGAGTGAGAGGAAGTGATTTCAGTGTGTGGGGTTGGGTTTCAGTGTGTGGGGATGGGTAACAAATTGTGCAGAAGGGGTTTCAGTGTGTGGGGAAGGTGTTTCAGTGTATGGGGATGTTTTTCAGTGTGTGGTGAATGGGTTTCAGTGTGTGGGGAAGGGGCTTCAGTGTGTGGGTGTGGGGTTTCAGTGTGTGGGGATGGGTTTCAGTGTGTGCAGAAGGGGTTTCAGTGTGTGGGGAAGGTGTTTCAGAATGTGGTGAAGGGGTTTCAGTGTGTGGGGAAGGGGTTTCAGTGTGTGGGGAAGGTGTTTCAGTGTGTAGGGAAGGGATTTCAGTGTGTGGGGAAGGTGTTTCTGTGTGTGGGAATGAGTTTCAATGTGTGGGGATGTGTTTCATTTTGTGGGGAAAGATTTCAGTGTGTGGGGAAGGGATTTCAGTGTGTGGGGAAGGGATTTCAGTGTGTGGGGAAGGTGTTTCTGTGTGTGGGAATGAGTTTCAATGTGTGGGGATGTGTTTCATTTTGTGGGGAAAGATTTCAGTGTGTGGAGAACGTGTTTCAGTGTGTGGGGAACGGTTTCAGTGTGTGGGGAAGGGGTATCAGTGTGTGAGAAAGGTGTTTCAGTGTCTGATGAAGGTATTTCAGTGTGTGGGGAAGGGATTTCAGTGTGTGGGGATGGTGTTTCAGTGTGTGCAGGAGGTGTTTCAGTGTGTGGGGAAGGGGTTTCAGTGTGTGGGGAAGGTGTTTCAGTGTGTGTGGATGTATTTCAGTGTGTGGGGAAAGGGTTGCAGTGTGCGGGGATGATTTTCAGTGTGTGGGGAAGGGATTTCAGTGTGTGGGGATGTGCTTCAGTGAGTGGGGAAGGGTTTTCAGTGTGTGGGGAAGGGTTTCAGAGTGAGAGGAAGTGATTTCAGTGTGTGGGGTTGGGTTTCAGTGTGTGGGGATGGGTTACAAAGTGTGCAGAAGGGGTTTCAGTGTGTGTGGAAGGGGTTTCAGTGTGTGGGGAAGGTGTTTCAGTATGTGGTGAAGGGGTTTCAGTGTGTGGGGAAGGGGTTTCAGTGTGTGGGGAAGGTGTTTCAGTGTGTAGGGAAGGGATTTCAGTGTGTGGGGAAGGTGTTTCTGTGTGTGGGAATGAGTTTCAATGTGTGGGGATGTGTTTCATTTTGTGGGGAAAGATTTCAGTGTGTGGGGAAGGGATTTCAGTGTGTGGGGAAGGTGTTTCAGTGTGTGCGCAAGGAGTTTCAGTGTGTGCGGAAGGTGTTTCAGTGTGTGGGGAAAGGGTTTCAGTGTGTGGGGATTGTGTTTCAGTGTTTGCGGAAGGGGTTTCATTCTGTGGGGAAGGTGTTTCAGTGTGTGTGGATGTGTTTCAGTGTGTGGGGAAAGGGTTGCAGTGTGCGGGGATGATTTTCAGTGTGTGGGGAAGGGGTTTCAGTGTGTGGGGATGTGCTTCAGTGAGTGGGGAAGGGTTTTCAGTGTGTGGGGAAGGGTTTCAGAGTGAGAGGAAGTGATTTCAGTGTGTGGGGTTGGGTTTCAGTGTGTGGGGATGGGTTACAAAGTGTGCAGAAGGGGTTTCAGTGTGTGTGGAAGGTGCTTCAGTGTATGGGGATGTGTTTCAGTGTGTGGGGAAGGGGTTTCAGGGTGTGGGGAAGGGGTTTCAGTGTGCGGGGAACGGTTTCAGTATGTGGGGAAGGGGTATCAGTGTGTGAGGAAGGTGTTTCAGTGTCTGATGAAGGTATTTCAGTGTGTGGGGAAGGGCTTTCAGTGTGTGGGGATGAGTTTCAGTGTGTGGGGATGGTGTTTCAGTGTGTGCAGGAGGTGTTTCAGTGTGTGGGGAAGGGGTTTCAGTGTGTGTGGAAGGTGTTTCAGTGTATGGGGAAGGTGTTTCAGTGTGTGGGCAAGGGGTTTCAGTGTGTGGAGAACGTGTTTCAGTGTGCGGGGAACGGTTTCAGTGTGTGGGGAAGGGGTATCAGTGTGTGAGGAAGGTGTTTCAGTGTCTGATGAAGGTACTTCAGTGTGTGGGGAAGGGCTTTCAGTGTGTGGGGATGAGTTTCAGTGTGTGGGGAAGGTGTTTCTATGTGTGGGGCAGGGCTTCAGTGTGTGCGGAAGGGGTTTCAGTGTGTGGGGAAGGTGTTTCGGTATATGTGGAAGGGGTTTCAGTGTTGTGGGGAAGGGGTTTCAGTGTGTGGGGAAGGTGTTTCAGTGTGTGCAGAAGGGGTTTCAGTCAGAGCGGAAGGCGTTTCATTGTGTGGGGAAGGGGTTTCTTTGTGTGGGGAAGGGGTTTCAGTGTGTGGGGAATGTGCTTCAGTGTCTTTGGAAGGTTTTCAGTGTGTGGGCAATGTGTTTCAGTGTGTGGTGAATGGGTATCAGTGTTTGGGGAACGGTTTCAGTGTGTGGGGAAGGGGTTTCAGTGTGTGGGAAAGGGGTTTCAGTGTGAGGGGAAGGGTTTCAGTTTTTGGTGAAGGGTTTCAGTGTGTGGGGAAGGGGTATCAGTGTGTGAGGAAGGGGATTCAGTGTCTGGGGAAGGGTTTCAGTGTGTGGGGATGGGGTTTCACTGTGTGGGGAAGGGGTTTCAGTGTGTGGGGATGTGCTTCAGTGAGTGGGGAAGGGTTTTCATTGTGTGGGGAAGGGTTTCAGAGTGAGAGGAAGTGATTTCAGTGTGTGGGGTTGGGTTTCAGTGTGTGGGGATGGGTTACAATTTGTGCAGAAGGGGTTTCAGTGTGTGGGGAAGGTGTTTCAGTGTATGGGGATGTGTTTCAGTGTGTGGGGAAGGGGTTTCAGTGTGTGGGGAATGGTTTCAGTGTGTGGGGAAAGGGTTTCAGTGTGCGGGGATGATTTTCAGTTTGTGGGGAAGGGGTTTCAGTGTGTGGGGAAGGGTTTCAGAGTGAGAGGAAGTGATTTCAGTGTGTGGGGTTGGGTTTCAGTGTGTGGGGATGGGTAACAAATTGTGCAGAAGGGGTTTCAGTGTGTGGGGAAGGTGTTTCAGTGTATGGGGATGTTTTTCAGTGTGTGGTGAATGGGTTTCAGTGTGTGGGGAAGGGGCTTCAGTGTGTGGGTGTGGGGTTTCAGTGTGTGGGGATGGGTTTCAGTGTGTGCAGAAGGGGTTTCAGTGTGTGCGGAAGGTGTTTCAGAATGTGGTGAAGGGGTTTCAGTGTGTGGGGAAGGGGTTTCAGTGTGTGGGGAAGGTGTTTCAGTGTGTAGGGAAGGGATTTCAGTGTGTGGGGAAGGTGTTTCTGTGTGTGGGAATGAGTTTCAATGTGTGGGGATGTGTTTCATTTTGTGGGGAAAGATTTCAGTGTGTGGGGAAGGGATTTCAGTGTGTGGGGAAGGTGTTTCAGTGTGTGCGCAAGGAGTTTCAGTGTGTGCGGAAGGTGTTTCAATGTGTGGGGAAAGGGTTTCAGTGTGTGGGGATTGTGTTTCAGTGTTTGCGGAAGGGGTTTCATTCTGTGGGGAAGGTGTTTCAGTGTGTGTGGATGTGTTTCAGTGTGTGGGGAAAGGGTTGCAGTGTGCGGGGATGATTTTCAGTGTGTGGGGAAGGGATTTCAGTGTGTGGGGATGTGCTTCAGTGAGTGGGGAAGGGTTTTCAGTGTGTGGGGAAGGGTTTCAGAGTGAGAGGAAGTGATTTCAGTGTGTGGGGTTGGGTTTCAGTGTGTGGGGATGGGTTACAAAGTGTGCAGAAGGGGTTTCAGTGTGTGTGGAAGGTGTTTCAGTGTGTGGGGAAGCTGTTTCAGTATGTAGGGAAGGGGTTTCAGTGTGTGGGGAAGGTGTTTCTGTGTGTGGGGATGAGTTTCAATGTGTGGGGATGTGTTTCATTTTGTGGGGATGGGTTTCTGTGTGTGGGGCTGGGTTTCTGTGTGTGCGGAAGGGGTTTCAGTGTGTGGGGAAGGTGTTTCAGTGTGTGGGGATGTGTTTCAGTGCGTGTGGAAGTGGTTTCAGTGTGTCGGGAAGGGGTTTCAGAGTGTGGGGAGGGGTTTCAGTGTGTGGGGATGGGTTTCAGTGCGTGGGTATGGGTTACAATGTGTGCGGAATGGGTTTCAGTGTGTGGGGAAGGTATTTCAGTGTGTGGGGATGTGTTTCAGTGTTTGGGTAAGGGGTTTCAGTGTGTGGGCAAGGGGTTTCAGTGTGAGGGTGTGGGGTTTCAGTGTGTGGGGATGGGTTTCAGTGTGTGACGAAGGGGTTTCAGTGTGTGGGGAAGGGTTTGAGTGTGTGTGGAAGGGGTTTCAGTGTGTGGGGAAGGAGTTTCAGTGTGCAGGGTAGGGGTTTCAGTGTGTGGGGAAGTGTTTCAGTGTGTGGGGAAGGGTTACAGTGTGTGGGGACGGTGTTTCAGTGAGTGGGGAATGGGTTTCAGTGAGAGGGGAAGGGTTTCAGTGTTTGCGGAAGGGGTTTCACTGTGTGGGGAAGGGTTTCAGTGTGTGGGGATGGTGTTTCAGTGTGAGCGGAAGGGGTTTCAGTGTGTGGGGAAGGTGTTTCAGTGTATGGGGAAGGTGTTTCAGTGTGTGGGGAAGGGGTTTCAGTGTGTGGAGAACGTGTTTCAGTGTGTGGGGAACGGTTTCAGTGTGTGGGAAAGGGGTATCAGTGTGTGAGCAAGGTGTTTCAGTGTCTGATGAAGGTATTTCAGTGTGTGGGGAAGGGATTTCAGTGTGTGGGGATGGTGTTTCAGTGTGTGCAGGAGGTGTATCAGTGTGTGGGGAAGGGGTTTCAGTGTGTGGGGAAGGTGTTTCAGTGTATGGGGAAGGTGTTTCAGTGTTTGGGGAAGGTGTTTCAAAACGTGCGCAAGGAGTTTCAGTGTGTGCGGAAAGTGTTTCAGTGTGTGGGGAAAGGGTTTCAGTGTGTGGGGATTGTGTTTCAGTGTTTGCGGAAGGGGTTTCAGTCTGTGGGGAAGGTGTTTCAGTGTGTGTGGATGTGTTTCAGTGTCTGGGGAAAGGGTTTCAGTGTGCGGGGATGATTTTCAGTTTGTGGGGAAGGGGTTTCAGTGTGTGGGGAAGGGTTTCAGAGTGAGAGGAAGTGATTTCAGTGTGTGGGGTTGGGTTTCAGTGTGTGGGGATGGGTTACAAATTGTGCAGAAGGGGTTTCAGTGTGTGGGGAAGGTGTTTCAGTGTATGGGGATGTTTTTCAGTGTGTGGGGAACGGGTTTCAGTGTGTGGGGAAGGGGTTTCAGTGTGTGGGTGTGGGGTTTCAGTGTGTGGGGATGGGTTTCAGTGTGTGCAGAAGGGGTTTCAGTGTGTGGGGAAGGTGTTTCAGTATGTGGGGAAGGGGTTTCAGTGTGTGGGGAAGGGGTTTCAGTGTGTGGGGAAGGTGTTTCAGTGTGTAGGGAAGGGATTTCAGTGTGTGGGGAAGGTGTTTCTGTGTGTGGGAATGAGTTTCAATGTGTGGGGATGTGTTTCATTTTGTGGGGAAAGATTTCAGTGTGTGGGGAAGGGATTTCAGTGTGTGGGGAAGGTGTTTCAGTGTGTGCGCAAGGAGTTTCAGTGTGTGCGGAAGGTGTTTCAGTGTGTGGGGAAAGGGTTTCAGTGTGTGGGGATTGTGTTTCAGTGTTTGCGGAAGGGGTTTCATTCTGTGGGGAAGGTGTTTCAGTGTGTGGGGAAGGTGTTTCAGTGTGTGGGGAAAGGGTTGCAGTGTGCGGGGATGATTTTCAGTGTGTGGGGAAGGGGTTTCAGTGTGTGGGGATGTGCTTCAGTGAGTGGGGAAGGGTTTTCAGTGTGTGGGGAAGGGTTTCAGAGTGAGAGGAAGTGATTTCAGTGTGTGGGGTTGGGTTTCAGTGTGTGGGGATGGGTTACAAAGTGTGCAGAAGGGGTTTCAGTGTGTGGGGAAGGTGTTTCAGTGTATGGGGATGTGTTTCAGTGTGAGGTGAAGGGGTTTCAGGGTGTGGGGAAGGGGTTTCATTGGGTGGGTGTGGGGTTTCAGTGTGTTGGGATGGGTTTCAGTGTGTGCAGAAGGGGTTTTAGTGTGTGGGGAAGGTGTTTCAGTATGTGGGGAAGGGGTTTCAGTGTGTGGGGAAGGGGTTTCAGTGTGTGGGGAAGGTGTTTCAGTATGTAGGGAAGGGGTTTCAGTGTGTGGGGAAGGTGTTTCTGTGTGTGGGGATGAGTTTCAATGTGTGGGGATGTGTTTCATTTTGTGGGGAAAGATTTCAGTGTGTGGGGATGGGTTTCTGTGTGTGGGGCTGGGTTTCTGTGTGTGCGGAAGGGGTTTCAGTGTGTGGGGAAGGTGTTTCAGTGTGTGGGGATGTGTTTCAGTGTGTGTGGAAGTGGTTTCAGTGTGTCGGGAAGGGGTTTCAGTGTGTGGGGAGGGGTTTCAGTGTGTGGGGATGGGTTTCAGTGCGTGGGTATGGGTTACAATGTGTGCGGATTGGGTTTCAGTGTGTGGGGAAGGTATTTCAGTGTGTGGGGATGTGTTTCAGTGTTTGGGTAAGGGGTTTCAGTGTGTGGGGAAGGGGTTTCAGTGTGAGGGTGTGGGGTTTCAGTGTGTGGGGATGGGTTTCAGTGTGTGACGAAGGGGTTTCAGTGTGTGGGGAAGGGTTTGAGTGTGTGTGGAAGGGGTTTCAGTGTGTGGGGAAGGAGTTTCAGTGTGCAGGGAAGGGGTTTCAGTGTGTGGGGAAGTGTTTCAGTGTGTGGGGAAGGGTTACAGTGTGTGGGGACGGTGTTTCAGTGAGTGGGGAATGGGTTTCAGTGAGTGGGGAAGGGTTTCAGTGTTTGGGGAAGGGGTTTCACTGTGTGGGGAAGGGTTTCAAGTGTGTGGGGATGGTGTTTCAGTGTGTGCGGAAGGGGTTTCAGTGTGTGGGGAAGGTGTTTCAGTGTATGGGGAAGGTGTTTCAGTGTGTGGGGAAGGGGTTTCAGTGTGTGGAGAACGTGTTTCAGTGTGTGGAGAACGGTTTCAGTGTGTGGGGAAGGGGTATCAGTGTGTGAGAAAGGTGTTTCAGTGTCTGATGAAGGTATTTCAGTGTGTGGGGAAGGGATTTCAGTGTGTGGGGATGGTGTTTCAGTGTGTGCAGGAGGTGTTTCAGTGTGTGGGGAAGGGGTTTAAGTGTGTGGGGAAGGTGTTTCAGTGTATGGGGAAGGTGTTTCAGTGTGTGGGGAAGGGGTTTCAGTGTGTGGAGAACGTGTTTCAGTGTGCGGGGAACGGTTTCAGTGTGTGGGGAAGGGGTATCAGTGTGTGAGGAAGGTGTTTCAGTGTCTGATGAAGGTATTTCAGTGTGTGGGGAAGGGCTTTCAGTGTGTGGGGAAGGGTTTTCAGTGTGTGGGGAAGGTGTTTCTGTGTGTGGGGCAGGGCTTCAGTGTGTGCGGAAGGGGTTTCAGTGTGTGGGGAAGGTGTTTCGGTATATGTGGAAGGGGTTTCAGTGTTGTGGGGAAGGGGTTTCATTGTGTGGGGAAGGTGTTTCAGTGTGTGGGGAAGGTGTTTCAGTATGTAGGGAAGGGGTTTCAGTGTGTGGGGAAGGTGTTTCTGTGTGTGGGGATGAGTTTCAATGTGTGGGGATGTGTTTCATTTTGTGGGGAAAGATTTCAGTGTGTGGGGATGGGTTTCTGTGTGTGGGGCTGGGTTTCTGTGTGTGCGGAAGGGGTTTCAGTGTGTGGGGAAGGTGTTTCAGTGTGTGGGGATGTGTTTCAGTGTGTGTGGAAGTGGTTTCAGTGTGTCGGGAAGGGGTTTCAGTGTGTGGGGAGGGGTTTCAGTGTGTGGGGATGGGTTTCAGTGCGTGGGTATGGGTTACAATGTGTGCAGATTGGGTTTCAGTGTGTGGGGAAGGTCTTTCAGTGTGTGGGGATGTGTTTCAGTGTTTGGGTAAGGGGTTTCAGTGTGTGGGGAAGGGGTTTCAGTGTGAGGGTGTGGGGTTTCAGTGTGTGGGGATGGGTTTCAGTGTGTGACGAAGGGGTTTCAGTGTGTGGGGAAGGGTTTGAGTGTGTGTGGAAGGGGTTTCAGTGTGTGGGGAAGGAGTTTCAGTGTGCAGGGAAGGGGTTTCAGTGTGTGGGGAAGTGTTTCAGTGTGTGGGGAAGGGTTACAGTGTGTGGGGACGGTGTTTCAGTGAGTGGGGAATGGGTTTCAGTGAGTGGGGAAGGGTTTCAGTGTTTGCGGAAGGGGTTTCACTGTGTGGGGAAGGGTTTCAGTGTGTGGGGATGGTGTTTCAGTGTGTGCGGAAGGGGTTTCAGTGTGTGGGGAAGGTGTTTCAATGTATGGGGAAGGTGTTTCAGTGTGTGGGGAAGGGGTTTCAGTGTGTGGAGAACGTGTTTCAGTGTGTGGGGAACGGTTTCAGTGTGTGGGGAAGGGGTATCAGTGTGTGAGAAAGGTGTTTCAGTGTCTGATGAAGGTATTTCAGTGTGTGGGGAAGGGATTTCAGTGTGTGGGGATGGTGTTTCAGTGTGTGCAGGAGGTGTTTCAGTGTGTGGGGAAGGGGTTTCAGTGTGTGGGGAAGGTGTTTCAGTGTATGGGGAAGGTGTTTCAGTATGTGGGGAAGGGGTTTCAGTGTGTCGAGAACGTGTTTCAGTGTACGGGGAACGGTTTCAGTGTGTGGGGAAGGGGTATCAGTGTGTGAGGAAGGTGTTTCAGTGTCTGATGAAGGTATTTCAGTGTGTGGGGAAGGGCTTTCAGTGTGTGGGGAAGGGGTTTCAGTGTGTGGGGAAGGTGTTTCTGTGTGTGGGGCAGGGCTTCAGTGTGTGCGGAAGGGGTTTCAGTGTGTGGGGAAGGTGTTTCGGTATATGTGGAAGGGGTTTCAGTGTTGTGGGGAAGGGGTTTCATTGTGTGGGGAAGGTGTTTCAGTGTGTGCAGAAGGGGTTTCAGTCAGAGCGGAAGGCGTTTCAGTGTGTGGGGAAGGGGTTTCTTTGTGTGGGGAAGGGGTTTCAGTGTGTGGGGAATGTGCTTCAGTGTCTTTGGAAGGTTTTCAGTGTGTGGGCAATGTGTTTCAGTGTGTGGTGAATGGGTATCAGTGTTTGGGGAACGGTTTCAGTGTGTGGGGAAGGGGTTTCAGTGTGTGGGAAAGGGGTTTCAGTGTGAGGGGAAGGGTTTCAGTTTTTGGTGAAGGGTTTCAGTGTGTGGGGAAGGGGTATCAGTGTGTGAGGAAGGGGATTCAGTGTCTGGGGAAGGGTTTCAGTGTGTGGGGATGGGGTTTCAGTGTGTGGGGAAGGGTTTTCATTGTGTGGGGAAGGGTTTCAGAGTGAGAGGAAGTGATTTCAGTGTGTGGGGTTGGGTTTCAGTGTGTGGGGATGGGTTACAATTTGTGCAGAAGGGGTTTCAGTGTGTGGGGAAGGTGTTTCAGTGTATGGGGATGTGTTTCAGTGTGTGGGGAAGGGGTTTCAGTGTGTGGGGAAGGGTTTCAGTGTGTGGGGATGGTGTTTCAGTGTGTGCGGAAGGGGTTTCAGTGTGTGGGGAAGGTGTTTCAGTGTATGGGGAAGGTGTTTCAGTGTGTGGGGAAGGGGTTTCAGTGTGTGGAGAACGTGTTTCAGTGTGTGGGGAACGGTTTCAGTGTGTGGGGAAGGGGTATCAGTGTTTGTGCAAGGTGTTTCAGTGTCTGATGAAGGTATTTCAGTGTGTGGGGAAGGGATTTCAGTGTGTGGGGATGGTGTTTCAGTGTGTGCAGGAGGTGTATCAGTGTGTGGGGAAGGGGTTTCAGTGTGTGGGGAAGGGGTTTCAGTGTGTGGGGAAGGTGTTTCGGTATGTGTGGAAGGGGTTTCAGTGTTGTGGGGAAGGGGTTTCAGTGTGTGGGGAAGGTGTTTCAGTGTGTGCAGAAGGGGTTTCAGTCAGAGTGGAAGGCGTTTCAGTGTGTGGGGAAGGGGTTTCTTTGTGTGGGGAAGGGGTTTCAGTGTGTGGGGAATGTGCTTCAGTGTCTTTGGAAGGTTTTCAGTGTGTGTGCGAGGTGTTTCAGTGTGTGGGGAAGGTGTTTCAGTGTGTGGGGAAATGTTTCAGTGTGTGGGGAAGGTGTTTCAGTGTGTGCAGTAGGGGTTTCAGTGTGTGGGGAAGTGGTTTCAGTGTGTGGGGAATGTGTTTCAGTGTGTTTTGAAGGGTTTCAGTGTGTGGGGAATGTGTTTCAGTGTGTGCTGAATGGCTATCAGTGTTTTGGGAAGGTTTACAGTTTGTGGGGAAGGGGTTTCAGCGTGTGGGGAATGTGTTTCAGTGTGTGGCAATGTGTTGCAGTGAGTGGGGATGGCGTTTCAGTGTGTGGGGAAAGTGTTTCACTGTGTGGGGAAGGGGTTTCAGTGTGTGGGGAAGGGTTTCAGTGTGTGGGGAAGGTGTTTCAGTGTGTGCAGAAGGGGTTTCAGTGTGTGGGGAAGTGGTTTCAGTGTGTGGGGAATGTGTTTCAGTGTGTTTGGAAGGGTTTCAGTGTGTGGGGAATGTGTTTCAGTGTGTGCTGAATAGCTATCAGTGTTTTGGGAAGGTTTGCAGTTTGTGGGGAAGGGGTTTCAGCGTGTGGGGAATGTGTTTCAGTGTGTGGCAATGTGTTGCAGTGAGTGGGGATGGCGTTTCAGTGTGTGGGGAAGGTGTTTCAGTGTGTGGGGAAGGGGTATCAGTGTGTGGGAAAGGGTGTCCAGTGTGTGGGGAAGGTATTACTGTGAGTGGGAGGTGTTTCAGTGTGTGGGGAAGGTGTTTCAGTGTGTGGGGAAGGGTTTCAGTGTGTGGGGAAGGTGTTTCAGTGTGTGCGGAAGGGGTTTCAGTGTGTGGGGGAGGTGTTTTGTTGCGTGGGGAAGGTGTTCCAGTCTGTGGGGAAGGGGTTTCAGTGTGTGGGGAAGGTGGTTCAGTGTGTGGGGAAGGTGTTTCAGTGTGTGCAGAAGGGGTTTCAGTCAGTGCGGAAGGCGTTTCAGTGTGTGGGGAAGTGGTTTCTGTGTGTGGGGAAGGGGTTTCAGTGTGTAGGGATTGTCTTTCAGTGTGTGGAGTAGGGTTTCACTGTGTGCGGAAGGGGTTTCAGTGTGTGGGGAAGGAGTTTCAGTGTGTGGGGAAGGTGTTTCAGTGTGTGGTGAATGAGTATCAGTGTTTTGGGAAGGTTTACAGTCTGTAGGGAAGGGGTTTCATCGTGTGGGGAATGTGTTTCAGTGTGTGGCGACGTGTTGCAGTGTGTGGGGATGGCGTTTCAGTGTGTGGGGAAGGTGTTTCAGTGTGTGGGGAAGGGGTTTCAGTGTTTGGTAGGGTTTCCAGTGTGTGGGGAAGGTGCTACTGTGTGTGAGAGGTGTTTCAGTGTGTGGGGAAGGTGTTTCAGTGTGTGGGGAAGGGTTTCAGTGTGTGGGGAAGGAGTTTCAGTGTGTGCAGAAGGGTTTTCAGTGTGTGGGGAAGTGGTTTCAGTGTGTGGGGAATGTGTCTCAGTGTGTTTGGAAGGGTTTCACTGTGTGGGGAATGTGTTTCAGTGTGTGCTGAATGGCTATCAATGTTTTGGGAAGGTTTACATTTTGTGGGGAAGGTGTTTCAGCGTGTGGGGAATGTGTTTCAGTGTGTGCAATTGTGTTGCAGTGAGTGGGGATGGCGTTTCAGTGTGTGGGGAAGGTGTTTCATTGTGTGGGGAAGGTGTTTCAGTGTGTGGGGAAGGGTTTCCAGTGTGTGGGGAAGGTGCTACAGTGAGTGGGAGGTGTTTCAGTGTGTGGGGAAGGTGTTTCAGTGTGTGGGGAAGGGTTTCAGTGTGTGGGGAAGGGATTTCAGTGTGTGGGGATGGTGTTTCAGTGTGTGCAGGAGGTGTTTCAGTGTGTGGGGAAGGGGTTTAAGTGTGTGGGGAAGGTGTTTCAGTGTATGGGGAAGGTGTTTCAGTGTGTGGGGAAGGGGTTTCAGTGTGTGGAGAACGTGTTTCAGTGTGCGGGGAACGGTTTCAGTGTGTGGGGAAGGGGTATCAGTGTGTGAGGAAGGTGTTTCAGTGTCTGATGAAGGTATTTCAGTGTGTGGGGAAGGGCTTTCAGTGTGTGGGGAAGGGGTTTCAGTGTGTGGGGAAGGTGTTTCTGTGTGTGGGGCAGGGCTTCAGTGTGTGCGGAAGGGGTTTCAGTGTGTGGGGAAGGTGTTTCGGTATATGTGGAAGGGGTTTCAGTGTTGTGGGGAAGGGGTTTCATTGTGTGGGGAAGGTGTTTCAGTGTGTGGGGAAGGTGTTTCAGTATGTAGGGAAGGGGTTTCAGTGTGTGGGGAAGGTGTTTCTGTGTGTGGGGATGAGTTTCAATGTGTGGGGATGTGTTTCATTTTGTGGGGAAAGATTTCAGTGTGTGGGGATGGGTTTCTGTGTGTGGGGCTGGGTTTCTGTGTGTGCGGAAGGGGTTTCAGTGTGTGGGGAAGGTGTTTCAGTGTGTGGGGATGTGTTTCAGTGTGTGTGGAAGTGGTTTCAGTGTGTCGGGAAGGGGTTTCAGTGTGTGGGGAGGGGTTTCAGTGTGTGGGGATGGGTTTCAGTGCGTGGGTATGGGTTACAATGTGTGCAGATTGGGTTTCAGTGTGTGGGGAAGGTCTTTCAGTGTGTGGGGATGTGTTTCAGTGTTTGGGTAAGGGGTTTCAGTGTGTGGGGAAGGGGTTTCAGTGTGAGGGTGTGGGGTTTCAGTGTGTGGGGATGGGTTTCAGTGTGTGACGAAGGGGTTTCAGTGTGTGGGGAAGGGTTTGAGTGTGTGTGGAAGGGGTTTCAGTGTGTGGGGAAGGAGTTTCAGTGTGCAGGGAAGGGGTTTCAGTGTGTGGGGAAGTGTTTCAGTGTGTGGGGAAGGGTTACAGTGTGTGGGGACGGTGTTTCAGTGAGTGGGGAATGGGTTTCAGTGAGTGGGGAAGGGTTTCAGTGTTTGCGGAAGGGGTTTCACTGTGTGGGGAAGGGTTTCAGTGTGTGGGGATGGTGTTTCAGTGTGTGCGGAAGGGGTTTCAGTGTGTGGGGAAGGTGTTTCAATGTATGGGGAAGGTGTTTCAGTGTGTGGGGAAGGGGTTTCAGTGTGTGGAGAACGTGTTTCAGTGTGTGGGGAACGGTTTCAGTGTGTGGGGAAGGGGTATCAGTGTGTGAGAAAGGTGTTTCAGTGTCTGATGAAGGTATTTCAGTGTGTGGGGAAGGGATTTCAGTGTGTGGGGATGGTGTTTCAGTGTGTGCAGGAGGTGTTTCAGTGTGTGGGGAAGGGGTTTCAGTGTGTGGGGAAGGTGTTTCAGTGTATGGGGAAGGTGTTTCAGTATGTGGGGAAGGGGTTTCAGTGTGTCGAGAACGTGTTTCAGTGTGCGGGGAACGGTTTCAGTGTGTGGGGAAGGGGTATCAGTGTGTGAGGAAGGTGTTTCAGTGTCTGATGAAGGTATTTCAGTGTGTGGGGAAGGGCTTTCAGTGTGTGGGGAAGGGGTTTCAGTGTGTGGGGAAGGTGTTTCTGTGTGTGGGGCAGGGCTTCAGTGTGTGCGGAAGGGGTTTCAGTGTGTGGGGAAGGTGTTTCGGTATATGTGGAAGGGGTTTCAGTGTTGTGGGGAAGGGGTTTCATTGTGTGGGGAAGGTGTTTCAGTGTGTGCAGAAGGGGTTTCAGTCAGAGCGGAAGGCGTTTCAGTGTGTGGGGAAGGGGTTTCTTTGTGTGGGGAAGGGGTTTCAGTGTGTGGGGAATGTGCTTCAGTGTCTTTGGAAGGTTTTCAGTGTGTGGGCAATGTGTTTCAGTGTGTGGTGAATGGGTATCAGTGTTTGGGGAACGGTTTCAGTGTGTGGGGAAGGGGTTTCAGTGTGTGGGAAAGGGGTTTCAGTGTGAGGGGAAGGGTTTCAGTTTTTGGTGAAGGGTTTCAGTGTGTGGGGAAGGGGTATCAGTGTGTGAGGAAGGGGATTCAGTGTCTGGGGAAGGGTTTCAGTGTGTGGGGATGGGGTTTCAGTGTGTGGGGAAGGGTTTTCATTGTGTGGGGAAGGGTTTCAGAGTGAGAGGAAGTGATTTCAGTGTGTGGGGTTGGGTTTCAGTGTGTGGGGATGGGTTACAATTTGTGCAGAAGGGGTTTCAGTGTGTGGGGAAGGTGTTTCAGTGTATGGGGATGTGTTTCAGTGTGTGGGGAAGGGGTTTCAGTGTGTGGGGAAGGGTTTCAGTGTGTGGGGATGGTGTTTCAGTGTGTGCGGAAGGGGTTTCAGTGTGTGGGGAAGGTGTTTCAGTGTATGGGGAAGGTGTTTCAGTGTGTGGGGAAGGGGTTTCAGTGTGTGGAGAACGTGTTTCAGTGTGTGGGGAACGGTTTCAGTGTGTGGGGAAGGGGTATCAGTGTTTGTGCAAGGTGTTTCAGTGTCTGATGAAGGTATTTCAGTGTGTGGGGAAGGGATTTCAGTGTGTGGGGATGGTGTTTCAGTGTGTGCAGGAGGTGTATCAGTGTGTGGGGAAGGGGTTTCAGTGTGTGGGGAAGGGGTTTCAGTGTGTGGGGAAGGTGTTTCGGTATGTGTGGAAGGGGTTTCAGTGTTGTGGGGAAGGGGTTTCAGTGTGTGGGGAAGGTGTTTCAGTGTGTGCAGAAGGGGTTTCAGTCAGAGTGGAAGGCGTTTCAGTGTGTGGGGAAGGGGTTTCTTTGTGTGGGGAAGGGGTTTCAGTGTGTGGGGAATGTGCTTCAGTGTCTTTGGAAGGTTTTCAGTGTGTGTGCGAGGTGTTTCAGTGTGTGGGGAAGGTGTTTCAGTGTGTGGGGAAATGTTTCAGTGTGTGGGGAAGGTGTTTCAGTGTGTGCAGTAGGGGTTTCAGTGTGTGGGGAAGTGGTTTCAGTGTGTGGGGAATGTGTTTCAGTGTGTTTTGAAGGGTTTCAGTGTGTGGGGAATGTGTTTCAGTGTGTGCTGAATGGCTATCAGTGTTTTGGGAAGGTTTACAGTTTGTGGGGAAGGGGTTTCAGCGTGTGGGGAATGTGTTTCAGTGTGTGGCAATGTGTTGCAGTGAGTGGGGATGGCGTTTCAGTGTGTGGGGAAAGTGTTTCACTGTGTGGGGAAGGGGTTTCAGTGTGTGGGGAAGGGTTTCAGTGTGTGGGGAAGGTGTTTCAGTGTGTGCAGAAGGGGTTTCAGTGTGTGGGGAAGTGGTTTCAGTGTGTGGGGAATGTGTTTCAGTGTGTTTGGAAGGGTTTCAGTGTGTGGGGAATGTGTTTCAGTGTGTGCTGAATAGCTATCAGTGTTTTGGGAAGGTTTGCAGTTTGTGGGGAAGGGGTTTCAGCGTGTGGGGAATGTGTTTCAGTGTGTGGCAATGTGTTGCAGTGAGTGGGGATGGCGTTTCAGTGTGTGGGGAAGGTGTTTCAGTGTGTGGGGAAGGGGTATCAGTGTGTGGGAAAGGGTGTCCAGTGTGTGGGGAAGGTATTACTGTGAGTGGGAGGTGTTTCAGTGTGTGGGGAAGGTGTTTCAGTGTGTGGGGAAGGGTTTCAGTGTGTGGGGAAGGTGTTTCAGTGTGTGCGGAAGGGGTTTCAGTGTGTGGGGGAGGTGTTTTGTTGCGTGGGGAAGGTGTTCCAGTCTGTGGGGAAGGGGTTTCAGTGTGTGGGGAAGGTGGTTCAGTGTGTGGGGAAGGTGTTTCAGTGTGTGCAGAAGGGGTTTCAGTCAGTGCGGAAGGCGTTTCAGTGTGTGGGGAAGTGGTTTCTGTGTGTGGGGAAGGGGTTTCAGTGTGTAGGGATTGTCTTTCAGTGTGTGGGGTAGGGTTTCACTGTGTGCGGAAGGGGTTTCAGTGTGTGGGGAAGGAGTTTCAGTGTGTGGGGAAGGTGTTTCAGTGTGTGGTGAATGAGTATCAGTGTTTTGGGAAGGTTTACAGTCTGTAGGGAAGGGGTTTCATCGTGTGGGGAATGTGTTTCAGTGTGTGGCGACGTGTTGCAGTGTGTGGGGATGGCGTTTCAGTGTGTGGGGAAGGTGTTTCAGTGTGTGGGGAAGGGGTTTCAGTGTTTGGTAGGGTTTCCAGTGTGTGGGGAAGGTGCTACTGTGTGTGAGAGGTGTTTCAGTGTGTGGGGAAGGTGTTTCAGTGTGTGGGGAAGGGTTTCAGTGTGTGGGGAAGGAGTTTCAGTGTGTGCAGAAGGGTTTTCAGTGTGTGGGGAAGTGGTTTCAGTGTGTGGGGAATGTGTCTCAGTGTGTTTGGAAGGGTTTCACTGTGTGGGGAATGTGTTTCAGTGTGTGCTGAATGGCTATCAATGTTTTGGGAAGGTTTACATTTTGTGGGGAAGGTGTTTCAGCGTGTGGGGAATGTGTTTCAGTGTGTGCAATTGTGTTGCAGTGAGTGGGGATGGCGTTTCAGTGTGTGGGGAAGGTGTTTCATTGTGTGGGGAAGGTGTTTCAGTGTGTGGGGAAGGGTTTCCAGTGTGTGGGGAAGGTGCTACAGTGAGTGGGAGGTGTTTCAGTGTGTGGGGAAGGTATTTCAGTGTGTGGGGAAGGGTTTCAGTGTGTGGGGAAGGTGTTTCAGTGTGTGCGGAAGGGGTTTCAGTGTGTGGGGGAGGTGTTTCAGTGTGTGGGGAAGGGTTTCCAGTGTGTGGGGAAGGTGCTACAGTGAGTGGGAGGTGTTTCAGTGTGTGGGGAAGGTGTTTCAGTGTGTGGGGAAGGGTTTGAGTGTGTGGGGAAGGTGTTTCAGTGTGTGCGGAAGGGGTTTCAGTGTGTGGGGGAGGTGTTTTGTTGCGTGTGGAAGGTGTTTCAGTGTGTGGGGAAGGGGTTTCAGTGTGTGGGGAAGGTGTTTCAGTGTGTGGGGAAGGTGTTTCAGTGTGTGCAGAAGGGGTTTCAGTCAGTGCGGAAGGCGTTTCAGTGTGTGGGGAAGGGGTTTCAGTGTGTGGCGAAGGTGTTTCAGTGTGTGGGGAAGGTGTTTCAGAGTGTGGGGAAGGGTTTCCAGTGTCTGGGGAAGCGGTTTCAGTGTGTGGGGAAGTGTTTCAGTGTGTGGGGAATGTGTTTAAGTGTGTGGGGAAGGTTTTCCGTGAGTGGGCAAGGTGTTTCAGAGCGTGCGGAAGGGGTTTCAGTGTGTGGGGAAGGTGTTTCAGTGCATGGGGAAGGTGTTTCAGTGTGTGGGGAAGGGGTTTCAGTGTGCGGGGAAGTTGTTTCAGTGTGTGGGGAAGCTGTTTCAATGTGTGGGGAAGAGGTTTCAGTGTGTGGGGAAGGTGTTTCAGCGTTGGGGAAGGGGTTTCAGTGTGTGGGGAAGGGTTTCCAGTGTGTGGGGAAGGTGTTTCAGTGTGTGGGGAAGTGTTTCAGTGTGTGGGGAAGCTGTTTCAGTGTGTGGGGAGGGTGTTTCAGTGTGTGGGGAAGGGTTTCCAGTGTCTGGGGAAGGGGTTTCAGTGTGTGGGGAAGTGTTTCAGTGTGTGGGGAAGGTGTTTAAGTGTGTGGGGAAGGGTTTCCGTGTGTGGGCAAGGTGTTTCAGAGTGTGCGGAATGGGTTTCAGTGTGTGGGGAAGGTGTTTCAGTGCATGGGGAAGGCGTTTCAGTGTGTGGGGAAGGGGTTTCAGTGTGTGGGGAAGTTGTTTCAGTGTGTGGGGAAGCTGTTTCAATGTGTGGGGAAGAGGTTTCAGTGTGTGGGGAAGGTGTTTCAGAGTTGGGGAAGGGGTTTCAGTGTGTTTGGAAGGGTTACCAGTGTGTGGGGAAGGTGTTTCAGTGTGTGGGGAAGTGTTTCAGTGTATGGGGAAGCTGTTTCAGTGTGTGGGGAGGGTTTCATTGTGTGGGGAAGGTGTTTCAGTGTGTGCGTAAGGGGTTTCAGTGTGTGGGGAAGGTGTTTCGGTGTGTGGAGAAGGTGTTTCATTGTGTGGGGAAGGTGTTTCAGTGTGTGGGGAAGGTGTTTCAGTGTGTGGGGCAGGTGTTTCAGTGTGTGGGAAGGGCTTTCAGTGTTTGGGGAAGGTGTTTCACTGTGTGGGATAGGGTTCCAGTGTGTGGGGAAGGGGTTTCACTGTGTGGGAAAGGTGTTTCAGTGTGTGGGGATGGTATCTCAGTGTGTGGGGAAGGTGTTTCACTGTGTGGGGAAGGTGTTTTAGTATGTGGAGAAGGGGTTTCAGTGTGTGGGGAAGGTGTTTTAGTGTGTGGGGATTGTGATTCTGTGTGTTTGGAAGGGTTTAAGTGTGTGGGAAATGTGTTTCAGTGTGTGGTGAATGGGTTTCAGTGTTTGGGGAAGGGTTTCAGTGTGTGAGGAAAGGGTTTCAGTGTGTGGGGAAGGTGTTTCAGTGTGTGGGGATGTGTTGCAGTTTGTGGGGATCTGGTTTCAGTGTGTGGGGAAGGTGTTTCAGAGTTTGGGGAAGGCGTTTCAGTTTGTGGGGAAGGGTTTCCAGTGTCTGGGGAAGGGGTTTAAGTGTGTGGGGAAGTGTTTCAGTGTGTGGGGAAGGTGTTTAAGTGTGTGGGGAAGGGTTTCGGTGTGTGGGCAATGTGTTTCAGAGTGTGCGGAAGTGGTTTCAGTGTGTGGGGAAGGTGTTTCAGTGCATGGGGAAGGTGTTTCAGTGTGTGCTGAAGGGGTTTCAGTGTGTGGGGAAGTTGTTTCAGTGTGTGGGGAAGGGGTTTCAGTGTGTGGGGAAGGGGTTTCAGTGTGTGGGGAAGGTGTTTCAGTGTGTGGGGAAGGGGTTTCAGTGTGTGGGGAAGGGTTTCCAGTGTGTGGGGAAGGTGTTTCAGTGTGTGGGGAAGTGTTTCAGTGTATGGGGAAGTTGTTTCAGTGTGTGGGGAAGGTTTAATTGTGTGCGGAAGGGGTTTCAGTGAGTGGGGAAGGTGTTTCGATGTGTGGGGAAGGTGTTTCAGTGTGTGGGGAACGGGGTTTCAGTGCATGGGGAAGGTGTTTCAGTATGTGCGGAAGCGGCTTCAGTGTGTGGGGAAGGGGTTTCAGTGTGTGGTGAATGGGTTTCAGTGTTTGGGGAAGGATTTCAGTGTGTGGGGAAGGGGTTTCAGTGTGTGGGGAAGGTGTTTCAGTGTGTGGGGATGTGTTGCAGTTTGTGGGGAAGGAGTTTCAGTGTGTGGGGAAGAGTTTCAGTGTGTGGGGACGGTGTTTCAGTGTGTGGGGAAGGGTTTCAGTGTGTGGGGAAGGTGTTTCAGTGTGTGCGGAAGGGGTTTCAGTGAGTGGGGAAGGTGTTTCAGTGTATGGGGAAGGTGTTTCAATGTGTGGGGAAGGGGCTTCAGTGTGTGGGGAAGTTTTTTCAGTGTGTGGGAAAGGTGTTTCAGTGTGTGGGGAAGGGGTTTCAGTGTGTGCGGAAAGGGCTTCAGTGTGTGGGGAAGGGGTTTCAGTGTGTGGGGAAAGGGTTTCAGTGTGTGGGGACTGTGATTCTGTGTGTTTGGAAGGGTTTCAGTGTGTGGGGAATGTGTTTCACTGTGTGGTGAATGTTTTTCAGTGTTTGGGGAAGGGTTTCAGTGTATGGGGAAGGGGTTTCAGTGTGTGGGGAAGGTGTTTCAGTGTGTGGGGTTGTGTTGCAGTTTGTGGGGAAGGAGTTTCAGTGTGTGGGAAAGTGTTTCAGTGTGTGGAGAAGGTGTTTCAGTGTGTGGGGAAGGGTTTCAGTGTGTGGGGAAGGTGTTTCAGTGTGTGCGGAAGGGGTTTCAGTGTGTGGGGAAGGTGTTTCCGTGTGTGGGGAAGGGGCTTCAGTGTGTGGGGAAGTTGTTTCAGTGTGTGGGGAAGGTGTTTCAGTTTGTGGGGAAGGGGTTTCAGTGTGTGCGGAAGGGGTTTCAGAGTGTGGGGAAGGTGTTTGAGTGTGTGGTGAAGGTGTTTCAGTGTGTGGGGAAGGTGTTTCAGTGTGTGGGGAAGGGGTTTCAGTGTGTCGGGATGTGTTTCAGTGTGTAGGGAAGGGGTTTCAGTGTGTGGGGAAGGGTTTCACTGTGTGCGCAAGGGTTTCAGTGTGTGGGGAAGGAGTTTCAGTGGGTGGGGAAGGTGTTTCAGTGTGTGTGGGGAAGGGGTTTCAGTGTGTGGGGATTTGTTTCATTGTGTAGGGAAGGGGTTTAAGTGTGTGGGGATGTGTCTCAGTGTGCTTGGAAGGGTTTCAGTGTGTGGGGAATGTCTTTCAGTGTGTGGTGAATGAGTATCAGTGTTTTGGGAAGCTTTACACTGTGTGGGGAAGGGGTTTCAGCGTGTGGGGAAGGGGTTTCAGTGTGTGGCGATGTGTTGCAGTGTGTGGGGATGGCGTTTCAGTGTGTGGGGAAGGTGTTTCAGTGTGTGGGGAAGGGGTTTCAATGTGTGGGGGAGGGTTTCCAGTGTGTGGGGAAGGTGCTACTGTGTGTGCGAGGTGTTGCAGTGTGTGGGGAAGGTGTTTCAGTGTGTGGGGAAGGGTTTCAGTGTGTGGGGAAGGTGTTTCAGTGTGTGCAGAAGGGGTTTCAGTGTGTGGGGAAGTGGTTTCAGTGTGTGGGGAATGTGTTTCAGTGTGTTTGGAAGGGTTTCAGTGTGTGGGGAATGTGTTTCAGTGTGTGCTGAATGGCTATCAGTGTTTTGGGAAGGTTTACAGTTTGTGGGGAAGGGGTTTCAGCGTGTGGCGAATGTGTTTCAGTGTGTGGCAATGTGTTGCAGTGAGTGGGGATGGCGTTTCAGTGTGTGGGGAAGGTGTTTCAGTGTGTGGGGAAGGGGTTTCAGTGTGTGGGGAAGGGTTTCAGTGTGTGGGGAAGGTGTTTCAGTGTGTGCAGAAGGGGTTTCAGTGTGTGGGGAAGTGGTTTCAGTGTGTGGGGAATGTGTTTCAGTGTGTTTGGAAGGGTTTCAGTGTGTGGGGAATGTGTTTCAGTGTGTGCTGAATGGCTATCAGTGTTTTGGGAAGGTTTACAGTTTGTGGGGAAGGGGTTTCAGCGTGTGGGGAATGTGTTTCAGTGTGTGGCAATGTGTTGCAGTGAGTGGGGATGGCGTTTCAGTGTGTGGGGAAGGTGTTTCAGTGTGTGCAGAAGGGGTTTCAGTGTGTGGGGAAGTGGTTTCAGTGTGTGGGGAATGTGTTTCAGTGTGTTTGGAAGGGTTTCAGTGTGTGGGGAATGTGTTTCAGTGTGTGCTGAATGGCTATCAGTGTTTTGGGAAGGTTTACAGTTTGTGGGGAAGGGGTTTCAGCGTGTGGCGAATGTGTTTCAGTGTGTGGCAATGTGTTGCAGTGAGTGGGGATGGCGTTTCAGTGTGTGGGAAAGGTGTTTCAGTGTGTGGGGAAGGGGTTTCAGTGTGTGGGGAAGGGTTTCAGTGTGTGGGGAAGGTGTTTCAGTGTGTGCAGAAGGGGTTGCAGTGTGTGGGGAAGTGGTTTCAGTGTGTGGGGAATGTGTTTCAGTGTGTTTGGAAGGGTTTCAGTGTGTGGGGAATGTGTTTCAGTGTGTGCTGAATGGCTATCAGCGTTTTGGGAAGGTTTACAGTTTGTGGGGATGGGGTTTCAGCGTGTGGGGAATGTGTTTCAGTGTGTGGCAATGTGTTGCAGTGAGTGGGGATGGCGTTTCAGTGTGTGGGGAAGGTGTTTCAGTGTGTGGGGAAGGGGTTTCAGTGTGTGGGGAAGGGTTTCCAGTGTGTGGGGAAGGTATTACTGTGAGTGGGAGGTGTTTCAGTGTGTGGGGAAGGTGTTTCAGTGTGTGCGGAAGGGGTTTCAGTGTGTGGGGGAGGTGTTTTGTTGCGTGCGGAAGGTGTTTCAGTCTGTGGGGATGGGTTTCCGTGTGTGGGGAAGGTGTTTCAGTGTGTGGGGAAGGTGTTTCAGTGTGTGCAGAAGGGGTTTCAGTCAGTGCGGAAGGCGTTTCAGTGTGTGGGGAAGTGGTTTCTGTGTGTGGGGAAGGGGTTTCAGTGTGTAGGGAATGTGTTTCAGTGTGTTTGGCAGGGTTTCAGTGTGTGGGGAACGAGTTTCAGTGTGTGGGGAAGGGGTTTCAGTGTGTGGGGATGTGTTTCAGCGTGTAGGGAAGGGGTTTCAGTGTGTGGGGAAGGGTTTCACTGTGTGCGGAAGGGGTTTCAGTGTGTGGGGAAGGAGTTTCAGTGTGTGGGGAAGGTGTTTCAGTGTGTGGTGAATGAGTATCAGTGTTTTGGGAAGGTTTACACTTTGTGGGGAAGGGGTTTCAGCGTGTGGGGAATGTGTTTCAGTGTGTGGCGATGTGTTGCAGTGTGTGGGGATGGCGTTTCAGTGTGTGGGGAAGGTGTTTCAGTGTGTGGGGAAGGGGTTTCAGTGTGTGGGGGAGTTGTTTCAGTGTGTGGGGAAGATGTTTCGGTGTGTGGGGAAGGGGTTTCAGTGTGTGGGAAATGTGTTTCAGTGTGTGGTGAATGGGTTTCAGTGTTTGGGGAAGGGTTTCAGTGTGTGAGGAAGGGGTTTCAGTGTGTGGGGAAGGTGTTTCAGTGTGTGGGGATGTTTTGCAGTTTGTGGGGATGTGGTTTCAGTGTGTGGGGAAGGTGTTTCAGAGTTTGGGGAAGGCGTTTCAGTTTGTGGGGAAGGGTTTCCAGTGTCTGGGGAAGGGGTTTAAGTGTGTGGGGAAGTGTTTCAGTGTGTGGGGAAGGTGTTTAAGTGTGTGGGGAAGGGTTTCGGTGTGTGGGCAATGTGTTTCAGAGTGTGCGGAAGTGGTTTCAGTGTGTGGGGAAGGTGTTTCAGTGCATGGGGAAGGTGTTTCAGTGTGTGCTGAAGGGGTTTCAGTGTGTGGGGAAGTTGTTTCAGTGTGTGGGGAAGGGGTTTCAGTGTGTGGGGAAGGGGTTTCAGTGTGTGGGGAAGGTGTTTCAGTGTGTGGGGAAGGGGTTTCAGTGTGTGGGGAAGGGTTTCCAGTGTGTGGGGAAGGTGTTTCAGTGTGTGGGGAAGTGTTTCAGTGTATGGGGAAGTTGTTTCAGTGTGTGGGGAAGGTTTCATTGTGTGCGGAAGGGGTTTCAGTGAGTGGGGAAGGTGTTTCGATGTGTGGGGAAGGTGTTTCAGTGTGTGGGGAACGGGGTTTCAGTGCATGGGGAAGGTGTTTCAGTATGTGCGGAAGCGGCTTCAGTGTGTGGGGAAGGGGTTTCAGTGTGTGGGGATGTGTTGCAGTTTGTGGGGAAGGAGTTTCAGTGTGTGGGGAAGAGTTTCAGTGTGTGGGGACGGTGTTTCAGTGTGTGGGGAAGGGTTTCAGTGTGTGGGGAAGGTGTTTCAGTGTGTGCGGATGGGGTTTCAGTGTGTGGGGAAGGTGTTTCAGTGTATGGGGAAGGTGTTTCAATGTGTGGGGAAGGGGCTTCAGTGTGTGGGGAAGTTTGTTCAGTGTGTGGGGAAGGTGTTTCAGTGTGTGGGGAAGGGGTTTCAGTGTGTGCGGAAAGGGCTTCAGTGTGTGGGGAAGGGGTTTCAGTGTGTGGGGAAGGTGTTTCAGTGTGTGGGGAAGGGGTTTCAGTGTGTGGGGAAGGGTTTCAGTGTGTGGGGAAGGTGTTTCAGTGTGTGCAGAAGGGGTTGCAGTGTGTGGGGAAGTGGTTTCAGTGTGTGGGGAATGTGTTTCAGTGTGTTTGGAAGGGTTTCAGTGTGTGGGGAATGTGTTTTAGTGTGTGCTGAATGGCTATCAGCGTTTTGGGAAGGTTTACAGTTTGTGGGGAAGGGGTTTCAGCGTGTGGGGAATGTGTTTCAGTGTGTGGCAATGTGTTGCAGTGAGTGGGGATGGCGTTTCAGTGTGTGGGGAAGGTGTTTCAGTGTGTGGGGAAGGGGTTTCAGTGTGTGGGGAAGGGTTTCCAGTGTGTGGGGAAGGTATTACTGTGAGTGGGAGGTGTTTCAGTGTGTGGGGAAGGTGTTTCAGTGTGTGCGGAAGGGGTTTCAGTCTGTGGGGGAGGTGTTTTGTTGCGTGCGGAAGGTGTTTCAGTCTGAGGGGATGGGTTTCCGTGTGTGGGGAAGGTGTTTCAGTGTGTGGGGAAGGTGTTTCAGTGTGTGCAGAAGGGGTTTCAGTCAGTGCGGAAGGCGTTTCAGTGTGTGGGGAAGTGGTTTCTGTGTGTGGGGAAGGGGTTTCAGTGTGTAGGGAATGTGTTTCAGTGTGTTTGGCAGGGTTTCAGTGTGTGGGGAACGTGTTTCAGTGTGTGGGGAAGGGGTTTCAGTGTGTGGGAATGTGTTTCAGCGTGTAGGGAAGGGGTTTCAGTGTGTGGGGAAGGGTTTCACTGTGTGCGGAAGGGGTTTCAGTGTGTGGGGAAGGAGTTTCAGTGTGTGGGGAAGGTGTTTCAGTGTGTGGTGAATGAGTATCAGTGTTTTGGGAAGGTTTACACTTTGTGGGGAAGGGGTTTCAGCGTGTGGGGAATGTGTTTCAGTGTGTGGCGATGTGTTGCAGTGTGTGGGGATGGCGTTTCAGTGTGTGGGGAAGGTGTTTCAGTGTGTGGGGAAGGGGTTTCAGTGTGTGGGGGAGTTGTTTCAGTGTGTGGGGAAGGTGTTTCGGTGTGTGGGGAAGGGGTTTCAGTGTGTGGGAAATGTGTTTCAGTGTGTGGTGAATGGGTTTCAGTGTTTGGGGAAGGGTTTCAGTGTGTGAGGAAGGGGTTTCAGTGTGTGGGGAAGTGGTTTCTGTGTGTGGGGAAGGGGTTTCAGTGTGTAGGGAATGTGTTTCAGTGTGTTTGGCAGGGTTTCAGTGTGTGGGGAACGAGTTTCAGTGTGTGGGGAAGGGGTTTCAGTGTGTGGGGATGTGTTTCAGCGTGTAGGGAAGGGGTTTCAGTGTGTGGGGAAGGGTTTCACTGTGTGCGGAAGGGGTTTCAGTGTGTGGGGAAGGAGTTTCAGTGTGTGGGGAAGGTGTTTCAGTGTGTGGTGAATGAGTATCAGTGTTTTGGGAAGGTTTACACTTTGTGGGGAAGGGGTTTCAGCGTGTGGGGAATGTGTTTCAGTGTGTGGCGATGTGTTGCAGTGTGTGGGGATGGCGTTTCAGTGTGTGGGGAAGGTGTTTCAGTGTGTGGGGAAGGGGTTTCAGTGTGTGGGGGAGTTGTTTCAGTGTGTGGGGAAGATGTTTCGGTGTGTGGGGAAGGGGTTTCAGTGTGTGGGAAATGTGTTTCAGTGTGTGGTGAATGGGTTTCAGTGTTTGGGGAAGGGTTTCAGTGTGTGAGGAAGGGGTTTCAGTGTGTGGGGAAGGTGTTTCAGTGTGTGGGGATGTTTTGCAGTTTGTGGGGATGTGGTTTCAGTGTGTGGGGAAGGTGTTTCAGAGTTTGGGGAAGGCGTTTCAGTTTGTGGGGAAGGGTTTCCAGTGTCTGGGGAAGGGGTTTAAGTGTGTGGGGAAGTGTTTCAGTGTGTGGGGAAGGTGTTTAAGTGTGTGGGGAAGGGTTTCGGTGTGTGGGCAATGTGTTTCAGAGTGTGCGGAAGTGGTTTCAGTGTGTGGGGAAGGTGTTTCAGTGCATGGGGAAGGTGTTTCAGTGTGTGCTGAAGGGGTTTCAGTGTGTGGGGAAGTTGTTTCAGTGTGTGGGGAAGGGGTTTCAGTGTGTGGGGAAGGGGTTTCAGTGTGTGGGGAAGGTGTTTCAGTGTGTGGGGAAGGGGTTTCAGTGTGTGGGGAAGGGTTTCCAGTGTGTGGGGAAGGTGTTTCAGTGTGTGGGGAAGTGTTTCAGTGTATGGGGAAGTTGTTTCAGTGTGTGGGGAAGGTTTCATTGTGTGCGGAAGGGGTTTCAGTGAGTGGGGAAGGTGTTTCGATGTGTGGGGAAGGTGTTTCAGTGTGTGGGGAACGGGGTTTCAGTGCATGGGGAAGGTGTTTCAGTATGTGCGGAAGCGGCTTCAGTGTGTGGGGAAGGGGTTTCAGTGTGTGGGGATGTGTTGCAGTTTGTGGGGAAGGAGTTTCAGTGTGTGGGGAAGAGTTTCAGTGTGTGGGGACGGTGTTTCAGTGTGTGGGGAAGGGTTTCAGTGTGTGGGGAAGGTGTTTCAGTGTGTGCGGATGGGGTTTCAGTGTGTGGGGAAGGTGTTTCAGTGTATGGGGAAGGTGTTTCAATGTGTGGGGAAGGGGCTTCAGTGTGTGGGGAAGTTTGTTCAGTGTGTGGGGAAGGTGTTTCAGTGTGTGGGGAAGGGGTTTCAGTGTGTGCGGAAAGGGCTTCAGTGTGTGGGGAAGGGGTTTCAGTGTGTGGGGAAGGTGTTTCAGTGTGTGGGGAAGGGGTTTCAGTGTGTGGGGAAGGGTTTCAGTGTGTGGGGAAGGTGTTTCAGTGTGTGCAGAAGGGGTTGCAGTGTGTGGGGAAGTGGTTTCAGTGTGTGGGGAATGTGTTTCAGTGTGTTTGGAAGGGTTTCAGTGTGTGGGGAATGTGTTTTAGTGTGTGCTGAATGGCTATCAGCGTTTTGGGAAGGTTTACAGTTTGTGGGGAAGGGGTTTCAGCGTGTGGGGAATGTGTTTCAGTGTGTGGCAATGTGTTGCAGTGAGTGGGGATGGCGTTTCAGTGTGTGGGGAAGGTGTTTCAGTGTGTGGGGAAGGGGTTTCAGTGTGTGGGGAAGGGTTTCCAGTGTGTGGGGAAGGTATTACTGTGAGTGGGAGGTGTTTCAGTGTGTGGGGAAGGTGTTTCAGTGTGTGCGGAAGGGGTTTCAGTCTGTGGGGGAGGTGTTTTGTTGCGTGCGGAAGGTGTTTCAGTCTGTGGGGATGGGTTTCCGTGTGTGGGGAAGGTGTTTCAGTGTGTGGGGAAGGTGTTTCAGTGTGTGCAGAAGGGGTTTCAGTCAGTGCGGAAGGCGTTTCAGTGTGTGGGGAAGTGGTTTCTGTGTGTGGGGAAGGGGTTTCAGTGTGTAGGGAATGTGTTTCAGTGTGTTTGGCAGGGTTTCAGTGTGTGGGGAACGTGTTTCAGTGTGTGGGGAAGGGGTTTCAGTGTGTGGGGATGTGTTTCAGCGTGTAGGGAAGGGGTTTCAGTGTGTGGGGAAGGGTTTCACTGTGTGCGGAAGGGGTTTCAGTGTGTGGGGAAGGAGTTTCAGTGTGTGGGGAAGGTGTTTCAGTGTGTGGTGAATGAGTATCAGTGTTTTGGGAAGGTTTACACTTTGTGGGGAAGGGGTTTCAGCGTGTGGGGAATGTGTTTCAGTGTGTGGCGATGTGTTGCAGTGTGTGGGGATGGCGTTTCAGTGTGTGGGGAAGGTGTTTCAGTGTGTGGGGAAGGGGTTTCAGTGTGTGGGGGAGTTGTTTCAGTGTGTGGGGAAGGTGTTTCGGTGTGTGGGGAAGGGGTTTCAGTGTGTGGGAAATGTGTTTCAGTGTGTGGTGAATGGGTTTCAGTGTTTGGGGAAGGGTTTCAGTGTGTGAGGAAGGGGTTTCAGTGTGTGGGGAAGGTGTTTCAGTGTGTGGGGATGTGTTGCAGTTTGTGGGGATGTGGTTTCAGTGTGTGGGGAAGGTGTTTCAGAGTTTGGGGAAGGCGTTTCAGTTTGTGGGGAAGGGTTTCCAGTGTCTGGGGAAGGGGTTTAAGTGTGTGGGGAAGTGTTTCAGTGTGTGGGGAAGGTGTTTAAGTGTGTGGGGAAGGGTTTCGGTGTGTGGGCAATGTGTTTCAGAGTGTGCGGAAGTGGTTTCAGTGTGTGGGGAAGGTGTTTCAGTGCATGGGGAAGGTGTTTCAGTGTGTGCTGAAGGGGTTTCAGTGTGTGGGGAAGTTGTTTCAGTGTGTGGGGAAGGGGTTTCAGTGTGTGGGGAAGGGGTTTCAGTGTGTGGGGAAGGTGTTTCAGTGTGTGGGGAAGGGGTTTTAGTGTGTGGGGAAGGGTTTCCAGTGTGTGGGGAAGGTGTTTCAGTGTGTGGGGAAGGGGTTTCAGTGTATGGGGAAGTTGTTTCAGTGTGTGGGGAAGGTTTCATTGTGTGCGGAAGGGGTTTCAGTGAGTGGGGAAGGTGTTTCGATGTGTGGGGAAGGTGTTTCAGTGTGTGGGGAACGGGGTTTCAGTGCATGGGGAAGGTGTTTCAGTATGTGCGGAAGCGGCTTCAGTGTGTGGGGAAGGGGTTTCAGTGTGTGGTGAATGGGTTTCAGTGTTTGGGGAAGGATTTCAGTGTGTGGGGAAGGGGTTTCAGTGTGTGGGGAAGGTGTTTCAGTGTGTGGGGATGTGTTGCAGTTTGTGGGGAAGGAGTTTCAGTGTGTGGGGAAGAGTTTCAGTGTGTGGGGACGGTGTTTCAGTGTGTGGGGAAGGGTTTCAGTGTGTGGGGAAGGTGTTTCAGTGTGTGCGGAAGGGGTTTCAGTGTGTGGGGAAGGTGTTTCAGTGTATGGGGAAGGTGTTTCAATGTGTGGGGAAGGGGCTTCAGTGTGTGGGGAAGTTTTTTCAGTGTGTGGGGAAGGTGTTTCAGTGTGTGGGGAAGGGGTTTCAGTGTGTGCGGAAAGGGCTTCAGTGTGTGGGGAAGGGGTTTCAGTGTGTGGGGAAAGGGTTTCAGTGTGTGGGGAATGTGATTCTGTGTGTTTGGAAGGGTTTCAGTGTGTGGGGAATGTGTTTCACTGTGTGGTGAATGTTTTTCAGTGTTTGGGGAAGGGTTTCAGTGTATGGGGAAGGGGTTTCAGTGTGTGGGGAAGGTGTTTCAGTGTGTGGGGTTGTGTTGCAGTTTGTGGGGAAGGAGTTTCAGTGTGTGGGAAAGTGTTTCAGTGTGTGGAGAAGGTGTTTCAGTGTGTGGGGAAGGGTTTCAGTGTGTGGGGAAGTTGTTTCAGTGTGTGGGGAAGGTGTTTCAGTTTGTGGGGAAGGTGTTTCAGTGTGTGGGGATGTGTTGCAGTTTGTGGGGAAGGAGTTTCAGTGTGTGGGGAAGAGTTTCAGTGTGTGGGGACGGTGTTTCAGTGTGTGGGGAAGGGTTTCAGTGTGTGGTGAAGGTGTTTCAGTGTGTGGGGAAGGTGTTTCAGTGTGTGGGGAAGGGGTTTCAGTGTGTCGGGATGTGTTTCAGTGTGTAGGGAAGGGGTTTCAGTGTGTGGGGAAGGGTTTCACTGTGTGCGCAAGGGTTTCAGTGTGTGGGGAAGGCGTTTCAGTGGGTGGGGAAGGTGTTTCAGTGTGTGTGGGGAAGGGGTTTCAGTGTGTGGGGATTTGTTTCATTGTGTAGGGAAGGGGTTTAAGTGTGTGGGGATGTGTCTCAGTGTGCTTGGAAGGGTTTCAGTGTGTGGGGAATGTCTTTCAGTGTGTGGTGACTGAGTATCAGTGTTTTGGGAAGCTTTACACTGTGTGAGGAAGGGGTTTCAGCGTGTGGGGAAGGGGTTTCAGTGTGTGCCGATGTGTTGCAGTGTGTGGGGATGGCGTTTCAGTGTGTGGGGAAGGTGTTTCAGTGTGTGGGGAAGGGGTTTCAATGTGTGGGGGAGGGTTTCCAGTGTGTGGGGAAGGTGCTACTGTGTGTGCGAGGTGTTGCAGTGTGTGGGGAAGGTGTTTCAGTGTGTGGGGAAGGGTTTCAGTGTGTGGGGAAGGTGTTTCAGTGTGTGCAGAAGGGGTTTCAGTGTGTGGGGAAGTGGTTTCAGTGTGTGGGGAATGTGTTTCAGTGTGTTTGGAAGGGTTTCAGTGTGTGGGGAATGTGTTTCAGTGTGTGCTGAATGGCTATCAGTGTTTTGGGAAGGTTTACAGTTTGTGGGGAAGGGGTTTCAGCGTGTGGGGAATGTGGTTCAGTGTGTGGCAATGTGTTGCAGTGAGTGGGGATGGCGTTTCAGTGTGTGGGGAAGGTGTTTCAGTGTGTGGGGAAGGGGTTTCAGTGTGTGGGGAAGGGGTTTCAGTGTGTGGGGAAGGTGTTTCAGTGTGTGCAGTAGTGGTTTCAGTGTGTGGGGAAGTGGTTTCAGTGTGTGGGGAATGTGTTTCAGTGTGTTTTGAAGGGTTTCAGTGTGTGGGGAATGTGTTTCAGTGTGTGCTGAATGGCTATCAGTGTTTTGGGAAGGTTTACAGTTTGTGGGGAAGGGGTTTCAGCGTGTGGGGAATGTGTTTCAGTGTGTGGCAATGTGTTGCAGTGAGTGGGGATGGCGTTTCAGTGTGTGGGGAAAGTGTTTCACTGTGTGGGGAAGGGGTTTCAGTGTGTGGGGAAGGGTTTCAGTGTGTGGGGAAGGTGTTTCAGTGTGTGCAGAAGGGGTTTCAGTGTGTGGGGAAGTGGTTTCAGTGTGTGGGGAATGTGTTTCAGTGTGTTTGGAAGGGTTTCAGTGTGTGGGGAA
This sequence comes from Heterodontus francisci, assembly GCF_036365525.1. NCBI lineage: Eukaryota > Metazoa > Chordata > Chondrichthyes > Heterodontiformes > Heterodontidae > Heterodontus > Heterodontus francisci. Next base: position 45,883 of record NW_027142075.1, on the reverse strand, counting down.
TGTGTTTCAGTGTGTGCTGAATGGCTATCAGTGTTTTGGGAAGGTTTACAGTTTGTGGGGAAGGGGTTTCAGCGTGTGGGGAATGTGTTTCAGTGTGTGGCAATGTGTTGCAGTGAGTGGGGATGGCGTTTCAGTGTGTGGGGAAGGTGTTTCAGTGTGTGGGGAAGTGGTTTCAGTGTGTGGGGAATGTGTTTCAGTGTGTTTGGAAGGGTTTCAGTGTGTGGGGAATGTGTTTCAGTGTGTGCTGAATGGCTATCAGTGTTTTGGGAAGGTTTACAGTTTGTGGGGAAGGGGTTTCAGCGTGTGGCGAATGTGTTTCAGTGTGTGGCAATGTGTTGCAGTGAGTGGGGATGGCGTTTCAGTGTGTGGGGAAGGTGTTTCAGTGTGTGGGGAAGGGGTTTCAGTGTGTGGGGAAGGGTTTCAGTGTGTGGGGAAGGTGTTTCAGTGTGTGCAGAAGGGGTTGCAGTGTGTGGGGAAGTGGTTTCAGTGTGTGGGGAATGTGTTTCAGTGTGTTTGGAAGGGTTTCAGTGTGTGGGGAATGTGTTTCAGTGTGTGCTGAATGGCTATCAGCGTTTTGGGAAGGTTTACAGTTTGTGGGGAAGGGGTTTCAGCGTGTGGGGAATGTGTTTCAGTGTGTGGCAATGTGTTGCAGTGAGTGGGGATGGCGTTTCAGTGTGTGGGGAAGGTGTTTCAGTGTGTGGGGAAGGGGTTTCAGTGTGTGGGGAAGGGTTTCCAGTGTGTGGGGAAGGTATTACTGTGAGTGGGAGGTGTTTCAGTGTGTGGGGAAGGTGTTTCAGTGTGTGCGGAAGGGGTTTCAGTGTGTGGGGGAGGTGTTTCAGTCTGTGGGGATGGGTTTCCGTGTGTGGGGAAGGTGTTTCAGTGTGTGGGGAAGGTGTTTCAGTGTGTGCAGAAGGGGTTTCAGTCAGTGCGGAAGGCGTTTCAGTGTGTGGGGAAGTGGTTTCAGTGTGTGGGGAAGGGGTTTCAGTGTGTAGGGAATGTGTTTCAGTGTGTTTGGCAGGGTTTCAGTGTGTGGGGAACGTGTTTCAGTGTGTGGGGAAGGGGTTTCAGTGTGTGGGGATGTGTTTCAGCGTGTAGGGAAGGGGTTTCAGTGTGTGGGGAAGGGTTTCACTGTGTGCGGAAGGGGTTTCAGTGTGTGGGGAAGGAGTTTCAGTGTGTGGGGAAGGTGTTTCAGTGTGTGGTGAATGAGTATCAGTGTTTTGGGAAGGTTTACACTTTGTGGGGAAGGGGTTTCAGCGTGTGGGGAATGTGTTTCAGTGTGTGGCGATGTGTTGCAGTGTGTGGGGATGGCGTTTCAGTGTGTGGGGAAGGTGTTTCAGTGTGTGGGGAAGGGGTTTCAGTGTGTGGGGGAGTTGTTTCAGTGTGTGGGGAAGGTGTTTCGGTGTGTGGGGAAGGGGTTTCAGTGTGTGCGGAAAGGGCTTCAGTGTGTGGGGAAGGGGTTTCAGTGTGTGGGGAAAGGGTTTCAGTGTGTGGGGACTGTGATTCTGTGTGTTTGGAAGGGTTTCAGTGTGTGGGGAATGTGTTTCACTGTGTGGTGAATGTTTTTCAGTGTTTGGGGAAGGGTTTCAGTGTGTGGGGAAGGGGTTTCAGTGTGTGGGGAAGGTGTTTCAGTGTGTGGGGTTGTGTTGCAGTTTGTGGGGAAGGAGTTTCAGTGTGTGGGAAAGTGTTTCAGTGTGTGGAGAAGGTGTTTCAGTGTGTGGGGAAGGGTTTCAGTGTGTGGGGAAGGTGTTTCAGTGTGTGCGGAAGGGGTTTCAGTGTGTGGGGAAGGTGTTTCCGTGTGTGGGGAAGGGGCTTCAGTGTGTGGGGAAGTTGTTTCAGTGTGTGGGGAAGGTGTTTCAGTGTGTGGGGAAGGGGTTTCAGTGTGTGCGGAAGGGGTTTCAGAGTGTGGGGAAGGTGTTTCAGTGTGTGGTGAAGGTGTTTCAGTGTGTGGGGAAGGTGTTTCAGTGTGTGGGTAAGGGGTTTCAGTGTGTCGGGATGTGTTTCAGTGTGTAGGGAAGGGGTTTCAGTGTGTGGGGAAGGGTTTCACTGTGTGCACAAGGGTTTCAGTGTGTGGGGAAGGAGTTTCAGTGGGTGGGGAAGGTGTTTCAGTGTGTGTGGGGAAGGGGTTTCAGTGTGTGGGGATTTGTTTCATTGTGAGGGAAGGGGTTTAAGTGTGTGGGGATGTGTCTCAGTGTGCTTGGAAGGGTTTCAGTGTGTGGGGAATGTCTTTCAGTGTGTGGTGAATGAGTATCAGTGTTTTGGGAAGCTTTACACTGTGTGGGGAAGGGGTTTCAGCGTGTGGGGAAGGGGTTTAAGTGTGTGGCGATGTGTTGCAGTGTGTGGGGATGGCGTTTCAGTGTGTGGGGAAGGTGTTTCAGTGTGTGGGGAAGGGGTTTCAATGTGTGGGGGAGGGTTTCCAGTGTGTGGGGAAGGTGCTACTGTGTGTGCGAGGTGTTTCAGTGTGTGGGGAAGGTGTTTCAGTGTGTGGGGAAGGGTTTCAGTGTGTGGGGAAGGTGTTTCAGTGTGTGCAGAAGGGGTTTCAGTGTGTGGGGAATTGGTTTCAGTGTGTGGGGAATGTGTTTCAGTGTGTTTGGAAGGGTTTCAGTGTGTGGGGAATGTGTTTCAGTGTGTGCTGAATGGCTATCAGTGTTTTGGGAAGGTTTACAGTTTGTGGGGAAGGGGTTTCAGCGTGTGGCGAATGTGTTTCAGTGAGTGGCAATGTGTTGCAGTGAGTGGGGATGGCGTTTCAGTGTGTGGGGAAGGTGTTTCAGTGTGTGGGGAAGGGGTTTCAGTGTGTGGGGAAGGGTTTCAGTGTGTGGGGAAGGTGTTTCAGTGTGTGCAGAAGGGGTTTCAGTGTGTGGGGAAGTGGTTTCAGTGTGTGGGGAATGTGTTTCAGTGTGTTTGGAAGGGTTTCAGTGTGTGGGGAATGTGTTTCAGTGTGTGCTGAATGGCTATCAGTGTTTTGGGAAGGTTTACAGTTTGTGGGGAAGGGGTTTCAGCGTGTGGGGAATGTGTTTCAGTGTGTGGCAATGTGTTGCAGTGAGTGGGGATGGCGTTTCAGTGTGTGGGGAAGGTGTTTAAGTGTGTGCAGAAGGGGTTTCAGTGTGTGGGGAAGTGGTTTCAGTTTGTGGGGAATGTGTTTCAGTGTGTTTGGAAGGGTTTCAGTGTGTGGGGAATGTGTTTCAGTGTGTGCTGAATGGCTATCAGTGTTTTGGGAAGGTTTACAGTTTGTGGGGAAGGGGTTTCAGCGTGTGGCGAATGTGTTTCAGTGTGTGGCAATGTGTTGCAGTGAGTGGGGATGGCGTTTCAGTGTGTGGGGAAGGTGTTTCAGTGTGTGGGGAAGGGGTTTCAGTGTGTGGGGAAGGGTTTCAGTGTGTGGGGAAGGTGTTTCAGTGTGTGCAGAAGGGGTTGCAGTGTGTGGGGAAGTGGTTTCAGTGTGTGGGGAATGTGTTTCAGTGTGTTTGGAAGGGTTTCAGTGTGTGGGGAATGTGTTTCCGTGTGTGCTGAATGGCTATCAGTGTTTTGGGAAGGTTTACAGTTTGTGGGGAAGGGGTTTCAGCGTGTGGGGAATGTGTTTCAGTGTGTGGCAATGTGTTGCAGTGAGTGGGGATGGCGTTTCAGTGTGTGGGGAAGGTGTTTCAGTGTGTGGGGAAGGGGTTTCAGTGTGTGGGGAAGGGTTTCCAGTGTGTGGGGAAGGTATTACTGTGAGTGGGAGGTGTTTCACTGTGTGGGGAAGGTGTTTCAGTGTGTGCGGAAGGGGTTTCAGTGTGTGGGGGAGGTGTTTTCTTGCGTGGGGAAGGTGTTTCAGTCTGTGGGGATGGGTTTCAGTGTGTGGGGAAGGTGTTTCAGTGTGTGGGGAAGGTGTTTCAGTGTGTGCAGAAGGGGTTTCAGTCAGTGCGGAAGGCGTTTCAGTGTGTGGGGAAGTGGTTTCTGTGTGTGGGGAAGGGGTTTCAGTGTGTAGGGAATGTGTTTCATTGTGTTTGGCAGGGTTTCAGTGTGTGGGGAACGTGTTTCAGTGTGTGGGGAAGGGGTTTCAGTGTGTGGGGATGTGTTTCAGTGTGTAGGGAAGGGGTTTCAGTGTGTGGGGAAGGGTTTCACTGTGTGCGGAAGGGGTTTCAGTGTGTGGGGAACGAGTTTCAGTGTGTGGGGAAGGTGTTTCACTGTGTGGTGAATGAGTATCAGTGTTTTGGGAAGGTTTACAGTGTGTGGGGAAGGGGTTTCAGCGTGTGGGGAATGTGTTTCAGTGTGTGGCGATGTGTTGCAGTGTGTGGGGTTGGCGTTTCAGTGTGTGGGGAAGGTGTTTCAGTGTGTGGGGAAGGGGTTTCAGTGTGTGGGGGAGGGTTTCCAGTGTGTGGGGAAGGTGCTACTGTGTGTGAGAGGTGTTTCAGTGTGAGGAAAAGGTGTTTCAGTGTGTGGGGAAGGGTTTCAGTGTGTGGGGAAGGTGTTTCAGTGTGTGCAGAAGGATTTTCAGTGTGTGGGGAAGTGGTTTCAGTTTGTGGGGAATGTGTTTCAGTGTGTTTGGAAGGGTTTCAGTGTGTGGGGAATGTGTTTCAGTGTGTGCTGAATGGCTATCAGTGTTTTGGGAAGGTTTACAGTTTGTGGGGAAGGGGTTTCAGGGTGTGGGGAATGTGTTTCAGTGTGTGCAATTGTGTTGCAGTGAGTTGGGATGGCGTTTCAGTGTGTGGGGAAGGGTTTCCAGTGTGTGGGGAAGGTGCTACAGTGAGTGGGAGGTGTTTCAGTGTGTGGGGAAGGTGTTTCAGTGTGTGGGGAAGGGTTTCATTGTGTGGGGAAGGTGTTTCAGTGTGTGCGGAAGGGGTTTCAGTGTGTGGGGGAGGTGTTTTGTTGCGTGGGGAAGGGGTTTCAGTGTGTGGGGAAGGTGTTTCAGTGTGTGGGGAAGGTGTTTCAGTGTGTGCAGAAGGATTTTCAGTCAGTGCGGAAAGCGTTTCAGTGTGTGGGGAAGGGGTTTCAGTGTGTGGCGAAGGTGTTTCAGTGTGTGGGGAAGGTGTTTAAGTGTGTGGGGAAGGGTTTCCAGTGTCTGGGGAAGGGGTTTCAGTGTGTGGGGAAGTGTTTCAGTGTGTGGGGAAGGTGTTTCAGTGTGTGAAGAAGGGGTTTCAGTGTGTGGGGAAGTGGTTTCAGTGTGTGGGGAATGTGTTTCAGTGTGTTTGGAAGGGTTTCAGTGTGTGGGGAATGTGTTTCCGTGTGTGCTGAATGGCTATCAGTGTTTTGGGAAGGTTTACATTTTGTGGGGAAGGGGTTTCAGCGTGTGGGGAATGTGTTTCAGTGTGTGCAATTGTGTTGCAGTGAGTGGGGATGGCGTTTCAGTGTGTGGGGAAGGTGTTTCAGTGTGTGGGGAAGGGGTTTCAGTGTGTGGGGAAGGGTTTCCAGTGTGTGGGGAAGGTGCTACAGTGAGTGGGAGGTGTTTCAGTGTGTGGGGAAGGTGTTTCAGTGTGTGCGGAAGGGTTTCAGTGTGTGGGGAAGGTGTTTCAGTGTGTGCGGAAGGGGTTTCAGTGTGTGGGGGAGGTGTTTTGTTGCGTGGGGAAGGTGTTTCAGTGTGTGTGGAAGGGGTTTCAGTGTGTGGGGAAGGTGTTTCAGTGTGTGGGGAAGGTGTTTCAGTGTGTGCAGAAGGGGTTTCAGTCAGTGCGGAAGGCGTTTCAGTGTGTGGGGAAGGGGTTTCAGTGTGTGGCGAAGGTGTTTCAGTGTGTGGGGAAGGTGTTTCAGTGTGTGGGGAAGGGTTTCCAGTGTCTGGGGAAGGGGTTTCAGTGTGTGGGGAAGTGTTTCAGTGTGTGGGGAAGGTGTTTAAGTGTGTGGGGAAGGGTTTCCGTGTGTGGGCAAGGTGTTTCAGAGTGTGCGGAAGGGGTTTCAGTGTGTGGGGAAGGTGTTTCAGTGCATGGGGAAGGTGTTTCAGTGTGTGGGGAAGGGGTTTCAGTGTGTGGGGTAGTTGTTTCAGTGTGTGGGGAAGCTGTTTCAATGTGTGGGGAAGAGGTTTCAGTGTGTGGGGAAGGTGTTTCAGTGTGTGGGGAAGGGGTTTCAGTGTGTGGGGAAGGGTTTCCAGTGTGTGGGGAAGGTGTTTCAGTGTGTGGGGAAGTGTTTCAGTGTGTGGGGAAGCTGTTTCAGTGTGTGGGGAGGGTTTCATTGTGTGGGGAAGGTGTTTCAGTGTGTGCGGAAGGGCTTTCAGTGTGTGGGGAAGGTGTTTCGGTGTGTGGGGAAGGTGTTTCATTGTGTGGGGAAGGTGTTTCAGTGTGTGGGGAAGGTGTTTCAGTGTGTGGGGCAGGTGTTTCAGTGTGTGGGAAGGGCTTTCAGTGTGTAGGGAAGGGTTTGAGTGTGTGGGAAAGGGGTTTCAGTGTGTGGGGAAGGGTTTCAGTGATTGGGGAAGGTGTTTCAGTGAGTGTGGAAGGGCTTTCAGTGTGTGGGGAAGGTGTCTCAGTGTTTGGGGAAGGTGTTTCAGTGTGTGGGGAAGGTGTTTCAGTGTGTGGGGAAGCTGTTTCAGTGTGTGGGGAAGGGGTTTCAGTGTTTGGGGAAGTTGTTTCACTGAGTGTGGAAGGGCTTTCAGTGTGTGGGGAAGGTGTCTCAGTGTTTGGGGAAGGTGTTTCAGTGTGTGGGGAAGGTGTTTCAGTGTGTGGGGAAGCTGTTTCAGTGTGTGGGGAAGGGGTTTCAGTGTTTGGGGAAGTTGTTTCACTGTGTGGGATAGGGTTCCAGTGTGTGGGGAAGGGGTTTCAGTGTGTGGGAAAGGTGTTTCAGTGTGTGGGGATTGTATCTCAGTGTGTGGGGAAGGTGTTTCAGTGTGTGGGGAAGGTGTTTTAGTATGTGGAGAAGGGGTTTCAGTGTTTGGGGAAGGTGTTTTAGTGTGTGGGGATTGTGATTCTGTGTGTTTGGAAGGGTTTCAGTGTGTGGGGAAGGGGTTTCAGTGTGTGGGGAAGGTGTTTCAGTGTGTGGGGAAGGGGTTTCAGTGTGTGGGGAAGCGTTTCCAGTGTCTGGGGAAGGGGTTTCAGTGTGTGGGGAAGTGTTTCAGTGTGTGGGGAAGGTGTTTAAGTGTGTGGGGAAGGGTTTCGGTGTGTGGGCAATGTGTTTCAGTGTGTGGGGAAGGTGTTTCAGTGTGTGGGGAAGGGTTTCAGTGTGTGGGGAAGGTGTTTCAGTGTGTGCGGAAGGGGTTTCAGTGTGTGGGGGAGGTGTTTTGTTGCGTGGGGAAGGTGTTTCAGTGTGTGGGGATGGGGTTTCAGTGTGTGGGGAAGGTGTTTCAGTGTGTGGGGAAGGTGTTTCAGTGTGTGCAGAAGGGGTTTCAGTCAGTGCGGAAGGCGTTTCAGTGTGTGGGGAAGGGGTTTCAGTGTGTGGCGAAGGTGTTTCAGTGTGTGGGGAAGGTGTTTCAGTGTGTGGGGAAGGGTTTACAGTGTCTGGGGAAGGGGTTTCAGTGTGTGGGGAAGTGTTTCAGTGTGTGGGGAAGGTGTTTCAGTGTGTGCAGAAGGGGTTTCAGTGTGTGGGGAAGTGGTTTCAGTGTGTGGGGAATGTGTTTCAGTGTGTTTGGAAGGGTTTCAGTGTGTGGGGAATGTGTTTCAGTGTGTGCTGAATGGCTATCAGTGTTTTGGGAAGGTTTACATTTTGTGGGGAAGGGGTTTCAGCGTGTGGGGAATGTGTTTCAGTGTGTGCAATTGTGTTGCAGTGAGTGGGGATGGCGTTTCAGTGTGAGGGGAAGGTGTTTCAGTGTGTGGGGAAGGGGTTTCAGTGTGTGGGGAAGGGTTTCAGTGTGTGGGGAAGGTGCTACAGTGAGTGGGAGGTGTTTCAGTGTGTGGGGAAGGTGTTTCAGTGTGTGCGGAAGGGTTTCAGTGTGTGGGGAAGGTGTTTCAGTGTGTGAGGAAGGGGTTTCAGTGTGTGGGGGAGGTGTTTTGTTGCGTGGGGAAGGTGTTTCAGTGTGTGGGGAAGGGGTTTCAGTGTGTGGCGAAGGTGTTTCAGTGTGTGGGGAAGGTGTTTCAGTGTGTGCAGAAGGGGTTTCAGTCAGTTCGGAAGGCGTTTCAGTGTGTGGGGAAGGGGTTTCAGTGTGTGGCGAAGGTGTTTCAGTGTGTGGGGAAGGTGTTTCAGTGTGTGGGGAATTGTTTCCAGTGTCTGGGGAAGGGGTTTCAGTGTGTGGGGAAGTGTTTCAGTGTGTGGGGAAGGTGTTTAAGTGTGTGGGGAAGGGTTTCCGTGTGTGGGCAAGGTGTTTAAGTGTGTGGGGAAGGGTTTCGGTGTGTGGGCAATGTGTTTCAGTGTGTGGGGAAGGTGTTTCAGTGTGTGGGGAAGGGTTTCAGTGTGTGGGGAAGGTGTTTCAGTGTGTGCGGAAGGGGTTTCAGTGTGTGGGGGAGGTGTTTTGTTGCGTGGGGAAGGTGTTTCAGTGTGTGGGGATGGGGTTTCAGTGTGTGGGGAAGGTGTTTCAGTGTGTGGGGAAGGTGTTTCAGTGTGTGCAGAAGGGTTTTCAGTCAGTGCGGAAGGCGTTTCAGTGTGTGGGGAAGGGGTTTCAGTGTGTGCTGAATGGCTATCAGTGTTTTGGGAAGGTTTACAGTTTGTGGGGAAGGGGTTTCAGCGTGTGGCGAATGTGTTTCAGTGTGTGGCAATGTGTTGCAGTGAGTGGGGATGGCGTTTCAGTGTGTGGGGAAGGTGTTTCAGTGTGTGGGGAAGGGGTTTCAGTGTGTGGGGAAGGGTTTCAGTGTGTGGGGAAGGTGTTTCAGTGTGTGCAGAAGGGGTTGCAGTGTGTGGGGAAGTGGTTTCAGTGTGTGGGGAATGTGTTTCAGTGTGTTTGGAAGGGTTTCAGTGTGTGGGGAATGTGTTTCCGTGTGTGCTGAATGGCTATCAGTGTTTTGGGAAGGTTTACAGTTTGTGGGGAAGGGGTTTCAGCGTGTGGGGAATGTGTTTCAGTGTGTGGCAATGTGTTGCAGTGAGTGGGGATGGCGTTTCAGTGTGTGGGGAAGGTGTTTCAGTGTGTGGGGAAGGGGTTTCAGTGTGTGGGGAAGGGTTTCCAGTGTGTGGGGAAGGTATTACTGTGAGTGGGAGGTGTTTCACTGTGTGGGGAAGGTGTTTCAGTGTGTGCGGAAGGGGTTTCAGTGTGTGGGGGAGGTGTTTTCTTGCGTGGGGAAGGTGTTTCAGTGTGTGCGGAAGGGGTTTCAGTGTGTGGGGGAGGTGTTTTCTTGCGTGGGGAAGGTGTTTCAGTGTGTGCAGAAGGATTTTCAGTGTGTGGGGAAGTGGTTTCAGTTTGTGGGGAATGTGTTTCAGTGTGTTTGGAAGGGTTTCAGTGTGTGGGGAATGTGTTTCAGTGTGTGCTGAATGGCTATCAGTGTTTTGGGAAGGTTTACAGTTTGTGGGGAAGGGGTTTCAGGGTGTGGGGAATGTGTTTCAGTGTGTGCAATTGTGTTGCAGTGAGTTGGGATGGCGTTTCAGTGTGTGGGGAAGGGTTTCCAGTGTGCGGGGAAGGTGCTACAGTGAGTGGGAGGTGTTTCAGTGTGTGGGGAAGGTGTTTCAGTGTGTGGGGAAGGGTTTCAGTGTGTGGGGAAGGTGTTTCAGTGTGTGCGGAAGGGGTTTCAGTGTGTGGGGGAGGTGTTTTGTTGCGTGGGGAAGGTGTTTCAGTGTGTGGGGATGGGGTTTCAGTGTGTGGGGAAGGTGTTTCAGTGTGTGGGGAAGTTGTTTCAGTGTGTGCAGAAGGATTTTCAGTCAGTGCGGAAAGCGTTTCAGTGTGTGGGGAAGGGGTTTCAGTGTGTGGCGAAGGTGTTTCAGTGTGTGGGGAAGGTGTTTAAGTGTGTGGGGAAGGGTTTCCAGTGTCTGGGGAAGGGGTTTCAGTGTGTGGGGAAGTGTTTCAGTGTGTGGGGAAGGTGTTTCAGTGTGTGAAGAAGGGGTTTCAGTGTGTGGGGAAGTGGTTTCAGTGTGTGGGGAATGTGTTTCAGTGTGTTTGGAAGGGTTTCAGTGTGTGGGGAATGTGTTTCCGTGTGTGCTGAATGGCTATCAGTGTTTTGGGAAGGTTTACATTTTGTGGGGAAGGGGTTTCAGCGTGTGGGGAATGTGTTTCAGTGTGTGCAATTGTGTTGCAGTGAGTGGGGATGGCGTTTCAGTGTGTGGGGAAGGTGTTTCAGTGTGTGGGGAAGGGGTTTCAGTGTGTGGGGAAGGGTTTCCAGTGTGTGGGGAAGGTGCTACAGTGAGTGGGAGGTGTTTCAGTGTGTGGGGAAGGTGTTTCAGTGTGTGCGGAAGGGTTTCAGTGTGTGGGGAAGGTGTTTCAGTGTGTGCGGAAGGGGTTTCAGTGTGTGGGGGAGGTGTTTTGTTGCGTGGGGAAGGTGTTTCAGTGTGTGTGGAAGGGGTTTCAGTGTGTGGGGAAGGTGTTTCAGTGTGTGGGGAAGGTGTTTCAGTGTGTGCAGAAGGGGTTTCAGTCAGTGCGGAAGGCGTTTCAGTGTGTGGGGAAGGGGTTTCAGTGTGTGGCGAAGGTGTTTCAGTGTGTGGGGAAGGTGTTTCAGTGTGTGGGGAAGGGTTTCCAGTGTCTGGGGAAGGGGTTTCAGTGTGTGGGGAAGTGTTTCAGTGTGTGGGGAAGGTGTTTAAGTGTGTGGGGAAGGGTTTCCGTGTGTGGGCAAGGTGTTTCAGAGTGTGCGGAAGGGGTTTCAGTGTGTGGGGAAGGTGTTTCAGTGCATGGGGAAGGTGTTTCAGTGTGTGGGGAAGGGGTTTCAGTGTGTGGGGTAGTTGTTTCAGTGTGTGGGGAAGCTGTTTCAATGTGTGGGGAAGAGGTTTCAGTGTGTGGGGAAGGTGTTTCAGTGTGTGGGGAAGGGGTTTCAGTGTGTGGGGAAGGGTTTCCAGTGTGTGGGGAAGGTGTTTCAGTGTGTGGGGAAGTGTTTCAGTGTGTGGGGAAGCTGTTTCAGTGTGTGGGGAGGGTTTCATTGTGTGGGGAAGGTGTTTCAGTGTGTGCGGAAGGGCTTTCAGTGTGTGGGGAAGGTGTTTCGGTGTGTGGGGAAGGTGTTTCATTGTGTGGGGAAGGTGTTTCAGTGTGTGGGGAAGGTGTTTCAGTGTGTGGGGCAGGTGTTTCAGTGTGTGGGAAGGGCTTTCAGTGTGTAGGGAAGGGTTTGAGTGTGTGGGAAAGGGGTTTCAGTGTGTGGGGAAGGGTTTCAGTGATTGGGGAAGGTGTTTCAGTGAGTGTGGAAGGGCTTTCAGTGTGTGGGGAAGGTGTCTCAGTGTTTGGGGAAGGTGTTTCAGTGTGTGGGGAAGGTGTTTCAGTGTGTGGGGAAGCTGTTTCAGTGTGTGGGGAAGGGGTTTCAGTGTTTGGGGAAGTTGTTTCACTGAGTGTGGAAGGGCTTTCAGTGTGTGGGGAAGGTGTCTCAGTGTTTGGGGAAGGTGTTTCAGTGTGTGGGGAAGGTGTTTCAGTGTGTGGGGAAGCTGTTTCAGTGTGTGGGGAAGGGGTTTCAGTGTTTGGGGAAGTTGTTTCACTGTGTGGGATAGGGTTCCAGTGTGTGGGGAAGGGGTTTCAGTGTGTGGGAAAGGTGTTTCAGTGTGTGGGGATTGTATCTCAGTGTGTGGGGAAGGTGTTTCAGTGTGTGGGGAAGGTGTTTTAGTATGTGGAGAAGGGGTTTCAGTGTTTGGGGAAGGTGTTTTAGTGTGTGGGGATTGTGATTCTGTGTGTTTGGAAGGGTTTCAGTGTGTGGGGAAGGGGTTTCAGTGTGTGGGGAAGGTGTTTCAGTGTGTGGGGATGTGTTGCAGTTTGTGGGGATGTGGTTTCAGTGTGTGGGGAAGGTGTTTCAGAGTTTGGGGAAGGGGTTTCAGTGTGTGGGGAAGCGTTTCCAGTGTCTGGGGAAGGGGTTTCAGTGTGTGGGGAAGTGTTTCAGTGTGTGGGGAAGGTGTTTAAGTGTGTGGGGAAGGGTTTCGGTGTGTGGGCAATGTGTTTCAGTGTGTGGGGAAGGTGTTTCAGTGTGTGGGGAAGGGTTTCAGTGTGTGGGGAAGGTGTTTCAGTGTGTGCGGAAGGGGTTTCAGTGTGTGGGGGAGGTGTTGTGTTGCGTGGGGAAGGTGTTTCAGTGTGTGGGGATGGGGTTTCAGTGTGTGGGGAAGGTGTTTCAGTGTGTGGGGAAGGTGTTTCAGTGTGTGCAGAAGGGGTTTCAGTCAGTGCGGAAGGCGTTTCAGTGTGTGGGGAAGGGGTTTCAGTGTGTGGCGAAGGTGTTTCAGTGTGTGGGGAAGGTGTTTCAGTGTGTGGGGAAGGGTTTCCAGTGTCTGGGGAAGGGGTTTCAGTGTGTGGGGAAGTGTTTCAGTGTGTGGGGAAGGTGTTTCAGTGTGTGCAGAAGGGGTTTCAGTGTGTGGGGAAGTGGTTTCAGTGTGTGGGGAATGTGTTTCAGTGTGTTTGGAAGGGTTTCAGTGTGTGGGGAATGTGTTTCAGTGTGTGCTGAATGGCTATCAGTGTTTTGGGAAGGTTTACATTTTGTGGGGAAGGGGTTTCAGCGTGTGGGGAATGTGTTTCAGTGTGTGCAATTGTGTTGCAGTGAGTGGGGATGGCGTTTCAATGTGAGGGGAAGGTGTTTCAGTGTGTGGGGAAGGGGTTTCAGTGTGTGGGGAAGGGTTTCAGTGTGTGGGGAAGGTGCTACAGTGAGTGGGAGGTGTTTCAGTGTGTGGGGAAGGTGTTTCAGTGTGTGCGGAAGGGTTTCAGTGTGTGGGGAAGGTGTTTCAGTGTGTGAGGAAGGGGTTTCAGTGTGTGGGGGAGGTGTTTTGTTGCGTGGGGAAGGTGTTTCAGTGTGTGGGGAAGGGGTTTCAGTGTGTGGCGAAGGTGTTTCAGTGTGTGGGGAAGGTGTTTCAGTGTGTGCAGAAGGGGTTTCAGTCAGTTCGGAAGGCGTTTCAGTGTGTGGGGAAGGGGTTTCAGTGTGTGGCGAAGGTGTTTCAGTGTGTGGGGAAGGTGTTTCAGTGTGTGGGGAATTGTTTCCAGTGTCTGGGGAAGGGGTTTCAGTGTGTGGGGAAGTGTTTCAGTGTGTGGGGAAGGTGTTTAAGTGTGTGGGGAAGGGTTTCCGTGTGTGGGCAAGGTGTTTAAGTGTGTGGGGAAGGGTTTCGGTGTGTGGGCAATGTGTTTCAGTGTGTGGGGAAGGTGTTTCAGTGTGTGGGGAAGGGTTTCAGTGTGTGGGGAAGGTGTTTCAGTGTGTGCGGAAGGGGTTTCAGTGTGTGGGGGAGGTGGTTTGTTGCGTGGGGAAGGTGTTTCAGTGTGTGGGGATGGGGTTTCAGTGTGTGGGGAAGGTGTTTCAGTGTGTGGGGAAGGTGTTTCAGTGTGTGCAGAAGGGGTTTCAGTCAGTGCGGAAGGCGTTTCAGTGTGTGGGGAAGGGGTTTCAGTGTGTGCTGAATGGCTATCAGTGTTTTGGGAAGGTTTACAGTTTGTGGGGAAGGGGTTTCAGCGTGTGGCGAATGTGTTTCAGTGTGTGGCAATGTGTTGCAGTGAGTGGGGATGGCGTTTCAGTGTGTGGGGAAGGTGTTTCAGTGTGTGGGGAAGGGGTTTCAGTGTGTGGGGAAGGGTTTCAGTGTGTGGGGAAGGTGTTTCAGTGTGTGCAGAAGGGGTTGCAGTGTGTGGGGAAGTGGTTTCAGTGTGTGGGGAATGTGTTTCAGTGTGTTTGGAAGGGTTTCAGTGTGTGGGGAATGTGTTTCCGTGTGTGCTGAATGGCTATCAGTGTTTTGGGAAGGTTTACAGTTTGTGGGGAAGGGGTTTCAGCGTGTGGGGAATGTGTTTCAGTGTGTGGCAATGTGTTGCAGTGAGTGGGGATGGCGTTTCAGTGTGTGGGGAAGGTGTTTCAGTGTGTGGGGAAGGGGTTTCAGTGTGTGGGGAAGGGTTTCCAGTGTGTGGGGAAGGTATTACTGTGAGTGGGAGGTGTTTCACTGTGTGGGGAAGGTGTTTCAGTGTGTGCGGAAGGGGTTTCAGTGTGTGGGGGAGGTGTTTTCTTGCGTGGGGAAGGTGTTTCAGTCTGTGGGGATGGGTTTCAGTCTGTGGGGAAGGTGTTTCAGTGTGTGGGGAAGGTGTTTCAGTGTGTGCAGAAGGGGTTTCAGTCAGTGCGGAAGGCGTTTCAGTGTGTGGGGAAGTGGTTTCTGTGTGTGGGGAAGGGGTTTCAGTGTGTAGGGAATGTGTTTCATTGTGTTTGGCAGGGTTTCAGTGTGTGGGGAACTTGTTTCAGTGTGTGGGGAAGGGGTTTCAGTGTGTGGGGATGTGTTTCAGTGTGTAGGGAAGGGGTTTCAGTGTGTGGGGAAGGGTTTCACTGTGTGCGGAAGGGGTTTCAGTGTGTGGGGAACGAGTTTCAGTGTGTGGGGAAGGTGTTTCACTGTGTGGTGAATGAGTATCAGTGTTTTGGGAAGGTTTACAGTGTGTGGGGAAGGGGTTTCAGCGTGTGGGGAATGTGTTTCAGTGTGTGGCGATGTGTTGCAGTGTGTGGGGATGGCGTTTCAGTGTGTGGGGAAGGTGTTTCAGTGTGTGGGGAAGGGGTTTCAGTGTGTGGGGGAGGGTTTCCAGTGTGTGGGGAAGGTGCTACTGTGTGTGAGAGGTGTTTCAGTGTGTGGAAAAGGTGTTTCAGTGTGTGGGGAAGGGTTTCAGTGTGTGGGGAAGGTGTTTCAGTGTGTGCAGAAGGATTTTCAGTGTGTGGGGAAGTGGTTTCAGTTTGTGGGGAATGTGTTTCAGTGTGTTTGGAAGGGTTTCAGTGTGTGGGGAATGTGTTTCAGTGTGTGCTGAATGGCTATCAGTGTTTTGGGAAGGTTTACAGTTTGTGGGGAAGGGGTTTCAGGGTGTGGGGAATGTGTTTCAGTGTGTGCAATTGTGTTGCAGTGAGTTGGGATGGCGTTTCAGTGTGTGGGGAAGGGTTTCCAGTGTGTGGGGAAGGTGCTACAGTGAGTGGGAGGTGTTTCAGTGTGTGGGGAAGGTGTTTCAGTGTGTGGGGAAGGGTTTCAGTGTGTGGGGAAGGTGTTTCAGTGTGTGCGGAAGGGGTTTCAGTGTGTGGGGGAGGTGTTTTGTTGCGTGGGGAAGGTGTTTCAGTGTGTGGGGATGGGGTTTCAGTGTGTGGGGAAGGTGTTTCAGTGTGTGGGGAAGGTGTTTCAGTGTGTGCAGAAGGATTTTCAGTCAGTGCGGAAAGCGTTTCAGTGTGTGGGGAAGGGGTTTCAGTGTGTGGCGAAGGTGTTTCAGTGTGTGGGGAAGGTGTTTCAGTGTGTGAGGATGGGGTTTCAGTGTGTGGGGAAGGTGTTTCAGTGTGTGGGGAAGGTGTTTCAGTGTGTGCAGAAGGATTTTCAGTCAGTGCGGAAAGCGTTTCAGTGTGTGGGGAAGGGGTTTCAGTGTGTGGCGAAGGTGTTTCAGTGTGTGGGGAAGGTGTTTAAGTGTGTGGGGAAGGGTTTCCAGTGTCTGGGGAAGGGGTTTCAGTGTGTGGGGAAGTGTTTCAGTGTGTGGGGAAGGTGTTTCAGTGTGTGAAGAAGGGGTTTCAGTGTGTGGGGAAGTGGTTTCAGTGTGTGGGGAATGTGTTTCAGTGTGTTTGGAAGGGTTTCAGTGTGTGGGGAATGTGTTTCCGTGTGTGCTGAATGGCTATCAGTGTTTTGGGAAGGTTTACATTTTGTGGGGAAGGGGTTTCAGCGTGTGGGGAATGTGTTTCAGTGTGTGCAATTGTGTTGCAGTGAGTGGGGATGGCGTTTCAGTGTGTGGGGAAGGTGTTTCAGTGTGTGGGGAAGGGGTTTCAGTGTGTGGGGAAGGGTTTCCAGTGTGTGGGGAAGGTGCTACAGTGAGTGGGAGGTGTTTCAGTGTGTGGGGAAGGTGTTTCAGTGTGTGCGGAAGGGTTTCAGTGTGTGGGGAAGGTGTTTCAGTGTGTGCGGAAGGGGTTTCAGTGTGTGGGGGAGGTGTTTTGTTGCGTGGGGAAGGTGTTTCAGTGTGTGGGGAAGGGGTTTCAGTGTGTGGGGAAGGTGTTTCAGTGTGTGGGGAAGGTGTTTCAGTGTGTGCAGAAGGGGTTTCAGTCAGTGCGGAAGGCGTTTCAGTGTGTGGGGAAGGGGTTTCAGTGTGTGGCGAAGGTGTTTCAGTGTGTGGGGAAGGTGTTTCAGTGTGTGGGGAAGGGTTTCCAGTGTCTGGGGAAGGGGTTTCAGTGTGTGGGGAAGTGTTTCAGTGTGTGGGGAAGGTGTTTAAGTGTGTGGGGAAGGGTTTCCGTGTGTGGGCAAGGTGTTTCAGAGTGTGCGGAAGGGGTTTCAGTGTGTGGGGAAGGTGTTTCAGTGCATGGGGAAGGTGTTTCAGTGTGTGGGGAAGGGGTTTCAGTGTGTGGGGTAGTTGTTTCAGTGTGTGGGGAAGCTGTTTCAATGTGTGGGGAAGAGGTTTCAGTGTGTGGGGAAGGTGTTTCAGTGTGTGGGGAAGGGGTTTCAGTGTGTGGGGAAGGGTTTCCAGTGTGTGGGGAAGGTGTTTCAGTGTGTGGGGAAGTGTTTCAGTGTGTGGGGAAGCTGTTTCAGTGTGTGGGGAGGGTTTCATTGTGTGGGGAAGGTGTTTCAGTGTGTGCGGAAGGGCTTTCAGTGTGTGGGGAAGGTGTTTCGGTGTGTGGGGAAGGTGTTTCATTGTGTGGGGAAGGTGTTTCAGTGTGTGGGGAAGGTGTTTCAGTATGTGGGGCAGGTGTTTCAGTGTGTGGGAAGGGCTTTCAGTGTGTAGGGAAGGGTTTGAGTGTGTGGGAAAGGGGTTTCAGTGTGTGGGGAAGGGTTTCAGTGATTGGGGAAGGTGTTTCAGTGAGTGTGGAAGGGCTTTCAGTGTGTGGGGAAGGTGTCTCAGTGTTTGGGGAAGGTGTTTCAGTGTGTGGGGAAGGTGTTTCAGTGTGTGGGGAAGCTGTTTCAGTGTGTGGGGAAGGGGTTTCAGTGTTTGGGGAAGTTGTTTCACTGAGTGTGGAAGGGCTTTCAGTGTGTGGGGAAGGTGTCTCAGTGTTTGGGGAAGGTGTTTCAGTGTGTGGGGAAGGTGTTTCAGTGTGTGGGGAAGCTGTTTCAGTGTGTGGGGAAGGGGTTTCAGTGTTTGGGGAAGTTGTTTCACTGTGTGGGATAGGGTTCCAGTGTGTGGGGAAGGGGTTTCAGTGTGTGGGAAAGGTGTTTCAGTGTGTGGGGATTGTATCTCAGTGTGTGGGGAAGGTGTTTCAGTGTGTGGGGAAGGTGTTTTAGTATGTGGAGAAGGGGTTTCAGTGTTTGGGGAAGGTGTTTTAGTGTGTGGGGATTGTGATTCTGTGTGTTTGGAAGGGTTTCAGTGTGTGGGGAAGGGGTTTCAGTGTGTGGGGAAGGTGTTTCAGTGTGTGGGGATGTGTTGCAGTTTGTGGGGATGTGGTTTCAGTGTGTGGGGAAGGTGTTTCAGAGTTTGGGGAAGGGGTTTCAGTGTGTGGGGAAGCGTTTCCAGTGTCTGGGGAAGGGGTTTCAGTGTGTGGGGAAGTGTTTCAGTGTGTGGGGAAGGTGTTTAAGTGTGTGGGGATGGGGTTTCAGTGTGTGGGGAAGGTGTTTCAGTGTGTGGGGAAGGTGTTTCAGTGTGTGCAGAAGGGGTTTCAGTCAGTGCGGAAGGCGTTTCAGTGTGTGGGGAAGGGGTTTCAGTGTGTGGCGAAGGTGTTTCAGTGTGTGGGGAAGGTGTTTCAGTGTGTGGGGAAGGGTTTCCAGTGTCTGGGGAAGGGGTTTCAGTGTGTGGGGAAGTGTTTCAGTGTGTGGGGAAGGTGTTTCAGTGTGTGCAGAAGGGGTTTCAGTGTGTGGGGAAGTGGTTTCAGTGTGTGGGGAATGTGTTTCAGTGTGTTTGGAAGGGTTTCAGTGTGTGGGGAATGTGTTTCAGTGTGTGCTGAATGGCTATCAGTGTTTTGGGAAGGTTTACATTTTGTGGGGAAGGGGTTTCAGCGTGTGGGGAATGTGTTTCAGTGTGTGCAATTGTGTTGCAGTGAGTGGGGATGGCGTTTCAGTGTGAGGGGAAGGTGTTTCAGTGTGTGGGGAAGGGGTTTCAGTGTGTGGGGAAGGGTTTCAGTGTGTGGGGAAGGTGCTACAGTGAGTGGGAGGTGTTTCAGTGTGTGGGGAAGGTGTTTCAGTGTGTGCGGAAGGGTTTCAGTGTGTGGGGAAGGTGTTTCAGTGTGTGAGGAAGGGGTTTCAGTGTGTGGGGGAGGTGTTTTGTTGCGTGGGGAAGGTGTTTCAGTGTGTGGGGAAGGGGTTTCAGTGTGTGGCGAAGGTGTTTCAGTGTGTGGGGAAGGTGTTTCAGTGTGTGCAGAAGGGGTTTCAGTCAGTTCGGAAGGCGTTTCAGTGTGTGGGGAAGGGGTTTCAGTGTGTGGCGAAGGTGTTTCAGTGTGTGGGGAAGGTGTTTCAGTGTGTGGGGAATTGTTTCCAGTGTCTGGGGAAGGGGTTTCAGTGTGTGGGGAAGTGTTTCAGTGTGTGGGGAAGGTGTTTAAGTGTGTGGGGAAGGGTTTCCGTGTGTGGGCAAGGTGTTTAAGTGTGTGGGGAAGGGTTTCGGTGTGTGGGCAATGTGTTTCAGTGTGTGGGGAAGGTGTTTCAGTGTGTGGGGAAGGGTTTCAGTGTGTGGGGAAGGTGTTTCAGTGTGTGCGGAAGGGGTTTCAGTGTGTGGGGGAGGTGTTTTGTTGCGTGGGGAAGGTGTTTCAGTGTGTGGGGATGGGGTTTCAGTGTGTGGGGAAGGTGTTTCAGTGTGTGGGGAAGGTGTTTCAGTGTGTGCAGAAGGGGTTTCAGTCAGTGCGGAAGGCTTTTCAGTGTGTGGGGAAGGGGTTTCAGTGTGTGGCGAAGGTGTTTCAGTGTGTGGGGAAGGTGTTTAGTGTGTGGGGAAGGGTTTCCAGTGTCTGGGGAAGGGGTTTCAGTGTGTGGGGAAGTGTTTCAGTGTGTGGGGAAGGTGTTTCAGTGTGTGCAGAAGGGGTTTCAGTGTGTGGGGAAGTGGTTTCAGTGTGTGGGGAATGTGTTTCAGTGTGTTTGGAAGGGTTTCAGTGTGTGGGGAATGTGTTTCAGTGTGTGCTGAATGGCTATCAGTGTTTTGGGAAGGTTTACATTTTGTGGGGAAGGGGTTTCAGCGTGTGGGGAATGTGTTTCAGTGTGTGCAATTGTGTTGCAGTGAGTGGGGATGGCGTTTCAGTGTGAGGGGAAGGTGTTTCAGTGTGTGGGGAAGGGGTTTCAGTGTGTGGGGAAGGGTTTCAGTGTGTGGGGAAGGTGCTACAGTGAGTGGGAGGTGTTTCAGTGTGTGGGGAAGGTGTTTCAGTGTGTGCGGAAGGGTTTCAGTGTGTGGGGAAGGTGTTTCAGTGTGTGAGGAAGGGGTTTCAGTGTGTGGGGGAGGTGTTTTGTTGCGTGGGGAAGGTGTTTCAGTGTGTGGGGAAGGGGTTTCAGTGTGTGGCGAAGGTGTTTCAGTGTGTGGGGAAGGTGTTTCAGTGTGTGCAGAAGGGGTTTCAGTCAGTTCGGAAGGCGTTTCAGTGTGTGGGGAAGGGGTTTCAGTGTGTGGCGAAGGTGTTTCAGTGTGTGGGGAAGGTGTTTCAGTGTGTGGGGAATTGTTTCCAGTGTCTGGGGAAGGGGTTTCAGTGTGTGGGGAAGTGTTTCAGTGTGTGGGGAAGGTGTTTAAGTGTGTGGGGAAGGGTTTCCGTGTGTGGGCAAGGTGTTTCAGAGTGTGCGGAAGGGGTTTCAGTGTGTGGGGAAGGTGTTTCAGTGCATGGGGAAGGTGTTTCAGTGTGTGGGGAAGGGGTTTCAGTGTGTGGGGTAGTTGTTTCAGTGTGTGGGGAAGCTGTTTCAATGTGTGGGGAAGAGGTTTCAGTGTGTGGGGAAGGTGTTTCAGTGTGTGGGGAAGGGGTTTCAGTGTGTGGGGAAGGGTTTCCAGTGTGTGGGGAAGTGTTTCAATGTGTGGGGAAGCTGTTTCAGTGTGTGGGGTGGGTTTCATTGTGTGGGGAAGGTGTTTCAGTGTGTGCGGAAGGGCTTTCAGTGTGTGGGGAAGGTGTTTCGGTGTGTGGGGAAGGTGTTTCATTGTGTGGGGAAGGTGTTTCAGTGTGTGGGGAAGGTGTTTCAGTGTGTGGGGCAGGTGTTTCAGTGTGTGGGAAGGGCTTTCAGTGTGTAGGGAAGTGTTTGAGTGTGTGGGGAAGGGGTTTCAGTGTGTGGGGAAGGGTTTCAGTGATTGGGGAAGGTGTTTCAGTGAGTGTGGAAGGGCTTTCAGTGTGTGGGGAAGGTGTCTCAGTGTTTGGGGAAGGTGTTTCAGTGTGTGGGGAAGGTGTTTCAGTGTGTGGGGAAGCTGTTTCAGTGTGTGGGGAAGGGGTTTCAGTGTTTGGGGAAGTTGTTTCACTGTGTGGGATAGGGTTCCAGTGTGTGGGGAAGGGGTTTCAGTGTTATGGAAAGGTGTTTCAGTGTGTGGGGATTGTATCTCAGTGTGTGGGGAAGGTGTTTCAGTGTGTGGGGAAGGTGTTTTAGTATGTGGAGAAGGGGTTTCAGTGTGTGGGGAAGGTGTTTTAGTGTGTGGGGATTGTGATTCTGTGTGTTTGGAAGGGTTTCAGTGTGTGGGGAAGGGGTTTCAGTGTGTGGGGAAGGTGTTTCAGTGTGTGGGGATGTGTTGCAGTTTGTGGGGATGTGGTTTCAGTGTGTGGGGAAGGTGTTTCAGAGTTTGGGGAAGGGGTTTCAGTGTGTGGGGAAGGGTTTCCAGTGTCTGGGGAAGGGGTTTCAGTGTGTGGGGAAGTGTTTCAGTGTGTGGGGAAGGTGTTTAAGTGTGTGGGGAAGGGTTTCGGTGTGTGGGCAATGTGTTTCAGAGTGTGCGGAAGTGGTTTCAGTGTGTGGGGAAGGTGTTTCAGTGCATGGGGAAGGTGTTTCAGTGTGTGGGGAAGGGGTTTCAGTGTGTGGGGAAGTTGTTTCAGTGTGTGGGGAAGGGGTTTCAGTGTGTGGGGAAGGGGTTTCAGTGTGTGGGGAAGGTGTTTCAGTGTGTGGGGAAGGGGTTTCAGTGTGTGGGGAAGGGTTTCCAGTATGTGGGGAAGGTGTTTCAGTGTGTGGGGAAGTGTTTCAGTGTATGGGGAAGCTGTTTCAGTGTGTGGGGAAGGTTTCATTGTGTGGGGAAGGTGTTTCAGTGTGTGCGGAAGGGGTTTCAGTGTGTGGGGAAGGTGTTTCGGTGTGTGGGGAAGGTGTTTCAGTGTGTGGGGAAGGGGTTTCAGTGTGTGGGGAAGGTGTTTCAGTGTGTGGGGCAGGTGTTTCAGTGTGTGGGAAGGGCTTTCAGTGTGTGGGGAAGGGGTTTCAGTGTGTGGGGAAGTGTTTCAGTGATTGGGGAAGGTGTTTCAGTGAGTGTGGAAGGGCTTTCAGTGTGTGGGGAAGGTGCCTCACTGTTTGGGGAATGTGTTTCAGTGTATGGGGAAGGGGTTTCAGTGTGTGGGGAAGCTGTTTCAATGTGTGGGGATGGTATTTCAGTGTGTGGGGAAGGTGTTTCAATGTTTGGGGAAGGTGTTTCAGTGTGTGGGGTAGGGTTCCAGATGTGGGGAAGGGGTTTCAGTGTGTGAGAAAGGTGTTTCAGTGTGTGGGGATGGTATTTCAGTGTGTGGGGAAGGTGTTTCAGTGTGTGGGGAAGGTGTTTTAGTGTGTGAGGAAGGTTTTCAGTATGTGGGGAAGGTGTTTCAGTGTGTGGGGATGTGTTTCAGTGTGTGGGGAAGGTGTTTCAGTGGGTCGGGATGGGTTTCAGTGTGTGGCGATGGGTTTCAGTGGGTGGGGATGTGTTGCATTTTGTAGGGATGGAGTTTCAGTGTGTGGCGAAGGTGTTTCAGAGTGTGGGGAAGCGGTTTCAGTGTGTGGGGAAGGGTTTCCAGTGTCTGGGGAAGGAGTTTCAGTGTGTGGGGAAGTGTTTCAGTGTGTGGGGAAGGTGTTTCAGTGTGTGGGGAAGGGTTTCGGTGTGTGGGGAAGGTGTTTCAGAGTGTGCGGAAGGGGTTTCAGTGTGTGGGGAAGGTGTTTCAGTGTATGGGGAAGGTGTTTCAGTGTTGTGGGAAGGGGTTTCAGTGTGTGGGGAAGTTGTTTCAGTGTGTGGGGAAGGTGTTTCAGTGTGTGGGAAGTGGTTTCAGTGTGTGGGGAAGGGGTTTCAGTGTGTGGGGAAGGGGTTTCAGTGTGTGGGGAAGGGTTTCCAGTGTGTGGGGAAGGTGTTTCAGTGTGTGGGGAAGCTGTTTCAGTGTATGGGGAGGGTTTTATTGTGTGGGGAAGGTGTTTCAGTGTGTGCGGAAGGGGTTTCAGTGTGTTGGGAAGGTGTTTCAGTGTGTGGGGAAGGTGTTTCAGTGTGTGGGGAAGGGGTTTCATTGTGTGGGGAAGGTGTTTCCGTGTGTGGGGCAGGTGTTTCAGTGTGTGGGAAGTGCTTTCAGTGTGTAGGGAAGTGTTTCAGTGTGTGGGGAAGGGGTTTCAGTGTGTGGGGAAGGGTTTCAGTGTTTGGGGAAGGTGTTTCAGTGAGTGTGGAAGGGCTTTCAGTTTGTGGGGAAGGTGTCTCAGTGTTTGGGGAATGTGTTTCAGTGTGTGGGGAAGGGGTTTCTGTGTGTGGGGAAGCAGTTTCAGTGTGTGGGGAAGGGGTTTCAGTGTTTGGGGAAGGTGTTTCAGTGCGTGGGGTAGGGTTCCAGTGTGTGGGGAAGGGGTTTCAGTGTGTGGGAAAGGTGTTTCAGTGTGTGGGGATGTTATTTCAGTGAGTGGGGAAGGTGTTTCAGTGTGTGGGGAAGGTGTTTCAGTGTGTGGGGAAGGGTTTCAGTATGTGGGGAAGGTGTTTCAGTGTGTGGGGCAGTCTTTCAGTGTGTGAGGAAGGTGTTTCAGTGTGTGGGGATGGGTTTCAGTGTGTGGCGATGGGTTTCAGTGTATGGGGATGAGTTGCATTGTATGCGGAAGGGGTTTTGGTGTGTGGGGAAGTTGTTTCAGTGTGTGGGGAAGGGGTTTCAGTGTGTGGGGAAGGGGTTTCAGTGTGTGGAGATTATGATTCTGTGTGTTTGGAAGGGTTTCAGTGTGTGGGGAATGTGTTTCAGTGTGTGGTGAATGGGTTTCAGTGTTTGGGGAAGGGTTTCAGTGTGTGGGGAAGGAGTTTCAGTGTGCGGGGAAGGTGTTTCAGTGTGTGGGGATGTGTTGCAGTTTTTGGTGATGGGGTTTCAGTGCATGGGGAAGGTGTTTTGCAGTGTGGGGAAGGGGTTTTCAGTGTGTGGGGAAGGGTTCCATTGTGTGGGGAAGGAGTTTCAGTGTGTGGGGAAGTGTTTCAGTGTGTGGGGAAGGTGTTTCAGTGTGTGGGGAAGGGTTTCGGTGTGCAGGGAAGGTGTTTCAGTGTCTGCGGAAGGGGTTTCAGTGTGTGGGGAAGGTGTTTCAGTGTATGGGGAATGTGTTTCAGTGTGTGGGGAAGGGGTTTCAGTGTGTGGGGAAGGTGTTTCAGTGTGTGGGGAAGGTGTTTCAGTGTGTGGGGAAGGGGTTTCAGTGTGTGGGGAAGGTGTTTCAGTGTTAGGGGAAGGTGTTTCAGTGCTTGGGGTAGGGGTTTCAGTGTGTGGGGAAGCTGTTTCAGTGTGTGGGGAAGGGGTTTCAGTGTTTGGGGAAGGTGTTTCAGTGTGTGGGGTAGGGTTCCAGTGTGTGGGGAAGGGGTTTCAGTGTTATGGAAAGGTGTTTCAGTGTGTGGGGATTGTATCTCAGTGTGTGGGGAAGGTGTTTCAGTGTGTGGGGAAGGTGTTTTAGTATGTGGAGAAGGGGTTTCAGAGTGTGGGGAAGGTGTTTTAGTGTGTGGGGATTGTGATTCTGTGTGTTTGGAAGGGTTTCAGTGTGTGGGGAAGGGGTTTCAGTGTGTGGGGAAGGTGTTTCAGTGTGTGGGGATGTGTTGCAGTTTGTGGGGATGTGGTTTCAGTGTGTGGGGAAGGTGTTTCAGAGTTTGGGGAAGGGGTTTCAGTGTGTGGGGAAGCGTTTCCAGTGTCTGGGGAAGGGGTTTCAGTGTGTGGGGAAGTGTTTCAGTGTGTGGGGAAGGTGATTAAGTGTGTGGGGAAGGGTTTCGGTGTGTGGGCAATGTGTTTCAGAGTGTGCGGAAGTGGGTTCAGTGTGTGGGGAAGGTGTTTCAGTGCATGGGGAAGGTGTTTCAGTTTGTGGGGAAGGGGTTTCAGTGTGTGGGGAAGTTGTTTCAGTGTGTGGGGAAGGGGTTTCAGTGTGTGGGGATGGGGGTTCAGTGTGTGGGGAAGGTGTTTCAGTGTGTGGGGAAGGGGTTTCAGTGTGTGGGGAAGGGTTTCCAGTGTGTGGGGAAGGTGTTTCAGTGTGTGGGGAAGTGTTTCAGTGTATGGGGAAGCTGTTTCAGTGTGTGGGGAAGGTTTCATTGTGTGGGGAAGGTGTTTCAGTGTGTGCGGAAGGGGTTTCAGTGTGTGGGGAAGGGGTTTCAGTGTGTGGGGAAGGTGTTTGAGTGTGTGGGGCAGGTGTTTCAGTGTGTGGGAAGGGCTTTCAGTGTGTGGGGAAGGGGTTTCAGTGTGTGGGGAAGTGTTTCAGTGATTGGGGAAGGTGTTTCAGTGAGTGTGGAAGGGCTTTCACTGTGTGGGGAAGGTGCCTCACTGTTTGGTGAAGGTGTTTCAGTGTGTGGGGAAGGGGTTTCAGTGTGTGGGGAAGCTGTTTCAGTGTGTGGGGATGGTATTTCAGTGTGTGGGGAAGGTGTTTCAGTGTTTGGGGAAGGTGTTTCAGTGTGTGGGGTAAGGTTCCAGATGTGGGGAAGGGGTTTCAGTGTGTGAGAAAGGTGTTTCAGTGTGTGGGGATGGTATTTCAGTGTGTGGGGAAGGGGTTTCAGTGTGTGGGGAAGGTGTTTCAGTGTTAGGGGAAGGTGTTTCAGTGCTTGGGGAAGGGGTTTCAGTGTGTGGGGAAGCTGTTTCAGTGTGTGGGGAAGGGGTTTCAGTGTTTGGGGAAGGTGTTTCAGTGTGTGGGGTAGGGTTCCAGTGTGTGGGGAAGGGGTTTCAGTGTTATGGAAAGGTGTTTCAGTGTGTGGGGATTGTATCTCAGTGTGTGGGGAAGATGTTTCAGTGTGTGGGGAAGGTGTTTTAGTATGTGAAGAAGGGGTTTCAGAGTGTGGGGAAGGTGTTTTAGTGTGTGGGGATTGTGATTCTGAGTGTTTGGAAGGGTTTCAGTGTGTGGGGAAGGGGTTTCAGTGTGTGGGGAAGGTGTTTCAGTGTGTGGGGATGTGTTGCAGTTTGTGGGGATGTGGTTTCAGTGTGTGGGGAAGGTGTTTCAGAGTTTGGGGAAGGGGTTTCAGTGTGTGGGGAAGCGTTTCCAGTGTCTGGGGAAGGGGTTTCAGTGTGTGGGGAAGTGTTTCAGTGTGTGGGGAAGGTGATTAAGTGTGTGGGGAAGGGTTTCGGTGTGTGGGCAATGTGTTCCAGAGTGTGCGGAAGTGGGTTCAGTGTGTGGGGAAGGTGTTTCAGTGCATGGGGAAGGTGTTTCAGTTTGTGGGGAAGGGGTTTCAGTGTGTGGGGAAGTTGTTTCAGTGTGTGGGGAAGGGGTTTCAGTGTGTGGGGAAGGGGTTTCAGTGTGTGGGGAAGGTGTTTCAGTGTGTGGGGAAGGGGTTTCAGTGTGTGGGGAAGGGTTTCCAGTGTGTGGGGAAGGTGTTTCAGTGTGTGGGGAAGTGTTTCAGTGTATGGGGAAGCTGTTTCAGTGTGTGGGGAAGGTTTCATTGTGTGGGGAAGGTGTTTCAGTGTGTGCGGAAGGGGTTTCAGTGTGTGGGGAAGGTGTTTCGGTGTGTGGGGAAGGTGTTTCAGTGTGTGGGGAAGGGGTTTCAGTGTGTGGGGAAGGTGTTTGAGTGTGTGGGGCAGGTGTTTCAGTGTGTGGGAAGGGCTTTCAGTGTGTGGGGAAGGGGTTTCAGTGTGTGGGGAAGTGTTTCAGTGATTGGGGAAGGTGTTTCAGTGAGTGTGGAAGGGCTTTCAGTGTGTGGGGAAGGTGCCTCACTGTTTGGGGAAGGTGTTTCAGTGTGTGGGGAAGGGGTTTCAGTGTGTGGGGAAGCTGTTTCAGTGTGTGGGGATGGTATTTCAGTGTGTGGGGAAGTTGTTTCAGTGTTTGGGGAAGGTGTTTCAGTGTGTGGGGTAGGGTTCCAGATGTGGGGAAGGGGTTTCAGTGTGTGAGAAAGGTGTTTCAGTGTGTGGGGATGGTATTTCAGTGTGTGGGGAAGGTGTTTCAGTGTGTGGGGAAGGTGTTTTAGTGTGTGAGGAAGGTTTTCAGTATGTGGGGAAGGTGTTTCAGTGTGTGGGGATGTGTCTCAGTGTGTGGGGATGGTGTTTCAGTGGGTCGGGATGGGTTTCAGTGTGTGGCGATGGGTTTCAGTGGGTGGGGATGTGTTGCATTTTGTGGGGATGGGGTTTCAGTGTGTGGCGAAGGTGTTTCAGAGTGTGGGGAAGCGGTTTCAGTGTGTGGGGAAGGGTTTCCAGTGTCTGGGGAAGGAGTTTCAGTGTGTGGGGAAGTGTTTCAGTGTGTGGGGAAGGTGTTTCAGTGTGTGGGGAAGGGTTTCGGTGTGTGGGGAAGGTGTTTCAGAGTGTGCGGAAGGGGTTTCAGTGTGTGGGGAAGGTGTTTCAGTGTATGGGGAAGGTGTTTCAGTGTTGTGGGAAGGGGTTTCAGTGTGTGGGGAAGTTGTTTCAGTGTGTGGGGAAGGTGTTTCAGTGTGTGGGAAGTGGTTTCAGTGTGTGGGGAAGGGGTTTCAGTGCGTGGGGAAGGGGTTTCAGTGTGTGGGGAAGGGTTTCCAGTGTGTGGGGAAGGTGTTTCAGAGTGTGGGGAAGCTGTTTCAGTGTATGGGGAGGGTTTCATTGTGTGGGGAAGGTGT
This sequence comes from Heterodontus francisci, assembly GCF_036365525.1. Lineage (NCBI taxonomy): Eukaryota > Metazoa > Chordata > Chondrichthyes > Heterodontiformes > Heterodontidae > Heterodontus > Heterodontus francisci. Next base: position 19,218 of record NW_027142075.1, on the reverse strand, counting down.
TTCAGTGTGTGCGGAAGGGGTTTCAGTGTGTTGGGAAGGTGTTTCAGTGTGTGGGGAAGGTGTTTCAGCGTGTGGGGAAGGGGTTTCATTGTGTGGGGAAGGTGTTTCCGTGTGTGGGGCAGGTGTTTCAGTGTGTGGGAAGTGCTTTCAGTGTGTAGGGAAGTGTTTCAGTGTGTGGGGAAGGGGTTTCAGTGTGTGGGGAAGGGTTTCAGTGTTTGAGGAAGGTGTTTCAGTGAGTGTGGTAGGGCTTTCAGTTTGGGGGGAAGGTGTCTCAGTGTTTGGGGAAGGTGTTTCAGTGTGTGGGGAAGGGGTTTCTGTGTGTGGGGAAGCAGTTTCAGTGTGTGGGGAAGGGGATTCAGTGTTTGGGGAAGGTGTTTCAGTGCGTGGGGTAGGGTTCCAGTGTGTGGGGAAGGGGTTTCAGTGTGTGGGAAAGGTGTTTCAGTGTGTGGGGATGTTATTTCAGTGAGTGGGGAAGGTGTTTCAGTGTGTGGGGAAGGTGTTTGAGTGTGTGGGGCAGGTGTTTCAGTGTGTGGGAAGGGCTTTCAGTGTGTGGGGAAGTGTTTCAGTGATTGGGGAAGGTGTTTCAGTGAGTGTGGAAGGGCTTTCAGTGTGTGGGGAAGGTGCCTCACTGTTTGGGGAAGGTGTTTCAGTGTGTGGGGAAGGGGTTTCAGTGTGTGGGGAAGCTGTTTCAGTGTGTGGGGATGGTATTTCAGTGTGTGGGGAAGGTGTTTCAGTGTTTGGGGAAGGTGTTTCAGTGTGTGGGGTAGGGTTCCAGATGTGGGGAAGGGGTTTCAGTGTGTGAGAAAGGTGTTTCAGTGTGTGGGGATGGTATTTCAGTGTGTGGGGTAGGTGTTTCAGTGTGTGGGGAAGGTGTTTTAGTGTGTGAGGAAGGTTTTCAGTATGTGGGGAAGGTGTTTCAGTGTGTGGGGATGTGTCTCAGTGTGTGGGGATGGTGTTTCAGTGGGTCGGGATGGGTTTCAGTGTGTGGCGATGGGTTTCAGTGGGTGGGGATGTGTTGCATTTTGTGGGGATGGGGTTTCAGTGTGTGGCGAAGGTGTTTCAGAGTGTGGGGAAGCGGTTTCAGTGTGTGGGGAAGGGTTTCCAGTGTCTGGGGAAGGAGTTTCAGTGTTTGGGGAAGTGTTTCAGTGTGTGGGGAAGGTGTTTCAGTGTGTGGGGAAGGGTTTCGGTGTGTGGGGAAGGTGTTTCAGAGTGTGCGGAAGGGGTTTCAGTGTGTGGGGAAGGTGTTTCAGTGTATGGGGAAGGTGTTTCAGTGTTGTGGGAAGGTGTTTCAGTGTGTGGGGAAGTTGTTTCAGTGTGTGGGGAAGGTGTTTCAGTGTGTGGGAAGTGGTTTCAGTGTGTGGGGAAGGGGTTTCAGTGTGTGGGGAAGGGGTTTCAGTGTGTGGGGAAGGGTTTCCAGTGTGTGGGGAAGGTGTTTCAGAGTGTGGGGAAGATGTTTCAGTGTATGGGGAGGGTTTCATTGTGTGGGGAAGGTGTTTCAGTGTGTGCGGAAGGGGTTTCAGTGTGTTGGGAAGTTGTTTCAGTGTGTGGGGAAGGTGTTTCAGTGTGTGGGGAAGGGGTTTCATTGTGTGGGGAAGGTGTTTCCGTGTGTGGGGCAGGTGTTTCAGTGTGTGGGAAGTGCTTTCAGTGTGTAGGGAAGTGTTTCAGTGTGTGGGGAAGGGGTTTCAGTGTGTGGGGAAGGGTTTCAGTGTTTGGGGAAGGTGTTTCAGTGAGTGTGGAAGGGCTTTCAGTTTGTGGGGAAGGTGTCTCAGTGTTTGGGGAAGGTGTTTCAGTGTGTGGGGAAGGGGTTTCTGTGTGTGGGGAAGCAGTTTCAGTGCGTGGGGAAGGGGTTTCAGTGTTTGGGGAAGGTGTTTCAGTGCGTGGGGTAGGGTTCCAGTGTGTGGGGAAGGGGTTTCAGTGTGTGGGAAAGGTGTTTCAGTGTGTGGGGATGTTGTTTCAGTGAGTGGGGAAGGTGTTTCAGTGTGTGGGGAAGGTGTTTCAGTGTGTGGGGAAGGGTTTCAGTATGTGGGGAAGGTGTTTCAGTGTGTGGGGCAGTCTTTCAGTGTGTGAGGAAGGTGTTTCAGTGTGTGGGGATGGGTTTCAGTGTGTGGCGATGGGTTTCAGTGTATGGGGATGAGTTGAATTGTATGCGGAAGGGGTTTTGGTGTGTGGGGAAGTTGTTTCAGTGTGTGGGGAAGGGGTTTCAGTGTGTGGGGAAAGGGTTTCAGTGTGTGGAGATTATGATTCTGTGTGTTTGGAAGGGTTTCAGTGTGTGGGGAATGTGTTTCAGTGTGTGGTGAATGGGTTTCAGTGTTTGGGGAAGGGTTTCAGTGTGTGGGGAAGGAGTTTCAGTGTGCGGGGAAGGTGTTTCAGTGTGTGGGGATGTGTTGCAGTTTTTGGTGATGGGGTTTCAGTGCATGGGGAAGGTGTTTTACAGTGTGGGGAAGGGGTTTTCAGTGTGTGGGGAAGGGTTCCATTGTGTGGGGAAGGAGTTTCAGTGTGTGGGGAAGTGTTTCAGTGTGTGGGGAAGGTGTTTCAGTGTGTGGGGAAGGGTTTCGGTGTGCAGGGAAGGTGTTTCAGTGTCTGCGGAAGGGGTTTCAGTGTGTGGGGAAGGTGTTTCAGTGTATGGGGAATGTGTTTCAGTGTGTGGGGAAGGGGTTTCAGTGTGTGGGGAAGCTGTTTCAGTGTGTGGGGAAGGTGTTTCAGTGTGTGGGGAAGGGGTTTCAGTGTGTGGGGAAGGGTTTCAGAATGTGGGGAAGGTGTTTCAGTGTGTGGGGAAGGTTTTCAGTGAGTGAGGAAGATATTTCAGTGTGTGCAGAAGGGGTTTCAGTGTGTGGGGAAGGTGTTTCAGTATGTGGGGAAGGTGTTTCAGTGGGTTGAGAAGGTGTTTAAGTGTGTGGGGAAGGGTTGTCAGTGTGTGGGAATGTGTTTCAGGGTGTGGGGAAGGTGTTTCAGTGTGTGGGGAATGGTTTCACTGTGTGCGGAAGGGGTTTCAGTGTTTGGGGAAGGAGTTTCAGTGTGTGAGGAAGGTGTTTCAGTGTGTGTGGGGAAGGGGTTTCAGTGTGTGGGGATTTGTTTCATTGTTTAGGGAAGGGGTTTAAGTGTGTGGGGATGTGTTTCAGTGTGTGGGGACGATGTTTCAGTGTGTGGGGAAGGTTTTCACTGTGTGCGGAAGGGGTTTCAGTGTGTGGGGAAGGGGTTTCAGTGTGTGGGTAAGGTGTTTCAGTATGTGCGGAAGGGGCTTCAGTGTGTGGGGAAGGGTTATCAGTGTGTGGGGAAGGTGTTTCAGTGTGTGCAGAAGGGGTCTCAGTGTGTGGGGAAGGGGTTTCAGTGAGTGGGGAATGTGTTTCAGTGTGTTTGGAAGGGTTTCAGTGTGTGGTGAATGTGTTTCAGTGTTTTGGGAAGGGTTTCAGTGAGTGGGGAAGGGGTTTCAGTGTGTGGGAATGTGTTTCAGTGTGTGGCGATGTGTTGCAGTGTGTGGGGAATGCGTGTCAGTGTGTGTGGAAGGTGTTTCAGTGTGTGGGGAAGGTGCTACAGTGTGTGGGAAGTGTTTCAGTGTGTGGGGAAGGTGTTTCAGTGTGTGGGGATTGATTTCAGTGTGTGGGGAAGGCGTTTCAGTGTGTGGGGAAGCTGTTACAATGTGTGGGGAAGAGGTTTCAGTGTGTGGGGAAGGTGTTTCAGTGTGTGGGGAAGGGGTTTCAGTGTGTGGGGAAGGGTTTCCAGTGTGTGGGGAAGGTGTTTCAGTGTGTGGGGAAGTGGTTTCAGTGTTTGGGGAAGGTGTTTCGGTGCGTGGGGTAGGGTTCCAGTGTGTGGGGAAGGGGTTTCAGTGTGTGGGAAAGGTGTTTCAGTGTGTGAGGAAGGTGTTTTAGTGTGTGGAGAATGTTTTCAGTATGTGGGGAAGGTGTTTCAGTGTGTGGGGATGTCTTTCAGTGTGTGGGGAAGGTGTTTCAGTGTGTGGGGATGGGTTTCAGTGTGTGGCGATGGGTTTCAGTGTGTGGGGATGAGTTGCATTGTATGCGGAAGGGGTTTTGGTGTGTGGGGAAGTTCTTTCAGTGTGTGGGGAAGGGGTTTCAGTGTGTGGGGAAGGGGTTTCTGTGTGTGGGGATTATGATTCTGTGTGTTTGGAAGGGTTTTCAGTGTGTGGGGAATGTGTTTCTGTGTGTGGTGAATGGGTTTCAGTGTTTGGGGAAGGGTTTCAGTGTGTGGGGAAGGGGTTTCAGTGTGTGGGGAAGGTGTTTCAGTGTGTGGGGATGTGTTGCAGTTTTTGGGGATGGGGTTTCAGTGTGTGGGGAACGTGTTTCACAGTGTGGGGAAGGGGTTTTCAGTGTGTGGGGAAGAGTTTCCATTGTGTGGGGAAGGAGTTTCAGTGTGTGGGGAAGTGTTTCAGTGTGTGGGGAAGGTGTTTCAGTGTGTGGGGAAGGGGTCGGTGTGTGGGGAAGGTGTTTCAGTGTCTGCGGAAGGGGTTTCAGTGTGTGGGGAAGGTGTTTCAGTGTATGGGGAATGTGTTTCAGTGTGTGGGGAAGGGGTTTCAGTGTGTGGGGAAGCTGTTTCAGTGTTTGGGGAAGGTGTTTCAGTGTGTGGGGAAGGGGTTTCAGTGTGTGGGGAAGGGTTTTAAGGTGTGGGGAAGGTGTTTCAGTGTGTGGGGAAGGTTTTCAGTGAGTGAGGAAGATATTTCAGTGTGTGCAGAAGGGGTTTCAGTGTGTGGGGAAGGTGTTTCAGTGTGTGGGGAAGGTATTTCAGTGGGTGGAGAAGGTGTTTCAGTGTGTGGGGAAGGGTTTTCAATGTGTGGGAATGTGTTTCAGGGTGTGGGGAGGGTGTTTCAGTGTGTGGGGAAGGGTTTCACTGTGTGCGGAAGGGGTTTCAGTGTTTCGGGAAGGAGTTTCAGTGTGTGAGGAAGGTGTTTCAGTGTGGGTGGGGAAGGGGTTTCAGTGTGTGGGGATTTGTTTCATTGTTTAGGGAAGGGGTTTAAGTGTATGGGGATGTGTTTCAGTGTGTGGGGAGGTGTTTCAGTGTGTGGGGAAGGTTTTCACTGTGTGCGGAAGGGCTTTCAGTGAGTGGGGAAGGGGTTTCAGTGTGTGGGGAAGGGTTATCAGTGTGTGGGAAAGGTGTTTCAGTTTGTGCAGAAGGGGTTTCAGTGTGTGGGGAAGGGGTTTCAGTGTGTGGGGAATGTGTTTCAGTGTGTTTGGAAGGGTTTCAGTGTGTGGGGAATGTGTTTCAGTGTGTGGTGAATGGGTGTCAGTGTTTTGGGAAGGGTTTCAGTGAGTGGGGAAGGGGTTTCAGTGTGTGAGGAAGGTGTTTTAGTGTGTGGAGAATGGTTTCAGTATGTGGGGAAGGTGTTTCAGTGTGTGGGGATGTCTTTCAGTGTGTGGGGAACGTGTTTCAGTGTGTGGGGATGGGTTTCAGTGTGTGGCGATGGGTTTCTGTGTGTGGGGATGAGTTGCATTGTATGCGTAAGGGGTTTTGGTGTGTGGGGAAGTTGTTTCAGTGTGTGGGGAAGGGATTTCAGTGTGTGGGGAAGGGGTTTCTGTGTGTGGGGATTATGATTCTGTGTGTTTGGAAGGGTTTCAGTGTGTGGGGAATGTGTTTCTGTGTGTGGTGAATGGGTTTCAGTGTTTGGGGAAGGGTTTCAGTGTGTGGGGAAGAGGTTTCAGTGTGTGGGGAAGGTGTTTCAGTGTGTGGGGATGTGTTGCAGTTTTTGGGGATGGGGTTTCAGTGTGTGGGGAAGGTGTTTCACAGTGTGGGGAAGGGGTTTTCAGTGTGTGGGGAAGGGTTTCCATTGTGTGGGGAAGGAGTTTCAGTGTGTGGGGAAGTGTTTCAGTGTGTGGGGAAGGTGTTTCAGTGTGTGGGGAAGGGTTTCGGTGTGTGGGGAAGGTGTTTCAGTGTCTGCGGAAGGGGATTCAGTGTGTGGGGAAGGTGTTTCAGTGTATGGGGAATGTGTTTCAGTGTGTGGGGAAGGGGTTTCAGTGTGTGGGGAAGCTGTTTCAGTGTGTGGGGAAGGTGTTTCAGTGTGTGGGGAAGGGGTTTCAGTGTGTGGGGAAGGGTTTTAGGGTGTGGGGAAGGTGTTTCAGTGTGTGGGGAAGGTTTTCAGTGATTGAGGAAGATATTTCAGTGTGTGCAGAAGGGGTTTCAGTGTGTGGGGAAGGTGTTTCAGTGTGTGGGGAAGGTGTTTCAGTGGGTGGAGAAGGTGTTTCAGTGTGTGGGGAAGGGTTTTCAATGTGTGGGAATGTGTTTCAGGGTGTTGGGAAGGTGTTCCAGTGTGTGGGGAAGGGTTTCACTGTGTGCGGAAGGGGTTTCAGTGTTTGGGGAAGGAGTTTCAGTGTGTGAGGAAGGTGTTTCAGTGTGGGTGGGGAAGGGGTTTCAGTGTTGGGGATTTGTTTCCTTGTTTAGGGAAGGGGTTTAAGTGTATGGGGATGTGTTTCAGTGTGTGGGCAAGGTGTTTCAGTGTGTGGGGAAGGTTTTCACTGTGTGCGGAAGGGCTTTCAGTGAGTGGGGAAGGGGTTTCAGTGTGTGGGGAAGGGTTATCAGTGTGTGGGGAAGGTGTTTCAGTGTGTGCAGAAGGGGTTTCAGTGTGTGGGGAAGGGGTTTCAGTGTGTGGGGAATGTGTTTCAGTGTGTTTGGAAGGGTTTCAGTGTGTGGGGAATGTGTTTCAGTGTGTGGGGAATGGGTGTCAGTGTTTTGGGAAGGGTTTCAGTGAGTGGGGAAGGGGTTTCAGTATGTGGGAATGTGTTTCAGTGTGTGGCGATGTGTTGCAGTGTGTGGGGAATGCGTTTCAGTGTGTGTGGAAGATGTTTCAGTGTGTGGGGAAGGTGCTACAGTGTGTGGGAAGTGTTTCAGTGTCTGGGGAATGTGTTTCAGTGTGTGGGGATGGGTTTCAGTGTGTGGCGATGGGTTTCTGTGTGTGGGGATGAGTTGCATTGTATGCGTAAGGGGTTTTGGTGTGTGGGGAAGTTGTTTCAGTGTGTGGGGAAGGGATTTCAGTGTGTGGGGAAGGGGTTTCTGTGTGTGGGGATTATGATTCTGTGTGTTTGGAAGGGTTTCAGTGTGTGGGGAATGTGTTTCTGTGTGTGGTGAATGGGTTTCAGTGTTTGGGGAAGGGTTTCAGTGTGTGGGGAAGGGGTTTCAGTGTGTGGGGAAGGTGTTTCAGTGTGTGGGGATGTGTTGCAGTTTTTGGGGATGGGGTTTCAGTGTGTGGGGAAGGTGTTTCACAGTGTGGGGAAGGGGTTTTCAGTGTGTGGGGAAGAGTTTCCATTGTGTGGGGAAGGAGTTTCAGTGTGTGGGGAAGTGTTTCAGTGTGTGGGGAAGGTGTTTCAGTGTGTGGGGAAGGGTTTCGGTGTGTGGGGAAGGTGTTTCAGTGTCTGCGGAAGGGGTTTCAGTGTGTGGGGAAGGTGTTTCAGTGTACGGGGAATGTGTTTCAGTGTGTGGGGAAGGGGTTTCAGTGTGTGGGGAAGCTGTTTCAGTGTGTGGGGAAGGTGTTTCAGTGTGTGGGGAAGGGGTTTCAGTGTGTGGGGAAGGGTTTTAGGGTGTGGGGAAGGTGTTTCAGTGTGTGGGGAAGGTTTTCAGTGATTGAGGAAGATATTTCAGTGTGTGCAGAAGGGGTTTCAGTGTGTGGGGAAGGTGTTTCAGTGTGTGGGGAAGGTGTTTCAGTGGGTGGAGAAGGTGTTTCAGTGTGTGGGGAAGGGTTTTCAATGTGTGGGAATGTGTTTCAGGGTGTTGGGAAGGTGTTTCAGTGTGTGGGGAAGGGTTTCACTGTGTGCGGAAGGGGTTTCAGTGTTTGGGGAAGGAGTTTCAGTGTGTGAGGAAGGTGTTTCAGTGTGGGTGGGGAAGGGGTTTCAGTGTGTGGGGATTTGTTTCCTTGTTTAGGGAAGGGGTTTAAGTGTATGGGGATGTGTTTCAGTGTGTGGGGAAGGTGTTTCAGTGTGTGGGGAAGGTTTTCACTGTGTGCAGAAGGGCTTTCAGTGAGTGGGGAAGGGGTTTCAGTGTGTGGGGAAGGGTTATCAGTGTGTGGGGAAGGTGTTTCAGTGTGTGCAGAAGGGGTTTCAGTGTGTGGGGAAGGGGTTTCAGTGTGTGGGGAATGTGTTTCAGTGTGTTTGGAAGGGTTTCAGTGTGTGGGGAATGTGTTTCAGTGTGTGGTGAATGGGTGTCAGTGTTTTGGGAAGGGTTTCAGTGAGTGGGGAAGGGGTTTCAGTGTGTGGGAATGTGTTTCAGTGTGTGGCGATGTGTTGCAGTGTGTGGGGAATGCGTTTCAGTGTGTGTGGAAGATGTTTCAGTGTGTGGGGAAGGTGCTACAGTGTGTGGGAAGTGTTTCAGTGTCTGGGGAATGTGTTTCAGTGTGTGGGGATGGGTTTCAGTGTGTGGGGAAGGTGTTTCAGTGTGTGGGGAAGCTGTTTCAATGTGTGGGGAAGAGGTTTCAGTGTGTGGGGAAGGTGTTTCAGTGTGTGGGGAAGGTGTTTCAGTGTGTGGGGAAGGGGTTTCAGTGTTTGTGGAAGGTGTTTCAGTGCGTGGGGTAGGGTTCCAGTGTGTGAGGAAGGGGTTTCAGTGTGTGGGTAAGGTGTTTCAGTGTGTGGGGATGTAATTTCAGTGAGTAGGGAAGGTGTTTCAGTGTGTGGGGAAGGTGTTTTACTGTGTGGGGAAGGGTTTCAGTATGTGGGGAAGGGGTTTCAGTGTGTGGGGATGTCTTTCAGTGTGTGGGGAAGGTGTTTCAGTGTGTGGGGATGGGTTTCAGTGTGTGGCGATGGGTTTCAGTGTGTGGGGATGAGTTGCATTGTATGCGGAAGGGGTTTTGGTGTGTGGGGAAGTTGTTTCAGTGTGTGGGGAAGGGGTTTCAGTGTGTGGGGAAGGGCTTTCAGTGTTTGGGGATTATGATTCTGTGTGTTTGGAAGGGTTTCAGTGTGTGGGGAATGTGTTTCAGTGTGTGGTGAATTGGTTTCAGTGTTTGGGGAAGGGTTTCAGTGTGTGGGGAAGGGGTTTCAGTGTATGGGGAAGGTGTTTCAGTGTGTGGGGATGTGTTGCAGTTTTTGGGGATGGGGTTTCAGTGTGTGGGGAAGGTGTTTCACAGTGTGGGGAAGCGGTTTTCAGTGTGTGGGGAAGAGTTTCCATTGTGTGGGGAAGGAGTTTCAGTGTGTGGGGAAGTGTTTCAGTGTGTGGGGAAGGTGTTTCAGTATGTGGGGAATGGTTTCGGTGTGTGGGGCTGGTGTGTCAGTGTCTGCGGAAGGGGCTTCAGTGTGTGGGGAAGGTGTTTCAGTGTTTGGGGAATGTGTTTCAGTTTGTGGGGATGGGGTTTCAGTGTGTGGGGAAGCTGTTTCAGTGTGTGGGGAAGGTGTTTCAGTGTGTGGGGAAGGTTTCCAGTGAGTGAGGAAGATATTTCAGTGTGTGCAGAAGGGGATTCAGTGTGTGGGGAAGGTGTTTCAGTGTGTGGGAAAAGTGTTTCAGTGGGTGGAGAAGGTGTTGCAGTGTGTGGGGAAGGGTTTTCAGTGTGTGGGAATGTGTTTCAGGGTGTGGGGAAGGTGTTTCAGTGTGTGGGGAAGGGTTTCACTGTGTGCGGAAGGGGTTTCAGTGTTTGGGGAAGGGGTTTCAGTGTGTGGGGAAGGTGTTTCAGTGTGTGGGGATGTGTTGCAATTTTTGGGGATGGGGTTTCAGTGTGTGGGGAAGGTGTTTCACAGTGTGGGGAAGGGGTTTTCAGTGTGTGGGGAAGAGTTTCCATTGTGTGGGGAAGGAGTTTCAGTGTGTGGGGAAGTGTTTCAGTGTGTGGGGAAGGTGTTTCAGTGTGTGGGGAAGGGTTTCGGTGTGTGGGGAAGGTGTTTCAGTGTCTGCGGAAGGGGTTTCAGTGTGTGGGGAAGGTGTTTCAGTGTATGGGGAATGTGTTTCAGTGTGTGGGGAAGGGGTTTCAGTGTGTGGGGAAGCTGTTTCAGTGTGTGGGGAAGGTGTTTCAGTGTGTGGGGAAGGGGTTTCAGTGTGTGGGGAAGGGTTTTAGGGTGTGGGGAAGGTGTTTCAGTGTGTGGGGAAGGTTTTCAGTGATTGAGGAAGATATTTCAGTGTGTGCAGAAGGGGTTTCAGTGTGTGGGGAAGGTGTTTCAGTGTGTGGGGAAGGTGTTTCAGTGGGTGGAGAAGGTGTTTCAGTGTTTGGGGAAGGGTTTTCAATGTGTGGGAATGTGTTTCAGGGTGTTGGGAAGGTGTTTCAGTGTGTGGGGAAGGGTTTCACTGTGTGCGGAAGGGGTTTCAGTGTTTGGGGAAGGAGTTTCAGTGTGTGAGGAAGGTGTTTCAGTGTGGGTGGGGAAGGGGTTTCAGTGTGTGGGGATTTGTTTCCTTGTTTAGGGAAGGGGTTTAAGTGTATGGGGATGTGTTTCAGTGTGTGGGGAAGGTGTTTCAGTGTGTGGGGAAGGTTTTCACTGTGTGCGGAAGGGCTTTCAGTGAGTGGGGAAGGGGTTTCAGTGTGTGGGGAAGGGTTATCAGTGTGTGGGGAAGGTGTTTCAGTGTGTGCAGAAGGGGTTTCAGTGTGTTGGGAAGGGGTTTCAGTGTGTGGGGAATGTGTTTCAGTGTGTTTGGAAGGGTTTCAGTGTGTGGGGAATGTGTTTCAGTGTGTGGTGAATGGGTGTCAGTGTTTTGGGAAGGGTTTCAGTGAGTGGGGAAGGGGTTTCAGTGTGTGGGAATGTGTTTCAGTGTGTGGCGATGTGTTGCAGTGTGTGGGGAATGCGTTTCAGTGTGTGTGGAAGATGTTTCAGTGTGTGGGGAAGGTGCTACAATGTGTGGGAAGTGTTTCAGTGTCTGGGGAATGTGTTTCAGTGTGTGGGGATGGGTTTCAGTGTGTGGGGAAGGTGTTTCAGTGTGTGGGGAAGCTGTTTCAATGTGTGGGGAAGAGGTTTCAGTGTGTGGGGAAGGTGTTTCAGTGTGTGGGGAAGGTGTTTCAGTGTGTGGGGATGGGTTTCAGTGTGTGGCGATGGGTTTCAGTGTGTGGGGATGAGTTGCATTGTATGCGGAAGGGGTTTTGGTGTGTGGGGAAGTTGTTTCAGTGTGTGGGGAAGGGGTTTCAGTGTGTGGGGAAGGGCTTTCAGTGTTTGGGGATTATGATTCTGTGTGTTTGGAAGGGTTTCAGTGTGTGGGGAATGTGTTTCAGTGTGTGGTGAATTGGTTTCAGTGTTTGGGGAAGGGTTTCAGTGTGTGGGGAAGGGTTTCAGTGTGTGGGGAAGGGGTTTCAGTGTATGGGGAAGGTGTTTCAGTGTGTGGGGATGTGTTGCAGTTTTTGGGGATGGGGTTTCAGTGTGTGGGGAAGGTGTTTCACAGTGTGGGGAAGCGGTTTTCAGTGTGTGGGGAAGAGTTTCCATTGTGTGGGGAAGGAGTTTCAGTCTGTGGGGAAGTGTTTCAGTGTGTGGGGAAGGTGTTTCAGTGTGTGGGGAAGGGTTTCGGTGTGTGGGGATGGTGTGTCAGTGTCTGCGGAAGGGGCTTCAGTGTGTGGGGAAGGTGTTTCAGTGTTTGGGGAATGTGTTTCAGTTTGTGGGGATGGGGTTTCAGTGTGTGGGGAAGCTGTTTCAGTGTGTGGGGAAGGTGTTTCAGTGTGTGGGGAAGGTTTCCAGTGAGTGAGGAAGATATTTCAGTGTGTGCAGAAGGGGATTCAGTGTATGGGGAAGGTGTTTCAGTGTGTGGGGAAGGTGTTTCAATGTGTGGAGAAGGTGTTGCAGTGTGTGGGGAAGGGTTTTCAGTGTGTGGGAATGTGTTTCAGGGTGTGGGGAAGGTGTTTCAGTGTGTGGGGAAGGGTTTCACTGTGTGCAGAAGGGGTTTCAGTGTTTGGGGAAGGAGTTTCAGTGTGTGAGGAAGGTGTTTCAGTGTGTGTTGGGAAGGGGTTTCAGTGTGTGGGGATTTGTTTCATTGTTTAGGGAAGTGGTTTAAGTGTGTGGTGATGTGTTTCAGTGTGTGGGGAAGGTGTTTCAGTGTGTGGGGAAGGTGTTTCAGTATGTGCGGAAGGGGTTTCAGTGTGTGGGGAAGGGTTATCAGTGTGTGGAGAAGGTGTTTCAGTGTGTGCAGAAGGGGTTTCAGTGTGTGGGGAATGTGTTTCAGTGTGTGGTGAATGGGTGTCAGTGTTTTGGGAAGGGTTTCAGTGAGTGGGGAAGGGGTTTCAGTGTGTGGGAATGTGTTTCAGTGTGTGGCAATGTGTTGCAGTGAGTGGGGAATGCGTTTCAGTGTGTGTGGAAGGTGTTTCAGTGTGTGGGGAAGGTGTTTCAGTATGTGGGGATGGGTTTCAGTGTGTGGGGAAGGTGTTTCAGTGTGTGGGGAAGGTGTTTCAGTATGTGGGGATGGGTTTCAGTGTGTGGGGAAGGTGTTTCAGTGTGTGCGGAAGGGGTTTCTGTGTGTGGGGAATGTGTTTTGTTGCGTGGGGAAGGTGTTTCAATGTGTGGGGAAGGGGTTTCAGTGTGTGGGGTAGGTGTTTCAGTGTGTGTTGAAGGTGTTTCAATGTGTGGGAAGGGGTTTCAGTGTGTGGGGAAGTGTTTCAGTGTGTGGGGAAGGGGTTTGAGTGTGTGGGGAAGGGTTTCAGTGTGTGGGGAAGGTGTTTCAGTGTGTGCGGCAGGGGTTTCAGTGTGCGGGGAAGGTGTTTCAGTGTGTGGGGAAGGTGTTTCAGTGGGTGGGGTAGGTGTTTCAGTGTTTGGAGAAAATGTTTCAGTGTGGGGTAGGGTTCCAGTGTTTGGGGAAGGGGTTTCAGTTTGTGGGAAAGGTGTTTCAGTATGTGGGGAAGGGGTTTTAGTGTGTGGGGAAGGTGTTTTAGTGTGTGGGGATGTGTTTCAGTGTGTGGGGCTGTGTTTCAGTGTGTCGGGAATGGTTTCAGTGTGTGCGGAAGGTGTTTCATTGTGTGGGGATGGTTTTCAGTGTGTGGGGATGGGTTTTATTGTGTGGGGATGGGTTTCATTGTATGCGGAAGGGGTTTCAGTGTGTGGGGAAGGTGTTTCAGTGTGTGTGGAAGGGGTTTCAGTGTGCGGGGAAGGTGTTTCAGTGTGTGGGGAAGGGGTTTCAGTGTGTGTGGACGGGTTTCCAGTGTCTGGGGAAGGAGTTTCAGTGAGTGGGGAAGTGTTTCAGTGTGTGGGGAAGGTGTTTCAGTGTGTGGGGAAGGGTTTCGGTGTGTGGGGAAGGTGTTTCAGTGCGTGCGGAAGGGGTTTCAGTGTGTGGGGAAGGTGTTTCAGTGTATGGGGGAGGTGTTTCAGTGTGTGGAGAAGGGGTTTCAGTGTGTGGGGGAGTTGTTTCAGTTTGTGGGGAAGGTGTTTCAGTGTGTGGGGAAGAGTTTCAGTGTGTGGGGAAGGTGTTTCAGTGTGTGCGGAAGGGGTTTCAGTGTGTGGGGAAGGTGTTTCAGTGTGTGGGGAAGAGTTTCAGTGTGTGGGGAAGGTGTTTCAGTGTGTGCGTAAGGTGTTTCAGTATGTGGGGATGGGTTTCAGTGTGTGGGGAAGGTGTTTCAGTGTGTGCGGAAGGGGTTTCTGTGTGTGGGGAAGGTGTTTTGTTGCCTGGGGAAGGTGTTTCAGTGTGTGGGGAAGGGGTTTCAGTGTGTGGGGTAGGTGTTTCAGTGTGTGGGGAAGGTCTTTCAATGTGTGGGAAGGGGTTTCAGTGTGTGGGGAAGTGTTTCAGTGTGTGGGGAAGGGGTTTGAGTGTGTGGGGCAGGGTTTCAGTGTGTGGGGAAGGTGTTTCAGTGTGTGCGGCAGGGGTTTCAGTGTGCGGGGAAGGTGTTTCAGTGTGTGGGGAAGGTGTTTCAGTGGGTGGGGTAGGTGTTTCAGTGTTTGGGGAAGCGGTTTCAGTGTGTGAGGAAGCTGTTTCAGTGTGTGGGGAAGGGGTTTCAGTGTTTGGAGAAGATGTTTCAGTGTGTGGGGTAGGGTTCCAGTGTGTGGGGAAGGGGTTTCAGTTTGTGGGAAAGGTGTTTCAGTGTGTGGGGAAGGGGTTTTAGTGTGTGGGGAAGGTGTTTTAGTGTGTGGGGATGTGTTTCAGTGTGTGGGGATGTGTTTCAGTGTGTCGGGAAGGGTTTCAGTGTGTGCGGAAGGTGTTTAATTGTGTGGGGATGGTTTTCAGTGTGTGGGGATGGGTTTTATTTTGTGGGGATGGGTTTCATTGTATGCGGAAGGGGTTTCAGTGTGTGGGGAAGGTGTTTCAGTGTATGTGCAAGGGGTTTCAGTGTGCGGGGAAGGTGTTTCAGTGTGTGGGGAAGGGGTTTCAGTGTGTGTGGACGGGTTTCCAGTGTCTGGGGAAGGAGTTTCAGTGAGTGGGGAAGTGTTTCAGTGCGTGGGGAAGGTGTTTCAGTGTGTGGGGAAGGGTTTCGGTGTGTGGGGAAGGTGTTTCAGTGCGTGCGGAAGGGGTTTCAGTGTGTGGGGAAGGTGTTTCAGTGTATGGGGAAGGTGTTTCAGTGTGTGGAGAAGGGGTTTCAGTGTGTGGGGGAGTTGTTTCAGTTTGTGGGGAAGGTGTTTCAGTGTGTGGGGATGTGTTTCAGTGTGTGGGGAAGGGGTTTCAGTGTGTGCGGAAGGTGTTTCATTGTGTGGGGATGGTTTTCAGTGTGTGGGGATGGGTTTTATTTTGTGGGGATGGGTTTCATTGTATGCGGAAGGGGTTTCAGTGTGTGGGGAAGGTGTTTCAGTGTATGTGCAAGGGGTTTCAGTGTGCGGGGAAGGTGTTTCAGTGTGTGGGGAAGGGGTTTCAGTGTGTGTGGACGGGTTTCCAGTGTCTGGGGAAGGAGTTTCAGTGAGTGGGGAAGTGTTTCAGTGCGTGGGGAAGGTGTTTCAGTGTGTGGGGAAGGGTTTCGGTGTGTGGGGAAGGTGTTTCAGTGCGTGCGGAAGGGGTTTCAGTGTGTGGGGAAGGTGTTTCAGTGTATGGGGAAGGTGTTTCAGTGTGTGGAGAAGGGGTTTCAGTGTGTGGGGGAGTTGTTTCAGTTTGTGGGGAAGATGTTTCAGTGCGTGGGGAAGAGTTTCAGTGTGTGCCGAAGGTGTTTCAGTGTGTGCGGAAGAGGTTTCAGTGTGTGGGGAAGGTGTTTCAGTGTGTGGGGAAGAGTTTCAGTGTGTGGGGAAGGTGTTTCAGTGTGTGCGTAAGGTGTTTCAGTATGTGGGGATGGGTTTCAGTGTGTGGGGAAGGTGTTTCAGTGTGTGCGGAAGGGGTTTCTGTGTGTCGGGAAGGTGTTTTGTTGCCTGGGGAAGGTGTTTCAGTGTGTGGGGAAGGGGTTTCAGTGTGTGGGGTAGGTGTTTCAGTGTGTGGGGAAGGTGTTTCAATGTGTGGGAAGGGGTTTCAGTGTGTGGGGAAGTGTTTCAGTGTGTGGGGAAGGGGTTTGAGTGTGTGGGGCAGGGTTTCAGTGTGTGCGGAAGGTGTTTCAGTGTGTGCGGCAGGGGTTTCAGTGTGCGGGGAAGGTGTTTCAGTGTGTGGGGAAGGTGTTTCAGTGGGTGGGGTAGGTGTTTCAGTGTTTGGGGAAGCGGTTTCAGTGTGTGAGGAAGCTGTTTCAGTGTGTGGGGAAGGGGTTTCAGTGTTTGGAGAAGATGTTTCAGTGTGTGGGGTAGGGGTCCAGTGTGTGGGGAAGGGGTTTCAGTTTGTGGGAAAGGTGTTTCAGTGTGTGGGGAAGGGGTTTTAGTGTGTGGGGAAGGTGTTTTAGTGTGTGGGGATGTGTTTCAGTGTGTGGGGATGTGTTTCAGTGTGTCGGGAAGGGTTTCAGTGTGTGGGGAAGTTGTTTCATTGTGTGGGGATGGTTTTCAGTGTGTGGGGATGGGTTTTATTTTGTGGGGATGGGTTTCATTGTATGCGGAAGGGGTTTCAGTGTGTGGGGAAGGTGTTTCAGTGTATGTGGAAGGGGTTTCAGTGTGCGGGGAAGGTGTTTCAGTGTGTAGGGAAGGGCTTTCAGTGTGTGTGGACGGGTTTCCAGTGTCTGGGGAAGGAGTTTCAGTGAGTGGGGAAGTGTTTCAGTGTGTGGGGAAGGTGTTTCAGTGTGTGGGGAAGGGTTTCGGTGTGTGGGGATGGTGTTTCAGTGTATGGGGAAGGTGTTTCAGTGTGTGGGGAAGGGGTTTCAGTGTGTGGGGGAGTTGTTTCAGTTTGTGGGGAAGGTGTTTCAGTGTGTGGGGAAGAGTTTCAGTGTGTGGGGAAGGTGTTTCAGTGTGTGCGGAAGGGGTTTCAGTGTGTGGGGAAGGTGTTTCAGTGTGTGGGGAAGAGTTTCAGTGTGTGGGGAAGGTGTTTCAGTGTGTGCGGAAGGGGTTTCAGTGTGTGGGGAAGGTGTTTCAGTGTGTGGGGAAGGTGTTTCAGTGTGTGGGGAAGGTGTTTCAGTTTGTGGGGAAGGGATTTCAGTGTGTGGGGAAGCTGTTTCAGTGTGTGGTGAAGGGGTTTCAGTGTTTGGGGAAGGTGTTTCAGTGGATGTGGTAGGGTTCCAGTGTGTGGGGAAGGGGTTTCAATGTGTGGGATAGGTGTTCCAGTGTGTGGGGATGGTATTTCATGGTGTGGGGAAGGTGTTTAAGTGTCTGGGGATGGGGTTTCAGTATGTGGGAAAGGTGGTTCAGTGTGTGGGGATGGAATTTCAGTGTCTGGCAAAGGTGTTTCAGTGTGTGGGGAAGGTGTTTTAGTGTGTGAGGAAGGGGTTTCAGTATGTGGGGAAGGTGATTCAGTGTGTGAGGATGTGTTTCAGATTGTGGAGATGTGTTTCAGTGTGTGGGGAAGGGTTTCAGTGTGTGGGGAAGGTATTTCAGTGTGTGGGAATGGGTTTCAGTGTGTGGCGATGGGTTTCAGTGTGTGGGGATGAGTTGCATTGTTTGCGGAAGGGGTTTCAGTGTGTGGGGAAGGTGTTTTCGTGTGTGGGGAAGGCGTTTCAGTGTGTGGGGAAGGGGTTTCAGTGTGTGGGAATTGTGATTCTGTGTGTTTGGAAGGGTTTCAGTGTGTGGGGGATGTGTTTCAGTGTGTGGTGAATGGATTTCAGTGTTTGGGGAAGGGTTGCAGTGTGTGGGGAAGGGGTTTCAGTGTGTGGGGAAGGTGTTTCAGTGTGTGGGGATGTGTTGCAGTTTATGGGGATGGGGTTTCAGTGTGTGGGGAAGCTGTTTCAGAGTGTGGGGAAGGGGTTTCAGAGTGTGGGGTAGGGTTTCCAGTGTCTGGGGAAGGAGTTTCAGTGTGTGGGGAAGTGTTTCAGTGTGTGGGGAAGGTGTTTCAGTGTGTGGGGAAGGGTTTCAGTGTGTGGGGAATGTGTTTCGGAGTGTGCGGAAGGGGTTTCAGTGTGTGGGGAAGGTGTTTCAGTGTATGGGGAACGTGTTTCAGTTTGTGGGGAAGGGGTTTCAGTGTGTCGGGAAGTTGTTTCAGTGTGTGGGAAAGGTGTTACAGTGTGTGGGGAAGCGGTTTCCGTGTGTGGGGAATGGTTTCAGTGTGTGGGGAAGGTGTTTCAGTGTGTGGGGAAGGTTTTCAGTGTGTGGGGAAGAATTTTCAGTGTGTGTGGAAGGGGTTTCAGTGTATAGGGAAGGTGTTTCAGTGTGTGGGGAAGGGGTTTCAGTGTGTGGGGATGTGTTTCAGTGTGTGGGGAAGGGGTCTCAGTGTTTGGGGAAGGGTTTCACTGTGTGTGGAAGGTGTTTCAGTGTGTGGGGAAGGAGTTTCAGTGTGTGGGGAAGGTGTTTGAGTGTGTGGGGGGAAGGGGTTTCAGTGTGTGGGGAATTGTTTCAGTGTGTGGGGAAGGGGTTTCAGTGTGTGGGGATGTGTTTCAGTGTGTGGGGAAGGTGTTTCATTGTGTGGGGAAGGGTTTAACTGTGTGCGGAAGGGGTTTCAGAGTGTGAGGAAGGGGTTTCAGTCTGTGGGGAAGATTTTTCAGAATGTGCGGAAGGGGTTTCAGTGTGTGGGGAAGGGGTTTCAGTGTGTGGGGAAGGCCTTTCAGTGAGTGCAGAAGGGGTTTCAGTGTGTGGGGAAGGGGTTTCAGTGTGTGGGGAATGGGTTTCAGTGTGTTTGGAAGGGTTTCAGTGTGTGCCGAATGAGTTTCAGTGTTTGTTGAATGGGTATCAGTGTTTGGGGAAGGGTTACAGTGTTTGGGGAAGGGGTTTCAGCGTGTGGGGAATGTGTTTCACTGTGCGGCAATGTGTTGCAGTGTGTGGGGATGGCGTTTCAGTGTGTGGGGAAGGTGTTTCTGTGTGTGGGGAAGGGATTTCTGTGTGTGGGGAAGGGTTTCCAGTGTGTGGGGAAGGTGCTTCAGTGTGTGGGAAGTGTTTCAGTGTGTGGGGAAGGTGTTTCAGTGTGTGGGGAAGGGTTTCAGTGTGTGTGGAAGGGGTTTCAGTGTGTGGGAAAGGTGATTCAGTGTGTGGGGATGGTATTTCAGTGTGTGGGGAAGGTGTTTCAGTGTGTGGGGAAGGTGTTTTAGTGTGTGGGGAAGGGGTTCCAGTGTGTGGGGAAGGTGTTTCAGTGTGTGGGGATTGTGATTCTGAGTGTTTGGAAGGGTTTAAGTATGTGGAAAATGTGTTTCAGTGTGTGGTGAATGGGTTTCAGTGTTTGGGGAATGGTTTCAGTGTGTGGGGAAGGGGTTTCAGTGTGTGGGGAAGGTGTTTCAGTGTGTGGGGATGTGTTGCAGTTTGTGGGGATGGGGTTTCAGTGTGTGGGGAAGGTGTTTCACAGTGTGGGGCAGGGGTTTCAGTGTGTGGGGAAGGGTTACCTGTGTCTGGGGAAGGGGTTTCAGTGTGTGGGGAAGTGTTTCAGTGTGTGGGGAAGGTGTTTAAGTATGTGGGGAAGGGTTTCGGTGTGTGGGCAAGGTGTTTCAGAGAGTGCGGAAGGTGTTTCAGTGTGTGGGGAAGGTGTTTCAGTGTATGGGGAAGGTGTTTCAGTGTGTGGGGAAGGTGCTTCAGTGTGTGGGGAAGTTGTTTCAGTGTGTGGGGAAGGTGTTTCAGTGTGTGGGGAAGGGGGTTCAGTGTGTGGGGAAGGTGTTTCAGTGTGTTGGGAAGGGGTTTCAGTGTGTGGGGAAGGGTTTCCAGTGTGTTGGGAAGGTGTTTCAGTGTGTGGGGAAGTGTTTCAGTGTGTGGGGAAGCTGTTTCAGTGTGTGGGGAGGGTTTCATTGTGTGGGGAAGGTGTTTTAGTGTGTGCGGAAGGGGTTTCAGTGTGTGGGGAAGGTGTTTCGGTGTGTGGGGAAGGTGTTTCAGTGTGTGGGGAAGGGGTTTCAGTGTGTGGGGAAGGTGTTTCAGTGTGTGGGAATTGTGATTCTGTGTGTTTGGAAGGGTTTCAGTGTGTGGGGAATGTGTTTCAGTTTGTGGTGAATGGATTAAGTGTTTGGGGAAGGGTTGC